>NC_084615.1:19804336-20071836 GCF_033978795.1 Nerophis ophidion
TGCAGCATGTGGGACGCCATGTTTGACATTCAATGAGAAATCATATATATATATATATATATATATATAAATATATATATATATATATATATATATATATATATATATATATATATATATATATATATATATATATGTAAATAAAATAATTCAAGGCAGGCACATACTATATCCCCTGCGGCAATTCAAGGAAATACGGTATACATATATATATTACTTTATTTATATATATTACTTTATTTATTCTTTCAGGAGAGTTCCTTCAGGAAAATTTACATTTTCAGCACAATCCCATTCAAGATCAGACAAACATTACAGGGAGACAGACCAGGGTCGCTAACGGGTCTTCCGACTTCTGGCGCCCCTTACAAAAAAAGGTGAGATACAAGTAAACAAGGGGGGGGGGGGGGATGGGAGGGGAAAAAAAGATTTTAAAAAAAAACTACATATACATATATATATATATATATATATATATATATATATATATATATATATATATATGTATATATATATATATATATATATATATATATATATATATATATATGTATATATATATATATAAATATATATATATATATATATATATACATATACTGTGTGTGTATGTGTAAGTGCAAAGCCATAGGCTCACACAATTTCAGTTCATAAATTAAATTTGGAACACAGATTCATCGTCTTCACAGCTTTAACATAGAGTTCTCATTCTTTTTTAAAGGCACAAAAAAACCGGGTCGGGTATTGAGAAACTTACATTTATGCTTATAAAACTTAGCCAATCGAATGACGTTGCAAAGAAGATAACATCGTCGTCACAAAGATGACGTCACGTAAACTTACGTCACCAACACACCCTACTAAAAAATGGGAAGTGCGGAACTGCGTCGTGTAGCTCTCTTTTTATTTTCAACTGCATTACCCACAATGCACCGGCACGGTCAAAGTTGCCGCACCTTCAACCGGGCGGGGCGAGCTATCGTTTTTTTTTTTTTTTTTTACTGATAATCTTAATCACTGAGCCGGCGGGAGTGAAGCTGCCGGTTCGCAGCCAGCCGAGCGAGTGTGAAAAGAGAAGTTAAGTTCTAGTTTCCGGTGACACAGTCAGTCAAGCCTCGCAGGGATCCTCGCTGGCGGCTTGCGGCGGCCGGAAAACCAGCAGCGGCACCAGCAGCAACAGGGCGCCGGAGCCGAGCGAGATGTCAGCGGCGGCTCTAGCCTCCAGCTTCCAGGGGAACTACCGACGAACCGCCACGCCGCTACCCGCCACTCCCAGCAATAACAACAGCAGCAGCGGCAGCGGGAGAGGATGCGAATGTTGACCGGGCGGTGGAGTCGACTCACACGGGGAGGATGTAGCAGTTCCGCGGTATTTCTTGCGCCTCTAACTAACGTCAGTAGAGTAGTAGAGCATAGATAGCCCAGGAGCTAGAGCGTAGATAGCCCAGGGGCTAGGCTGCTTCACTAACATACATGAAATAAAGTTGCTCCCAGAAAGGGGGGGAGAGACTGTGGGAGCCAAGCCGGGGGAGGGGGAGTCTTTCTCGGAGGACGTGGAAATCAAGATGCTACGAAGAAGACTGAACCGACTGGTATGTGTGACTGACACCACACGCCCACACACACACACATTCTTGTATTTAATACCTTCTTGAGATCTCTGAAAAATGCCTACCTCTTTAGGACCACCCTTTCTAGATATATAAAGATTTCTATTTGCAACATTGATAATATATACATGCATCCATCCATTTTCTTCCGCTTATCCGAAGTCTGGTCGCGGGGGCAGCAGCCTAAGCAGAGAAGGCCAGACTTCCCTCTGCCCAACCACTTCGTCCGGCTCCTACCGGGGGATCCCGAGGCATTCCCAGGCCGGCCGGGAGACATAGTCTTCCCAACATGTCTCCTGCCGGTCGTACGTGCCCTAAACACCTCCCTCGGGAGGCGTTCGGAGACCTTTTATGAAAAGTAAAAATCGAAGCTAATATATACTGTGCAAATATAAAAAAAATGTAACTATTAAGTGATTTTTTTTGTAAGTGGTCTCTAATCTTCATTATTTTTCAGAATCAGAAATACTGTATTAATCCCTGAGGGGAAAGTCTTCCCAACGTGTCCTGGGTCTTCCCCATGCCTCCTGCCGGTCGGACGTGCCCTAAACACCTCCCTAGGGAGGCGTTCGTAGACCTCTATGAAAAGTACAAATCGTGGATAATATATACATACCGTGCAAATATAAAAAACTATTTAGTGATATATATATTTTTTGTAATTGGTCTTTAATCTTCATTATTTATCAGAATCATCCATTTTCTACCGCTTATTTCCTTTGGGTTTGCGGGGGGCCCTGGTGCCTATCTCAGCTACAATCGGGCAGAAGGGGGGGTACACCCTGGACAAGTCGCCCCCTCATCGCAGGGCCAACACAGATAGACAGACAACATTCACACTCACATTCACACACTAGGGCAAATTTAGTGTTGCCAATCAACCTATCCCCAGGTGCATGTCTTTGGAAGTGGGAGGAAGCCGGACTACCCGGAGGGAACCCACGCATTCACGGGGAGGACATGCAAACTCCACACGGAAAGATCCCGAGCCCGGGATTGAACCCCAAACTACTCAGGACCTTCGTACTGTGAGGCAGACGCACTAACCCCTCTGCAACTAGGAAAATCCCTGAGGAGAAATTACAATTTTCAGCATACTTCAAGTTATTGTAGTGTGTCTTCTCTCTCTCTCTTTCCCTCTCTCTCTCTCTCTCTCTCTCTCTCTCCCTCTATGTATATTTATTAAATTTTTCTTATTAATTTTGGCCAAAGAGGGGGCGCATTTCAATTCCTTTACACACACTTGTTATTACATATGTTGGCCAGAGGGGGAGTACTTCAAAACATTTTACACACACTTGTTATTTCGTAAGTTGAATAGAGGGGGAGCACTTTTAAAACCGACACATAGTTTTCAGCGAGGAGACAAACATTTACTCGGAGACAGGGACCAACTTTCGGCGCCCCTTAAAAAGGTAGAAAACGGGTAAACATTGGTGGGTGGGTTGGGATGAGTCAGAACTCCCGGGGAGAGGGTCCAGACTGAGACCAGGAAATAAACAACTCAATAGCCATAGCACACACAAACAAGTTACAAAGAATACACAAGACTTGCAACAGAGTCAATTTGAACAATCCCTTTCTTTTGGGACCACCCTAAGTTTGATAAATTTCACCACCAGGGGTGCAAATGAGACATTCTCTGCTAGATGCAACGGTTTTCCTTTTATTAGGACCATGATTTATGTCCTAACTTGTTCACCGGTCCTCATATTGTCGGTACTTTTCATTGTTGATGTCTCAAGAAGGGTAGAAATACAAGTATACACACACACACACACACATATAGATACACGCACACGGCCAGCTTACATCTACCCGGTTCTGACCCAAACTAGCTTGCAATCTCCTTTTTTTTAACGTGATCGGAACAATGTTGTTTCCCCCAAGCAGCTGCTTCGCTCAGTCCCGCAGGCTGGCTGACTGCCAGTCAAGTTCCCTCCAGTCAGGAAGTCACGACGCACTGGAAGTTAAGGTCACACACAGGAGGAGGACTTGCTGTTAGGGGGCAGGGGGGAAACAATTCCAATTGTGGTGTCTTTTTTAGACACAGGCATTGGAACTTTATTTATAAATGAGTTTGTATTTTATAGGGGTGTAACGGTGTGGTTGCCGATACGGTTATGGAAAGTGTTATTTTTAGGAAGATACAATCAGCGATTTGAAATCGATTCAGTAACTTTCTAACAACAAAACAACAACTAGTGTGACTTGAATAAATAGTGGATACTGTACATTGCAGGTGAAGTTTCCTATATTCCTGTAAATAAGTATAAATGAATTATGGATCCAAACAAGAGAGTAAACAACAACTAGATGAGGCAATTCCTGAAGAAATTGCTTGTGAATGCACCGATGCGGAAGTTGAACTGAAATCCTGGAATTTTTTTTAGAATTGTTGAAGTAGAACACATAATTCCCAAACAGGCTGAGTATTTTGAAGTTGGAACAGTTCGAATCAGATGAAGAATGTGGGAGTTGTGGAAGTTTGAAGAATGTCCCATTTATTTCAATGTGAATTTCAGGAAAAGCTGGAATTTTTTGGAAAATGGTTAAAAATACTTGAGTGATCTGAATGAGTTGAAATGGTTAGTGTTGGAATTTTTCAAATCAGTCAAGAAATGTTCAAGTAGTAACGTGTTGAATTGAGAATTAGTATTACGGAAGTCCTGGAATTTTAGGGAAAAAAATTCCAGTTCAAAAACAACTTTGTTTTTTGTCCAGATTAAGAGGAATGTTTTGACGGTGGAACGTTTGAAACGCATTGAAAAATGTGGAAGATGTAGTCGCCAGAAAAAAAGGATCTGAGAAAAATCATGGAATTTTTTTATACTTGGAAAAAGGTAGTTTACATTTCCAGGAGGGTGGAATGTGTTGAAGGAGGAATTGTTTGAATCGTTTGAAAAATGTGTAAATGGTGGAAGTTTGAAAAATGGCCAATTCATTTTGAAAGGGAAAACCAAGCATTCTGGGAGATCTGTGAATTTTTGTGAACTTGGAAAAAAAAGTAGTTTAAATTTCCAGGATAGTGGAATGTGTTGAAGGAGGAATGGCTTGAATCGGTTGAAAAATGTGGAAATGGTGGAAGTTTGAAAAATGCCCAAGTCATTTTGAATGGGAAAAATGTCCCGCAAAACTAGGAATTCTGGGAAATCTGGGATTTTTTGTGTACTTGGAAAAAAAGTAGTTTACATTTCCAGGAGGGTGGAATGTGTCGAAGGTGGAATGGTTTGAATCGGTTGAGAAATGTGGAAATGGTGGAAGTTTGAAAAATAGCCAATTCATTTTGAATGGGAAAAATGTTCCAGAAACCCAGGAATTCTGGGAAATCTGGGATTTTTTGTGAACTTGAAAAAAAGGTTGATTAAATTTCCAGGATGTTGGAATGTGTACAAGTATACGGTGGAATGGTTTGAAACGGTTGAAAAGTGTGGAAGTAGTGGAAGTTTGAAAAATGGCCAATTCATTTTGAATGGGAAAACCAGGCATTCTGGGAAATCTGCTAATTTTTTTGAAATTGGACAAAAAAGTAGTTAAAATTTCCAGGACGGTGGAATGTGTTGAAGGTAGAATGGTTTGAATCGGTTGAAATGTGGAAATGGTGGAAGTTTGAAAAATTCCCAATTCATTTTGAATGGGAATAATGTCCAGGAAGACCTTGAAATCTGGGAATTTATTTAGAACTTAGTTTGTATTTTATAGGAGTGCAACGATCAATTCAAGAACAACATTTTTTTAGGAAGATGCAATCATTGAGTTTTACTCGATTTAGTAACTTTTTAACAAAACAACAACTAGTGTGACTTGAATATAGTGTATACTGTACATTGCTGGTGAAGTCTCCTATATTCCTGTTATTTTATGTAAGGTAATTAAGTATAAATTAATTCTGGATTCAAACAAGAGTGTAAACAACTACTTGATGAGGCAATTCCTGAGGGAATTGCGTGTGAATGCTCCAATGCTGAAGTTCTACTGAAATCCTGGAATTTTTTTTCAGAATTGTTGAAGTAGTGCACACAATTCCCAAACAGGCTGACTATTTTGAAGTTGGAACAGTTTGAATCAGATGAAAATGTGGGAGTTGTGGAACTTTGAAGAATGTCCCATTTATTTTAATGGCAATTTCGGGAAAAGCACACAAGGACTTTGAGTATGACCAATGTATGATCCTGTAACTACTTGGTATTGAATTGATACCCAGTTTTGTGGTATCAGCCAAAGCTAATGTAAAGTATCAAAGAAGAGAAGAATAAGTGATTATTACATTTTAACAGAAGTGTATATAAACATGTTAAAGCCGATAATAAGCAGATTTTAACAGCAAATGAACGAGTAGATTAATAATTAATTTTATACCACTTGTCCTTCATATTTCTGACAAAATAATAGAATAATAAATGACACAACATGTTACTGTATACGTCAACACCTAAATTAGGAGTCTTTGTTTGTTTACTAACTACTAAAAGACAAGTTGTGCAGTATGTTCACTATCTTATGTAAGGACTAAATTACAATAATAAACATATGTTTAATGTGCCCCAAGATTTTTTGTTGAAATAAAGCCAATAATGCAATTTTTTATGTGGTCCCCTTTATTTAGAAAAGTATCAAAATACATTTTGGTACCGGTACCAGTACCAAAATATTGGTATCGAGACAACACTATTAGGAATTGTAACTTTTCAGTCGTGATCATGATTGACTGCAGCTAAGAGCATAAGTTTTATTTGGTAGCACTCATTGGGTAATTTTGATGCTGTGTAAAATAAAGACATTTTTAAATTGTCCACCCAATTCTTACATTTAGATTGTTAAAAATGCCAGTAGTTAATCAATAGTCAATAATATAGTGGATTTCCTCAAAGTACTAATTATAGATCAAATATTTCCATAACTAGAGCTTAAAAAACTATTCACAACCTTCTAAATACACTTTTCATCATTATTAGAGCACTCTAGATATAAAGTAATGTCCTTTAATCATATTTACACTCGAGTTGCGCAATATAGACAATATACAATTTAGTGATATCAATTTGCCTGACGTTTTTAATACTTATGTAATGTGGTAATGCATGTTGATGACTCATTTTAGCTGTGTCTGCAAATTTGACAGCCACAAGCAAACAGACGATTCCTCAATGTCGCATTATAGCTCGCGGCTAATGTCCCTACACAGTGCAAAGTCAGTAATCCTCGCCTAATACTTCCTTCCAAGTGTCATCCCTGGAGGTTGGAGACTAGGTAAACATGCTACATTACACACTGTAGGAGGATATGCTAACCGCAGGCTAGAGCTTGTTAACGTAAACAAAGGTAAGCGAATCAAAACAAATATTGACAGTAAAGATACCAAGTATAACATTATTTTTTCTATACTACAGTGGTTGGATTAGTATTTTTTTTTATCATCCCAAAATTATTTTTTAGTTTTTATTATTGTTTACAATCTCAGGAACTAAGTCCCTGGACACAGCAGGTCCTTTAGAGCAAAAATAAGGGTAACTATATGAGGCAATTACTTAAGGAATTGTGTGTGAATGCTACAATACTGAAGTTTAACTGAAATGCTGACTGAATCTAGTTTGCATATAAGACTAGTTTGAATGGTTTGAAAGTTGAAGAGTTTGCATTTCCAGAAAAATCGGAATTTGGTTTGGAACTTGGGAAAGTTTTAATTTGAATGTCCAGGGTAAGATGATTGTGTTGATGTTTGAATAGGTTTAAAAATGTGGGAATTGTGCAACTTGGAAAAATGCCCCATTCATTTCAACGGGAACTTCCTGGAAATTTGTGAGAAGCGGAAATTTTTTAGAAAATGATTAGGGCCATGAATGTCCTAAATGAGCTGAATTGGTTGGTGTTGGAATTGTTTAAATCGGGCAAGAAATGTTGAAGTAGTCAACGGTATTAGGGAATTTCGGAAAAATCTGGAATTTTTTTGAAAATGGTAAACCACATGAATGGTCTGAATGAGTTGAAATGGTTGGTGTTGGAATTTTTCAAATTGGTCGAAGAATGTTGAAATAGTAACATGTTGGCGCCCCATTATACACCTGCTGTGAACCTGTTTTTATGTTTTATTTATTTATTTTTTTATCATGTTCTGTTCGTGTTGTGTTGTTTGCTCGGTCTTCAAATTATCTTTTAACCTGCCCATTGTACGGCACTTTGGCTACCCCTGTGGTACATTTTAAATGTGCTTTATAAATAAAGTTGATTTGAATTGATTTGATTTGAAAAATGGTATAATGGAATTCCTGGAATTTCGAGAATTTTTCCAGTTCAAAAAACAACTTTGTTTTTGTCCTGATTTAAAGGAATGTTTTGACAGTGGAACGGTTATAGTGGGTTGAAAATGTGGGAGGAGTATTTGCCAGAAAATAGGGTGGAAATAGGGCTGTAGAAAAGCAGGAGTTCTGTAAAATCCTGGAATTTTAATGAACTTGGAAAAAGCGTAGTTTGAATTTCTAGGATGTTGGAATATCTTGCAGGTAGAATGTTTTGAATCGGTTGAAAAATGTGGAAGTGGTGGAAGTTTGAAAAACGGCCAATTCATTTTGAAAGGGAAAAATGTCTCGGAAAACCTGGGAAATCTCGGAATTTTTGGAATTTGTCAAGGGCGAGCCCGCCATTCCCGGATAGGCTGAACAGTTTGAAGTTGGAACGCTTTGAAACGGATGAAAAATGTGGAAAATACGCCAAAATCTGGAGAAGAAGAAGAACACATATATTAATTGTGGTGTAGAAAACCATATGTGTGAATGCTTTGGAGCATTCACACAACAATAAATATTGAATTGATATTGTTACACGGCTATACCATGTTTTTATCTGAAGGGACAAGCGGTAGAAATGGATGGATGGATGGATAGTATTGTGATCTTAAAAAGATAAAGGACTGTATGAGTAGCATGGATATAACCAATACTGCACCTGTAACTACTTGGTATTTGCTCGATAACCACATTTGTAATATCGCCCAAAACTAATGTGAAGTATCCAAACAACAGAAGTTTTTAGTTGGCAGTTGTCGGTATATATGGATTATTTAACAGTTTGTTCACAACTCTTCGCTAATACTAGAAGACACATGGCGCCTGCCTTAAAGCCCAGACGAGCTTGTTTGTAGACTTCCAGTGGCAAACCTGTCTTGACATGCTGATCCCGTCCCCAACTGGCACAACTCTTGTAGTCCTTCCAGCATTGCTTCAAACAAACAAAAAAAGAACAACGTGGAATTTGCAATGCAATGTGTATACCTGGAATGTAGCGTAGGGCTGGGCGATATGACCTTTTATTAATATCCCAATATTTTTAGGCCATGTCACGATACACCATATATATCTCCATATTTTGCCTAAGCCTTGATGCATATAATCACAGCAGTATGATAATTCTATGTGTCCACATTAAAACATTGTTCTTCATACTGCATTAATATATGCTCAACTAAGTAATTTTACCAAAAGTGTATTTATTTAACCGTTATTAGGCAGCGGCACAAACATTCATGTCATTTCCGAAACAGAAAGTGCAAGATTGTCAGAGACATTTTAGAACAAGCTATGAGTGCACTTTTGTGCATGATGTCACCAAGATGACATATCAAAACAACACTAAATTAAAGTGCACTTTTTGTACAGAACGCCACTTAAATAGTTAAAAACAAATAAAGTGCACTTTTGTGCATGATGTCACACAAGATATTTCAATAACTGTCGAATAAAAATGAGCTGCGTAATAGGGTCCTGCGGACGTTATCTCCTCTTGTTGAATTTTTTTTTTCATACGGTGTTGATGTGGAAATAGTTGCTTCGACATTTTGTTGGTGTGGCACCGGCAGGAGATGTTGACATGCAGAGTTTCAAGCAGTCCTCATTCTCTAGCGCAGGGGTAGGGAACATTAGGACTGGTATTACCCAGTCCTAATGTGGCGTGATACGGTTGGATCCAAAAATAAGCCTATGTTTGGATGCTTTACATCAGTGGTGTCGAACACGGTTACACTTGGCTGCCCCCGCTAGTAACTGTATGTAATTTATGAATATAAATGTATAAGAATTCACCTCATGATATTATAAAATGTATCGCTGCGTATTTGATTATCATATATGAATTACTTACACTATACATTTTTTTTTTTTAAATCAGTAAAAATACTAAAAACTATCAACTTCACCGTACAATGTACAATGGTTTTTACAGCATTCTACTGCAAATGGAAAAACGGTACTATAGTTTTTTTTTTTTTCTTCACTGTTTTATCCTGGCAACTGAGCTGCCAGTTTTTGTTTTTTTCACTGTAAAATTTATTAGACTTAGACAAACTTTAATGATCCGCAAGGAACATTGTTCCCCACAGTAGCTCAGTTACAGAGGATGAAGATGGAAAGGATAATGCACAGGAGGGCAAAAACAAAAGTTATAAAGTAGACTAAAAATGTAGCATAGTAATTGTCATAATCGTCACTTCTACAGTGCATGTTTGATGAATAACTTGCTTTGATTTAACTCAAGCAGAAGTTTGTTTTTATTTTAAAAAGTTTGAAATGAATGACAGCATTATATTTATTGCATTATTAGATAATAAAGTTTAAACTATACTCAAAATCATGAAGTACATGTATTTCCGTACGTTACAAAGAAAACATTACATTTAGTAAACGATTAAATGCTTTATTGACCCATATTACCGTATTTTCCGGACTATTTTTCCTCAAAACTCAAAAAGGTAAAATGTATATACCTAGTAGGGATGTAACATAGACTATCAAACGGTATCAAAATCTCATGGTACGATATCAGCACAGTATTAAGGCCACCGTACAATACTATTGTATTATCGTATATTCTAGACTATAAGGCGCTGTTAAAATCTTTTTTTTTTCCTCAGAACCCGACAGTGCGCCTTAAAACCTGGTACGCCTAATGTATGGAATCATTCGAGTTTTGCTTACCAACCTCGAAGCAATTTTATTTAGTACATAGTGTAATGATAAATGTGACCAGTAGATGGCAGTCAAACATAAGAGATACGTGTAGACTGCAATATGACGGCAATATGACTCAAGTAAACAACACCGACATCTGATATGTTCCATTGAAAATATAGAACATCACACAGGGCGCTCAAAAATCGCTCAAAATGTTTTAGTACGATTCCGTTAAGTTATGAAGCCGCGCCGCTTGATGGATTGTCGGCACATTAAACACACAACTTTTATTATGGTGTGTGTGTATAAGGTAAGACATATCATCTGGGGTTTTGTTTCGCAATGTTAAGCAAAATCAACTTTTCTTAACTTCTGGTACCTGCTGATCTCTATTTGGGATGTGCATAAATCCTGAAAAATCCGCCTTTGTAGTCCGTTGTCGATAAGCTTCTTCTTTTTCTCTATCTTCTTGTTATGGGACATTCATCCTCCGCTGTTGCCATTTCTAATATTAAGTAGTGTAAACTTCTCATTTATAGCTGTCAGTAAGCTTTAAAGCGCTGAAACATACCGGTGTAGTGAGTTTACATTATTCACCCAAGGAACTTTAGTTATTACAGAGTTCCGGTTGGAGGTTTTTTTACGGGACACATTTCTGGGCGTTGTTGTTTCCTGATAAGGAGATGCTGCTCCGTTATTGATTGAAGTAAAGTCTGAATGTCATTAAACAGTTAGCTCCATCTCTAGACACTTCTTCCACTCCCGTCCTTGCACGCTACACCGCTACAACAAAGATGACGGGGAGAAGACGCTGTTGAAGGTGAGCCGCGTAAAGATAGATAGTACTTTAATGATTCCTTCAGGAGAGTTCCTTCAGGAAAATTAAAATTAAATAAGACCTCCCACAAAACGGCGCATCCTGAAGTGATTGTCAGAAAGTGGCTTGAAGTAAAACATCATCCATGCAACATTTTGACCAAATAACCACCATTACATTTTTGTAGACCACAAGGAAGTGTTTTCAATTTAGAAAGAAAGAATAATAAAATAAATCTTTTAATGCGCCCTATAATCCGGTCCGCCCTATATATGAAAAAGATAAAAAATTGACCATTCACCAGCAGTACGCCTTATAATCCGATGCACCCTATGGTCCGAAAAATACGGTGTATTGATAAACACACTTACTGTTAAACACAGTAAGGCGGTCTGTCATAACGTTTTTAGCATTCAATCAGACATTATTGTGAGGTTTTGTATTAGTGTTCCTGAAAATAGATATACTGGCCCCCCAGACTATTTTTTTTCTCAAAATTTGGCCCCCGAGTCAAAATAATTGCCCAGGCCTGGTTTAGGCGGTGGCCCTTTGTTGTTAAGGCGGCCGCTTTAACAACAAAGCCCTGCGGGAAACCCTGATATTGACTCCTGTAATGCGCCTTTTAAACCGGTGCGCCTTTATACATGAAAAAAGATGGGAAATGGACCGTTCATTGGCAGTGCGCCTTATAACTCCCCGGTGCGCCCTATGGTCCGGAAAATACGTAGGGCCAAATCTGACCCTTGAGTTTGACACCTCTGCTTTACATACTGTGGCAAAGTGCAGCGTTGTGCATTCCTTCGCTTGCTTTAATTGCCCTTAATCAGTCATGAGAGGGGTTTGTAGTTGTAAGTGGGGAAAAAAAGGCTGGCTCTTTATCATCATCCTCATGCACTAGTAACCTGTTGTCGCTCGCAGCCAGGATCCTCCAGGTGATGTGAAGCGGTGTGGATAGTGATTATAGTGTCTCAACCTCCCCCGGCCTCTCTTAAAGTCTCGCCCGGTCAGCTGAATTTGCTTCTTCTTCTGCGCTACCCACCCCCTGTCACTGCGAGCCGTAAATAATATTTTGTGCAGAGAGCTCGGACGCGGATGCACACACAGCGTTGTTATATCAGCCTGGCCGCCTCCTAAATCACACCACCCTGCTGCTTCTTACCCACGAGAAGGAGAAAAGGCGGAGGGGGCAGTGAGAGTAAGGACGTCATCAAAAAAAAAAAAGCCACAGAGAGAGGGATCACACGTCTTCCCTTAACTCAGTGTTTTTTTTACCTTTTTTGAGCCAAGGCACATTTTTGGCGTTGAAAAATGCAGAGATCATTAAAAAACAAAACTTAGTTGACAGTAAAAAGTCGTCGCAATTGTTGGATATGACTTTAAAGCATTGTCATGGTGCGCAGTGCCGGCAGTAAGTTTAAGCATTAGTTACCTTTTTACCTGCACCCTGCCTCTCGCTGTTTCCGACATCTGCAAAGCAATTAGCTACCGGCTGCCACCTTCATTGATTGATTGATTGATTGATTTAAACTTTTATTAGTAGATTGCACAATTTAGTACATATTCCGTACAATTGA
The DNA here is from genome assembly GCF_033978795.1 of Nerophis ophidion. Taxonomy (NCBI): domain Eukaryota; kingdom Metazoa; phylum Chordata; class Actinopteri; order Syngnathiformes; family Syngnathidae; genus Nerophis; species Nerophis ophidion. The sequence continues at coordinate 19,817,280 of NC_084615.1, forward strand.
CCACTAAATGGTAACACCTGAATAAGTTTTTCAACTTGTTTAAATCGGGGTCTCCACGTTAATCAATTCATGGTAAGATATGGAAGAATATTACACGGTTACTCTGCCGAGCTCTAGACAGTGCATACACTCAAAAACAACAATCATTTGCGGACTATAATTACTGGTTTGCAAAAAATATTTTTAACCCAAATAGATGAGATTAGATAATCTCTCACGGCACACTATTGTGCCACGTCACAGTGGTTGAAAAACACTGCCTTAACTCTCCTTTAACATTTAAAGATGGCTTAAAGAACGAGCCAGGTTTGTATTTTTATTTTTTCAATTAAATTTCATCAGGCAGTTTGAGGGTTGGTGAGGGGGAAGCTCCAGAGGTTGTAATGCTCTGACAGGAATGCCAAATCTCACACTTGCCTTTGATGTCGGTTCAAGCCCTTGAAGGCAGCACTGAGTTCTGGAGGAGGCGGAGTCTGGCGGTGGAAATGAGATACCGCTTCATCACAGGAAGCACATACTGATTACATGGACAACACATGCATAAAACACTCACTCGAGTTAAACTTCCCACGTCAGGATGCAACAATTTTCCCAATATGACGTACAAAACCCAAAAGCAGTGAAGTTGGCATGTTGTGTAAATGGTATATAAAAAAAGAATGCAATGATTTGACAATCCTTTTCAACTTATATTCAATTGAATAGACTGCAAAGACAATATATTTAATGTTCCAACTGCAAATAATCATTTACTTTGAATTTAATGGCAGCAACACATTGCAAAAAAGTTGTCACATGGGCATTTTTACCACTGTGTCACATGGCCTTTCCTTTTAACAGCACTCAGTAAATGTTTGAGAACTGAGGAGACTGATTTTGAAGCTTTTCAGGTGGGATTATTTCCCATTCTTGCTTGATGTACAGCTTAAGTTGTTCAACAGTCCTGGTTCTTCATTGTGGTATTTTAGGCTTCATAATGCGCCACACATTTTCAAGGGGAAACAGGTCTGGACTACAGGCAGGCCAGTCTAGTACCCACACTTTTACTATGAAGCAACGCTGTTGTAACACGTGACATGGCATTGTCTTGCTGAAATAAGCAGGGGCGTCCATGAAAAATACATTGCTTGGATGGCAACATATGTTGCTCCAAAACCTGAATGTACCTTTCAGCATTAATGGTGCTTTCACAGATGTGTAAGTTACCCATGCCTTGGACACTAATACACCCCCGTACCATCACAGATGATGACTTTTGAACTTTGCGCCTAGAACAGTCCAGGTGGTTCTTTTCCTCTTTGTCCCGGAGGACGCGACATCCACAGTTTCCAAAAACTATTTGAAATGCGGACTCGTCAGACCACAGAATAGTTTTCCACTTTGCATCTTCCTTATTCTCAGCCAATGCCCTTTTAGGCACATATGGTGTGTTTGCGGTAATTGGAACAATGAAAATCAAAGCTAAACTATATATATATATATATATATATATATATATATATATATATATATATATATATATATATATATATACACACAGCTTAATAAGTGTGCACTAATCAGAAGCGATACATCGAAAATGCAGCCGTCGAAAAAAGACACCAAAAACAGCACTGCTGAAACTGGATGTTTTGATGATGTAAACAAGATGCACGCGACTGTCTGGAGTGCAGTCAGCATATCCGAGTCTCTTAACATGTGTACGGTCTACAATAACACCAAAAAAAGGTGAACTTTTTGATTAACTTTTTAATTAAATAAAAAGTCACTAAAAGTCTCGTCTCTTGAAAAATTCCCAACAAAGTACATTGGACAGTAAGCAGCAACAATATACTGTATTATAAAAAATATGTTTGAGTTTGAGTTTATTTGGAATATGCAAGCATACAACATGATGCATCACAATTTCCAGTTCTTCTTTTCAACATGTTCTTTTACATAACAGTTGCTAAAACTATTGTTTGCTTCCTGTTCTCAATTTATTCACAATATAGTCCATAAGTAATCACAATAATAATAAATACATGATAATCGGTGAAGTAAGTTGCATTTCATATAGTGAGACGAGTAAGATTATGCTGAAAATGATTGGATGGATGAAGTAAATTCAGAATTTTTACCATGGTTCTTCTTCTTTGTACTTTGTAAACACTTTAAGTTTGAATAGTTTCTTGAAGTGGATCATATTAGTACATTCTTTGATTTCTTTGCTTAATCCATTCCATAATTGAATTCCACGTACTGATATACTGAAGGTCTTAAGTGTTGTACGTGCATACAAATGTTTTAAATTACATTTTTCTCGAAGATTATATTTCCCTTTTTTTTTTTGAATAATTGTTCTATATTCTTGGGTAGCAGGTTATAGTTTGCTTTGTTTATAATTTTAGCTGTTTGCAAACTCACTATGTCATGGAATTGTATTATTTTTGATTCAATAAATAAAGGGTTTGTATGTTCTCTATATTCAACATTATGGATTATTCTAACTGATCTTTTTTGTAACGCCGTTAATGACTGAAGTGTACTTTTGTAGTTATTTCCCCATATTTCTACACAATTACTCAGATATGGTAACACCAGCGAACAGTAGAGAATATGATGTGATTTTTGGTTTAGAACACTTAACACAGATTTGTTTTGAATGTATGTACACATTTTTGAGCCCTCATATTCAAAGTAAAATGTGCACATTATATGATGGCACAGGTATTTAAAGTGTCTCATGTGTTTAAACTTTATTTAAAGACAGAACGTGACTTTATGGATTTTACAGGGGTTTGGTTTCATTTTGTGCAGCGGCAGATGTGTCCATTGTTGTTTTGTGTTAACTTGCTGTGCTGTTTGTTTTATGGTTTGCATTGTGTTTGAGACAGTCGCTTTGTCTGGTGACCATCTGTCTGAATTGTATCGTCGAGCTAGTTGGTTTCTATTACTTGTAAACGGAGGCGCACAAGTGCCGAGATATAGAGCTGGTAGGATTTGAATTAAGGTATCAGACAAATTGTAATCGGTTTATGAGCAGATAGCACTAAATCTTCCAAGCCAAAAGTAATTGTAGCAGATATATGAAAGCATTGCAAACCCGATTGTAAGTTGATGACATGTTTACTGCTTTAGACAGCAAGCCACCTGAGACTAAATCAACAGCGCCTCTGCTGGATGCAGCCAAGTAATGCTAACCATTAGTGTTGTGTAAAAATTTCAAATGCTCCCCCTCTGGCCAACATATGAAATAACGAGTGTCTGGAAGGAATTAAAATGCGCCCCCTTTAGCTAAAACATATGAAATAACAAGTGTGTAAAACATTTGAAGTCCTCCCCCTCTGGCCAACATATGAAATAAGTGTGTTTAAGGAATTGAAATGCGCCACCTTTGGCCAACATACGAAATATATAGTGGTATAGTGGTATAGCGCGGTTGATAGAGTGGCCGTGCCAGCAACTTGAGGGTTCCAGGTTCGATCCCCGCTTTTGCCATTTTAGTCACTGCCGGTGTGTCCTTGGGCAAGGCACTTTATCCACCTGCTCCCAGTGCCACCCGCACTGCTTTAAATGTAACTTAAATATTGGGTTTCACTATGTAAAAGCGCAATTGAGTCACTAGAGAAAAACGCTATATAAATACAATTCACTTCACTTGTACAGTATACAGAATCAGAATCAGAAATATTTTAATAATCCCCGAGGGGAAATTAAGATTTTCAGCACAATCCCACTCAAGATCAGACAAACATTACAGTGAGACAAAACAGGATCAAACATTACAGGGAGACAGAACAGGATCAAACATTACAGGGAGACAGAACAGGATCAAACATGACAGTGAGAGAGAACGGGATCAAACTTTACAGGGAGACAGAAAGGTATCCAACATTACAGGGAGACAGAACGGGATCTAACATTACAGGGAGACAGAACAGGATCAAACATGACAGGGAGACAGAACAGGATCAAACATGACAGGGAGACAGGACGGGATCAAACATGACAGGGAGACAGAACGGGATCAAACATGACAGGGAGACAGAACAGGATCAAATATTACAGGGAGACAGAACAGGATCAAACACTACAGGGAGACAGAACAGGATCAAACACTACAGGGAGACAGAACGGGATCAAACATGACAGGGAGACAGAACAAGATCAAAAATCACAGGGAGACAGAACGGGACCAAACATTACAGGGAGACAGAACAGGATCAAATATTACAGGGAGACAAAACAGGATCAAACACTACAGGGAGACAGAACAGGATCAAACACTACAGGGAGACAGAACAAGATCAAACATGACAGGGAGACAGAACGGGATCAAACATGACAGGGAGACAGAACAGGATCAAACACTACAGGGAGACAGAACAGGATCAAACATTACAGGGAGACAGAACAGGATCAAACATTACAGGGAGACGAAACAGGATCGTTGACGGGTCTGCCAACTTCCGGCGCCCCTTACAAAAAAGGTGAGAAACAGGTAAACGCTGGGTAGGGTTGGGGTTGAGGGAAAAAAAATAAAATCAGTCTAAGCCTTGGTTCCTGGAGAGGGGGTCCAGACTGGGGCTAAGGGAAAAAAATTACAGCCATAGCACACATAAACGTGTGTAAGAGGGAAACATTTAAGCACACAAGACAAGCCCACCCTTGTCTTTAAGGGGACTTAAAAGGAGGACATATTTTCTATCTAAGTTTGGTTTATTGTCATTTATTTAGTCAACTTTTCATGTAGAGAATTACATTACAACACATACTGATTGATTGTTATAATTGCATTTTACATGTAAATCCTTAGGCTTCACGGTGGCAGAGGGGTTAGTGCGTCTGCCTCACAATACGAAGGTCCTGCAGTCCTGGGTTCAAATCCAGGCTCGGGATCTTTCTGTGTGGAGTTTGCATGTTCTCCCCGTGAATGCGTGGGTTCCCTCCGGGTACTCCGGCTTCCTCCCACCTCCAAAGACATGCACCTGGGGATAGGTTGATTGGCAACACTAAATTGGCCCTAGTGTGTGAATGTGAGTGTGAAAGTTGTCTGTCTATCTGTGTTGGCCCTGAAATGAGGTGGCGACTTGTCCAGGGTGTACCCCGCCTTCCGCCCGATTGTAGCTGAGATAGGCGCCAGCGCCCCCCGCGACCCCGACAGGGAATAAGCGGTAGAAAATGGATGGATGGATGTAAATCCTTAAATTATATATCTTGTAATATTTCTTCTGATAAGAGTGCAGTTCTGTCATCCTTACCTATCCCTTGTTAGAATGGTCTATTCTGGAAGAGTCTCAATTGAAGCAAGTGGGGGTTTGTGACACTTCTCCTTCCCCAGAAGGTTTTTACTTTTACCCTTGCGGTGTGCGTCTACTCCAAGGTTCCGTATTCCAGACAGACATTTGCATAGAAAAAAACATTTTAGATAATTGATGAGTAACCGCAGTTCATGTTGATTCCACTTTTCCACAAGTTGTCCAAAATCACTGCGTCACACCTCATTTCCATAAAGGTGAGTGAGGAGAGGCCAACTTGTTGCCAGTCTCCTCATACATGCGGTGTGAAAGGAATGCTTGTAACGGATGGATGTCGTGCGAATGCACCTTGAAAGTTTACACGAGTCGATAACCATAATTTCACACGCCGCATGCACAACGCTTTGCGTGTAAAATCCAATAAAACCAATTCATCAAAATGTCAGATGATACCATGTTGAGCACCTCCTCATTTGTCAGGAACCAGAGGAAGCATTCGTTCCATCCCTAGTAAATCACTAAATGGGTGCCAGAAACAATGTTGGTTGAACTTAAAAATAGCAACTGCATAGAAATTTTAACTGATTTCTTAGAAATCATTTGTTTGTAAGGCTGAAAGGCATTGGCTGTAAACATTTAAAAAATATTTTTTATTATATTATTTCACACACACACACATATATATATATATATATATATATATATATATATATATATATATATATATATATATATATATATATATATATACATATATATATATATACATATATATATAATATTGCAACTAGGGCTGGGCGATCCTTTCATTGATATCTCGATATTTTTAAGCCATTTCACGATACACGATATATAAATGATAAATGGGTTGTACTTGTATAGCGCTGTTCTACCTTCAAGGTACTCAAAGCGCTTTGACACTACTTCCACATTTACCCATTCACACACACATTCACACACTGATGGAGGGAGCTGCCATGCAAGGCGCCAACCAGCACCCATCAGGAGCAAGGGTGAAGTGTCTTGCTCAGGACACAACGGACGTGACGAGGTTGGTACCAGGTGGGAATTGAACCAGGGACGCTCGGGTGGCGCACGGCCACTCTCCCCACAGGCTTGAATGAACACTTGATGCATATAATCACAGCAGTATGATGATTCTATGTGTCTACATTAAAACATTCTTCTTCATACTGAATTAATATATGCTCATTTTAAACATTCATGCAGAGAGGGAAATCGCAATTAAGTCAATTTAACAGTTATTAAGCAGTGGCACAAACATTCATGTCATTTCAAAACAGAAAGTGCAAGATTGTCAGAGACATTTTAAAACAAGCTATGAGTGCATGATGTCACGAAGATGACAAATCAAAACACTAAATTAAAGTGCACTTTTTGTACAGAACACAACTACAATAGTTTAAAACAAAGTGCACTTTTGTGCATGATGTCACACAAGATATTTCAATAACTGTCAAATAAGAATGAGCTGCGTAACAGGAAATCAGATAGTGTATGTCCTTCGCTATGTCGTAGGTTTCTACGGACGTTATTGAATTCTGTTGTTGACTATTTTTTTCATACCATCTGGAAATGGTTGCTCGGGCATTTTGTTGGTGTGACACCGAACTGAGATGTTGACATGCAGTTTCTATTTACATTGTATATTGTCACTGAAGGCATCAAAACTATGACACCTGTGAAGTGAAAACCATTTCAGGCTCATTCAAGAGAATGCCAAGAGTGTGCAAAGCAGTAATCAGAGCAAAGGCTGGCTATTTTGAAGAAACTAAAATTATTTCACCTTTTTTGTTAAGTGTATAACTCCACATGTTCATTCATAGTTGTTATGCTTTCAGTGACAAGCTACAATGAAAATAATCATGAACATAAGGGAGAAGCGGTTGAAAATGGATTGATGGATAAAGAAAGCACATTGAATGAGAAGGTGTGTCCAAACGTTTGGCCTGTACTGTAGGCCAAAGTTATATAGAAGAGTTCCTTTAAAATAAAAGGTAAAGGTATATGAAATAGTAAGCAAAACTAGGTATTAGGGGTGTAACGGTATTGTAGATACAGCGGTATTCCGGTTTCAAAGTCTTCACAATAATGCTGTGAAAACCCTATATTTGTCAGTAGTAAATGAGAGGAAGTGTTCTTTTGTGTTCCGTCAGTCTACCCCAGGGCAGCTGTGGCTACTGATGTAGCTTACCACCACCAGGTGTGAATGAATGATGTGTTCCCACTTCTCTGTGAGTGCTTTGAGTGTCTAGAAAAGCGCGATATACATCTAAGTGGTTTTTTTGACATTATTTGAAAAATTCATCAAAACCCATCCATAACTGTTTGAGTTACATTGCCAACAAACGCACAAACGAACCCTGGTAAAAAAAACATTGACACCTTTGGTTGAGGTAAGAAAATCTGCAGAGCCCTCCTATCATGTCATTATTAAAATGTTAAATTGGTTGGTAACTTTGCTGAGAAACATTTTCCCAAACTCATATACCGTATTTTTCAGATTATATATATATATATATATATATATATATATATATATATATATATTATTTTTTTTTTCATAGTTTGGCTGGGGGTTTGACATATACTCCGGAGCTACTTATGTGTGAAATTATTAACACATTACCTTAAAATATTAAATAATATTATTTATCTCATTCGCGGAAGAGACAAAGAAAATGTCAGCAATCGTCACACACTTCAATCAATAAGAATTCGGCGGGGAGGGTCATGGCAGAAGTGCATTGTGGGTCATGGGATGCTAACTGCTATATGCTGTATGCTACTGCCTTAGCTAGTAAAATGGAACATTTCAACGTTGATGGTAACTTATAAAAACTGAGAAGGGCCGAACAAAAATGGCACCGAAAAGGGAAATATGTACTACAGATTACAAGCTGGATGTAGTGAAATATGCATCAGAAAACGACAAGAGGAAGCTATTTTTGATCTTTTTTAATATAAATCTCACCGGATTATATGGCGCATTAAATGAGTCATAATATTAATTTTTTCTGAATTGAAAACAATTCCTTGTGGTCTACATAACATGTGATGGTGGTTATTTGGTAAAAATTTTGCATAGATGATGTTTTATACATAATCCTTAAGCCGCTTTCTGACAGTCACTTCAGGATGTACCGGTTTGAGGGCAGTCTTATTTACATGTCTCACTTTCGACAGCGTCTTCTCCCCGTCATCTTTGTTATAGCGGTGTAGCGTGCAAGGACGGCAGTGGAAGAAGTGTCAAAAGATGGCGGCTAACTGTTTTAATGACATTCAGACTTTACTTCAACCAATAACAGAGCAGCATCTCCTTATCCGCAAACAACAACAAGGTCGGAGATATCCATCCTTCCATCCATTTACTACCGCTTATTCCCTGTTGCGGTCGCGGGGGGCGCTGCTGCCTATCTCAGCTACAATCGGCCGGAAGGTGGCGTACACCCTGGACAAATCACATGGTCGGAAATGTGTCCCGTGAAAAAACGTCCGACCGCAACTCTTTAATAGCTAAAGTTCCGTGGGTGGATAATGTAAACTCACTACACCGGTATTTTTTAGCGCTTTCATGGCAAGTTTACTGTCAGATATAAGTACAAACTCCGTTTCCATATTAGTTGGGAAATTGTGTTGGATTTAAATATAAACGGAATACAATGATTTGCAAATCCTTTTCAACCCATATTCAATTGAATGCACTACAAAGACAAGATATTTGATGTTCAAACTCATAAACAATTTTTTTTTTTCGCAAATAATAATAAACTTAGAATTTCATGGCTGTAACACGTGCCAAAGTAGTTGGAAAAGGGCATGTTCACCACTGTGTTTCATTACGTTTTCTTTTAACAGCACTCAATAAACCTTTGGGAACTAAGGAGACACATTTTTGAAGCTTTTCGGGTGGAATTCTTTCCCATTCTTTTTTTATGTACAGCTTAAGTTGTTCAACAGTCCGGTGTTTCCGTTGTGGTATGTTATACTTCATAATGCGCCACACATTTTCAATGGGAGACAGGTCTGGACTACAGGCAAGCCAGTCTAGTACCCGCACTCTTTTACTATGAAGCCAGGCTGTGTAACAAGTGACTTGGTATTGTCTTGCTGAAATAAGCAGGGGCGTCTATGATAACGTTGCTTGGATGGCAACATGTAGCTCCAAAACCTGTATGTACCTTTCAGCATTAATGGTGCCTTCACATGCCTTGGTCACTAATGCACCCCCATACCATCACAGATGCTGGCTTTTCAACTTTGTGCACCTAAACCAGTCCTGATGGTTCTTTTCCTCTTTGATCCGGAGGACACGATGTTCACCGTTTCCAAAAAACAATTTGAAATGTGGACTCGTCAGACCACAGAACACTTTTCCACTCCGGCGGCGTTTCTGGGTGTCGTTGATAAATGGCTTTGGCTTTGCATAGTAGTTTTAACTTGCACTTACAGATGTAGCGACAAACTGTAGTTACTGACAGTGGTTTTCTGAAGTGTTCCTGAGCCCATGTGGTGATATCCTTTACACACTGATGTCGCTTTTTAATGCAGTACCGCCTGAGGGATCGAAGGTCCGTTCTATCATCGCTTACGTGCAGTGATTTCTCCAGATTCTCTGAACCTTTTGATGCTATTACGGACCGTAGATGGTGAAATTCCAAAATTTCTTGCAATGGCCCGTTGAGAAATGTTGTTCTTAAACTGTTTGACAATTTGCTCATTCATTTGTTCACAAAGTGGTGACTGTTTCCCAATCCTTGTTTGTGAATGACTGAGCATTTCACGGAAGCTGCTTTTTTACCCAATCATGGCACCCACTTGTTCCCAATTAGCCTGCACACCTGTGGGATGTTCCAGATAAATGTTTGATGAGAATTCCTCAACTTTATCAGTATTTATTGCCACCTTTCCCAACTTCTTTGTCACGTGTTGCTGGCATCAAATTCTAAAGTTAATGATTATTTGAAAAAAAAAAAATGTTTATCAGTTTGAACATCAAATATGTTGTCTTTGTTGCATATTTGACTGAATATGGGTTGAAAAGGATTTGCAAATCATTGTATTCCGTTTATATTTACATCTAACACAATTTCCCAACTCATATGGAAACAGGGTTTGTACCAAATAAAATAGCCTAAAATAAACCAGAATTATTCTGTACATTAGGCGCACCGGGTTTTAAGGCGCAGTGTCGGGTTCTGAGAATTTTTTTTTTTTTTATGTGCGTCTTATAGTCTGGAATATACGGTACTACAATAGTGACACCTTAATACTGTGCTGATATCGTGCCGTGAGATTTTGATACTGATTGATAGTCTAAATATTACCTTTAATTTCAGGAAATAGAAGTTTGAGAAAAAATATTGTATCAATTGATGATATTGTAATAGAGAAGTCACAGTATGAACATTTTACATCATGGTTATAGGAACCAAAATAATCACTGTTTTGTTCAATGTGCTCAAAAAGCACTGAAATATTTTCAACTAATGGTTTTAAAAAAAACGTAAATAAAATAATTACATTTTCTTTTGGAAGAAGAAACATTGTCTTCCTGAATCAAGTCTGCACATGCCCAGTGGAGTAGTCCATTGCATGAGACGGAGGAGGGGGGGTGGGATCTGTCAAAACAATCCTGATTGATTAAGCATGTTGATGTATTTTAACGCCCGTAAGTTAATCGTTTACTGGGACGTGTTTGAAGGGCCCCCTAGAAACGTTGGGCCCGCAGGCAACTGCCTGTGTTTGCATTGGTAAGTTCGCCCTGAGGTCCGTGTATGGATCGTCACGTCTCTCTAGACCTGTGTGTCTTAAGAGAGCCAGCCTGTAGGCTCAATGTGCGGAACAGCTTAGCAGAATGTGTCCATACACGTTTAGACGGTGGTATGTCGTTGGAAATGGCGAAAGATGTTTATGTATCTTGTATTTATGTTGGCATTTAAGCTGGCTAACCATTAGTGCGCTCGCTTGCTTCCCAGGGTAATGAGCAGCATCGCTGACCCATGAAGTGGTTATCAACCACAGTGTCATGATTTTGCGATGATTTGAATTTGAATATGCTAACCCTCTGGAGTTTTACTGTAGTTTATCATTTGTACTGGTAAGCGTTACCTCCATTAATTGTAAAAAAGTACCTTTTAGGATTATTTGTGCCTTCACAGATGTGTAAATTACCCATGTCTTGAGCACTAATACACCCCCATACCATCACAGATGCTGCCTTTTACACTTTACGCAGAGAACAATCCGTATAGTTCTTTTCTCTTTGTTCGACGTCCACAGTTTCCAAAAAACAATTTGAAATGTGGACTCGTCAGACCACAGAACACTTTTACACTTTGCATCAGTCCATCTTAGATGAGCTCGGGCCCAGTGAAGCCGGCGGCGTTTCTGGTTGTTGTTGATAAATGGATTTGGCTTTTTTGCATAGTAGACTTTTAACATGCATTTACAGATGTAGCGAATAACTGTTGTTACTGAAAGTGTTTTTTCAAAGTGTTCCTGAGCCCATGTTGTGATATCCTTTACACACTGATGTCGGTTTTTGATGCAGTACCTTCTGGTTTTACCATGAATTTATTAACGTGGACCCCGACTTAAACAAGTTGAAAAACTTATTCGGGTGTTACCATGTAGTGGTCAATTGTACGGAATATGTACTGTATTGTGCAATCTACTAATTAAAGTTTCAATCAATCAATCACTCACTGGTGGATCCAAGGTCATGGGTTTAACTGCTTACGTGCAGTGATTTCGCCAGATTCTTTGAACCTTTTGGTGATATTATGGAACGTAGATCTTGAAATCCCTAAATTCCTTGCAATAGCTGGTTGTGAAATGTTGTTCTTAAACAATTTGCTGTGGCATTTGTCCACAAAGTGGTGACCCTCCCCATCGTTATGGGGTGAATATTTTATGAAAGCTGCTTTTGTACCCAATCATGGCACCCACCTATTCCCAATTAGCCTGTCCACCTGTGGGATGTTCAATATAAGTATTTGATGAGCTTTCCTCAACTTTCTAAGTTTTTTTGTCACTTGTGCCAGCTTTTTTGAAACATTTTGCAGGCATCAAAATCCAAATCAGCTAATATTTGCAAATAACAACAAAGTTTTCCAGTTCGAACGTTAAATATCTTGTCTTTGCAGTCTATTCAATTGAATATAGGTTGAAAAAGATCTGCAAATCATTGTATTCTGTTTTTATTTAACCTTTACACAACGTGCCAACTTCACTGGGTTTGTGTATTGTTATCGTCCAAATTACTGTCAGAACGGGGATTTACTGCGAGGATGGTTTTTCCGGGATGCAATCGGACTGGACTGGACAAGGCTTGCAGGTAAATACATGATTTAATTTTGACTAAAAAAGTACAAACAAAAGGCGCTCACAGCGGAGGCACAACTTAGCTAAGGAACCAAAAACAACTTGAAGGTGAGTGTGCCTAAATCACGTGAAAGCAAAGGCAAAAAACTTAGGACATGAAAAACTCGCTAACTGTGACATGAAACATGAAACTAAAAAAACTCACTAGACTGAGGCTTGAATAAACAAAAACTTACTGTAGCAAGGCATTGAACGAGCATGAAACTATGGCATGGAAAGAATCAGCCTCAGTAATGTCGGCGGGCCGACTACCTGGCAACTACAGGCTTAAATAATAATGTCATGATTAACAACAGGTGTGTGAGTCCAAACAAATGAGGCGGGTGAAACTAATAAGTTAAAGTTAAAAGTACTACTGATTGTCACACACACACTAGGTGTGGGGAAATTTGTCCTCTGCATTTGACCCATCCTCTTGATCACCCCCTGGAAAGTGAGGGGAGCTGTAGGCAGCAGCGGTGCATCAGTTGTCATGGAAACTAAAACAAACCAGGGTGCACAAAAACAGGAACTAATGGGAGTCCAAAAGTAACAGAACATAACTAAACCAAACATGATGGAGACCACAGATCATGACAATTACAGTCTCTCTCTGAAGTTAAGGTTAGGGTTTGGCTGTTTGGGTTAAAGAGTGGAGGAATCATGCTTATCAGGGGACATTTGATATGTTCTTGTCAGGTCAATTTTAAGCAGCTTTTGCTCTGGGCAGCATACAGCGGCACTTTCTCTTTAACCTCCACCTTTACAGAACTCCAGCTTTACAGATGCCAGGTCGACAGTACGTTCATGTTAGGTCTAATTCTTGTTTGAGAAATGACACTTATTCAGCCCCTCGGGAGTGAGCAGGCATGGCCTGTCCAAAATCTTCTCTTTTGACTGTAGCTCTGGTGGAAAAGAGGACGTGCTCTGACCTGACGTGACAGTTTCCGTGAAGGCTTTGAACATCAGATGTGTTTGGAAGGCCTTAGGGTGTTCCCCCTCCTTAGGTCAGCTGTGACGACTCCACCCAAAGTTTCGCACACAATCACACCGAAAACAAACACATTGGAGCACATGAGATGAAACGTAAAGTTTGACGACCAGTTCTTATGAAGAATAACTGACCTGTGCTTGCTCTGACATTAATTGTACAGTAATTATTAGTACATGTATCGTATTTTTTAGACCATAGGGCACACCGGATTAAAAGGCGCACTGCCGATGAGCCGTCTATTTAGGTCTATTTTCATACAAAATAAAGGCGCATTAAAGTGGTTATATTAAGTTTTTTTTCTAAATTTAAAACACTATCTTGTGGTCTTCATGGTGGTTCTTTGGTGAAAGTGTTGCCTAGATCAGTGTTTTTCAACCACTGTGCCGTGAAATACAGTCTGTCAGTCTGTTGTGCTGTGGGAGATGATCTAATTTCACCTATTTGGGGTAAAAAAATATTTTTTGCAAACCAGTAATTATAGTCTGCAAATGATGTGTTGTTTTTGAGTGCCGGTGCTGTCCGGAGCTTGGCAGTGTAACCGTCTAATACTCTTCCATATCAGTAGGTGACAGCAGGTAGCTAATTGCTTTGTAGATGTCTGATACAGCGGGAGGCAGTGTACAGGTATTAAGGTATTAAATGCTGAAACAATAAATAAACAAAATGTAAGTGCCCCTAAGAACAGGCATTGAAGCTTAGGGAAGGTTATGCAGAACAAAAATAAAACTGAACTGGCTACAAAGTAAACAAAAACGGAATGCTGGATGACAGCAAAGACTTACTGTGGAGCAAAGACGGCGTCCACAATGTACATCCGAACATGACATGACAATCGACAAAGTCCCCATGAAGAAGGATAAAAACAAAGTAGATGCGTTAAATATTGCTACAGGAAAATACCAAAAAAAGAGAAAAAGTCACCAAAATAGGAGAGCAAGACAAGAACTAAAATGCTACACACAGGAAAACAGCAAAAATGTCCAAATAAGTCAGGGCGTGATGTGACACCTACTTTGAGACAAGAGCTATATTGATGCATGCTTGGTTATGGTTTAAAGTCATATCCAACAATTGCAACAACGACTTTTTACTGTCAACTGAGTTTTGTTTTTTAATGATTTCTGCTGGTGGTGCCTCCGCATTTTGTCAACGTAAAAAATGTGCCTTTGCTCAAAAAAGGTTAAAAAAACACTGGCCTAGATGATGTTTTACAGATCATCTTCAAGTCGCTTTCTGAGCGTCTGTTCAAGATGCGCCGTTTTGTCGGCGGTCTTAATTACGTGTCTCACCTTCGACAGCATCTTCTCCCTGTCATCTTTGTTGTAGTGGTATAGCGTGCAAAGACGGGAGTGGAAGAAGTGTCAAAAGATGGCGCTAACTGTTTTAATGACATTCAGACTTTACTTCAATCAATAACGGAGCAGCATCCCCTCATCCGGAAGCAACAACAATGCCCAGAAATGTGTCCCGTGAAAAACCGTCCAACCAGAACTCTCTAATAGCTAAAGTTCCTTGGGTGAATAATGTAAACTCACTTCACCGGTATGTTTTAGCGCTTTCATGGCGAGTTTACTGACAGATATAAGTAGTGAAGTGAAGTGAATTATATTTATATAGCGCTTTTCTCAAGTGACTCAAAGCGCTTTACATAGTGACACCCAATATCTAAGTTACATTTAAACCAGTGTGGGTGGCACTGGGAGCAGGTGGGTAAAGTGTCTTGCCCAAGGACACAACGGCAGTAACTAGGATGGCACAAGCGGGAATCGAACCTGCAACCCTCAAGTTGCTGGCACGGCCACTCTACCAACCGAGCTATGCCGACAAACTTTACACTACTTTATATTAGAAATGGAAACAGCGGAGGATGAATGTCCCATAAGAAGGTAGAGAAAAAGAAGAAGCTTATATGACTACAATGGCGGGAGCGTGCACATTTTCAGGACTTATGCAGATCCCAAATACACATCAGCAGGTACCAGAAGGTAAGAAAAGTTGCTTTTGCATAATATTACAAAATAAAACTGCAGGTGATAGGTGCCATTTTGCGGTCTTTATCCACGCACCATAATAATACTTGTATGTTAAAGCCCAGTACAATCCATTAAGTGGTGCAGCTTCATAATTTACCGAAGTCATATTAAAAACATTTTGACAGATTTTTGTGCGCCATATGCAATGTTCTGTATTCTCAATGGAACATTTAAAGTTTTGGTCTTGTTTAGTACCATCATATTGCAGTCCACACATATCATTTATGTGTGAATGCCATCTACTGGTCACACTTATCATTAAACCACGTACCAAATAAAATTGCTTCAAGGTCAGTAAGCACAACCAGAATTATGCCGCACATTAGGCACACCGGATTATAAGAAGCACTGTCGATTTTTGAGAAAATTGAAGGATTTTAAATGCGCCTTATAGCCAGACAAGTACGGTATTTGTAATTAGACTTTTTGTTGCCTCTGTTCAGAAGGACAAGAAGAATGACTGCCTTGTGAGTCCCAATAAAATAGCCTTTGGCAAGCAAAAGTGTTGTGAGGAAACTGAGGAAAATGCTGCACTTAGACTTAGACTTCGTTTTATTGTCATTCAAATTTGAACTTCACAATACAGATAAGAACAACATTTTGTTGCCTTAGATCGTTGTAGTGCAGGATAAAAGAGCAGTAAGGTTAGGGGTAGTAAATAAGTTAAGGAATTTTCTTTTAACAATAGAGACTGTAAGATGACTTATCAAAACACTAAATTAAAGTGCACTTTTTGTACAGAACGCCACTACAATAGTTTAAAACAAATAAAGTGCACTTTTGTGCATAATGTCACACAAGATATTTCAATAACTGTCAAATAAAAATTAGCTGCATGATAGGAAATCAAATAGTGTATGTCCTTTGCTATGTGGTAGGTTACTGTGGACGTTATCACTTTCTGTTTTAGACTATTTTTTTCATAAGGCGTTGATGTGGAAATGGTTGCTTGGGTGTGACACTGGCCAAGATGTTGACATGCAGAGTTTCAAGTATTCTTCATTCTCTAGCGGATGACTTTTCAAATGGTGCTACTTTTTGTAGCTAAGCTTTTGCCGCATACTTGTAAAACATCTTCCCACTTGAAGCCAAACCGTTGCTAGACGATGGACCCCCCGCTGTTTTTCTCGGGAATTAATTCTTCCTTCATTTGTTACCAGATTCGAACCTTCTCTCGCTCGTATTACCATTCGCACCGCTCCATTAGCACCTGCCACTGGTAATGTTACCCATGTCGCTACCTCTTTGCTCGGTGAGGACGTGTGACGTTGCACGCGCTTCATTATGTGACGTATGTAAAAAGGTGCGCTTGTTTTATGTCTCTGTGAGAAGCAGAGACAAGGAAGAGTGAGAAGAGCCTGTAGTGTAATGTCCGCAGCTAAAAGCAACTGCGTGAGGACGTATACTCGAATATCACGATATAGTCATTTTATATATCGCACAGAGACAAAGCGATATATCGAGTATTTCCATATATTGTCCAGCCCTACTTTGCATTTTGTTTTCTCACTTACCATAAAACAGAGGTATGTTTTAAAAACATACATTTTTGTTTAGCAAAACAGTCTTATTTCCGACATTCAGTGTGATTGTGCGACATTTTCTATAACCGACAAGCATTAATTACACTTAGTGCTTCATTTCCGGTCCCTCACACTTTCCACATTCTTCTGTGAGCAGCTCGTTCGCATCTGTCGGAAAGGCGACGGGAGTATTTTACTGACTGATGAGAGACAACAGTCCTTGAGCGGAGTTGTGTCTCTTTGGTGAGCAGTTAAATTCAGAGTACGTCTGGAGGCCACAAAAACACACACACACACACACACACACACACACACACACACACACACACACACACACACACACAGAAACACCGTGAAAGGGCCTGTGTGATTTATTAGCCTGTTTTTGATTAGGAGCGATGCATGCATATTGATTGTAGATGTTCAGTTTAATCACACATTCTCCCTCTCTTCCTTCCTCTCTACATGTGGTTCCTCTGCTACATGATGGAAATGTCATGCTGAGGGGGCAAGGGCAGATTGTGCAGTGATGACATGTAGTGGGGGACACTCTTTCCATCTCCATGGGGGGAAAAACCCCAACTTTTAGTATGTCAGTATTTTCTATACTTTCTTCTTGTGCCATTAGCTGTGGTTGGTCCATCTTGCCCTGACCTTTGCATCTTCCTCTGACAGTCCTACCACCTGTTTTTAACATGAATTGATTAACATGGACCCCGACTTAAACAAATTGAAAACTTATTGGGGTGTTACCATTTAGTGGTGAATTGTACGGAATATGTACTGTACTGTGCATTCCACTAATAAAAGTTTCAATCAATTTATCAATCAATTTATCAATCAATGTCCCCTCCAACCTTCAATCAATCAATGTTTATTCATATAGCCCTAAATCACAAGTGTCTCAAAGGGCTGCACAAGCCACAACGACATCCTCCGTTCAGATCCCACATAAGGGCAAGGAAAAACTCACAACCCAGTGGGACGTCAATGTGAATGACTATGAGAAACCTTGGAGAGGACCGCATATGTGGGTGACCCCCCCTTCATCCATGGCCACCCCTTTCACAAAGGAGATGGGGGCAGAGTAGAAAAGAAAAGAAACGGCAAATCAACTGGTCTAACCTTGACCTATTCAGCATATGTGTGAAGTAACGTTATGGAACAGATTGAGCAAAGCGCTCAAACACTCAGTTACGTATCCTTGCATCAAATTATTCCCACTTTTCAAATAGTTTGCCTATAAAGAAGCATCCTACAACTTTTATAGAAACACCTTAATCGGATCGTGTTGGGTTTTTAAAACACAGTCGGATAGAGATGTCCAATACCGGCTTTTTTGCCGATATCCGATATTCCGATATTGTCCTACTCTTCATTACCGATTCCGATATCAACCGAAACCGATATATACAGTCGTGGAATTAACACATTATTATGCCTAATTTTGTTGTGATGCCCCGCTTGATGCAGTAAACAATATAACAAGGTTTTCCAAAATAAATCAACTCAAATTATGGAAAAAAAATGCCAACATGGCACTGCCATATTTATTATGTATTATTTTTTTTAACATGCCTCAAAACAACAGCTTGGAATTTGGGACATGCTCTCCCTAAGAGAGCGTTAGGAGGTTGAGGTGTGCGGAGTTGGGGGGCGGGGTTTCAGGGGCAGGGGTAGCAGGCGGGTGTATATTTATAAATAAAGTTGATTTGATATTGTAGCATTCCGGAAGAGTTAGTGCTGCAAGGGTTTCTGGGTATTTGTTCTGTGTTACAGTGCGGATGTTCTCCCGAAATGTGTTTGTCATTCTTGTTTGGTGTGGGCACATTAAACATATGTTTATTATTGCAATTTGGTCTTTCAATAAAATAGTGAACATACAAGACAACTTGTCTTTTAGTAGTAAGTAAACAAAAGACTCCTTATTAGTCTGCTGATGTATGCAGTAACATCCATCCATCCATTTTCTACCGCTTATTCCCTCTCGGGGTCGCGGGGGGCGCTGGCGCCTATCTCAGCTACAATCGGGCGGAAGGCAGGGTACACCCTGGACAAGTCGCCACCTCATATTGTGTCATTTATCATTCTATTATTTTGTCAACATTATTAAGGAAAAGTAGTAGAAAATGTATTATTAATCTACTTGTTCATTTACTGTTAATATTGTCATGTCTGTTGATCATGTTTTTATCTGGCCATGTGCTGGGTTTTTTTTGGACACTCAGTTCCTGCTTTTTCACTCTTGTTTTGTCACCATAGCAACCATTAGTTTCACCTGTGTCACATTTGGAGTCCGCACTTTTTTTCACAGATCATGTCACTTATTTAAACCGAAAGTTGCCAAATAGTCAGCCTGGCGACTTTACCTCTGATACTGTCCATAGTTATGCTTCTTGCCATGCCACGTAAGTTTTAGTTTTTTCATGTCACAGTTATCGAGTTTTGTTTCATGTACATAGTTTCTGCCTTAGTGCAAATTTTTGTTTGATTAGCCAAGTTTATGTACTTCCGCCTTGTGCGTGCCTTTTGTTCTTTTTTTTTATATTAATTAATAAATATGTCCTTACCTTCACGCCTTGCCCGCTCCAACTTTCCTTTGCATTCCGGAAAACAAACCCTCAAGTCCACGTATTGACAAATATATGCTGACTTTCTTTTTTAACATGTTCTTGCTATGTAATAATCACTTATTATTCTGCTGTTTGATACTTTACAATTGCTTTGTATGATACCACACATTTAAGCAGCAATCCGATACTGAGTAGTTACAGGATCATACATTGGTCATATTCAAAGTCCTCATGTGTCCAGGGACATATTTCCTGAGTTTATAAACATAATAAAAAACAAACAAAAAAGATTTTTTGATGCTAGAAAATATCGATGTAATCATAGTAGTATCGACTGGATACGCTTCTGTACTTGGTATCATTACAGTGGATGTTAGGAGTAGATCCACCTATGGCATTGATTTACACTGTGACGCCGGCGAGCTACGGTGTGTAGTGAAGCATGTTTTGCTATTCCTCGTCCTGCACGGATGATACTTGTAAGAAACTTACTTTATTTGTCGCCATTGAGACCAGGATTAGTGATTTAGAAGAAGCTAAAACACTGCCAACTGCGACTGGACGTTAGCCAGTCTTAAAGCACCTCTTCCTAAATTTGTGTCAGTGTTATAACTTCACCTTTATCCTTAGTTTTTAAACCAAACTGCTCCATTCTACCTTTTCTGTCTACACACCGTGTCTGCTTGTAAGTACTCCGTGATTGTGCACTGCCGAACATGCTCCTCTCCTCGTAAAACCTGCAATGCGCCTTCATGCCCGTTTAAAAAAAAGTGTGGGGGGGAACTGGTACTTTTTAGAGGTGGTATAGTACCAAATATGATTCATTAGTTTTATACAAATACCGGTATACCGTACAACTCTACTGTGGGCAAAATAAATATTTGATCTCCTGCTGATTTGGTAAGTGTACCGCATTATGAGGACATGAACAGTGTTAATGTGGTGTTCTTTAATGTTACTCAAAGTAAGACTTATGTTGGTTACCGGATTGGTTTTTGCATCTTGCAGGCTTCCTTGGTGGCTTTTTTTTTTTTTTAGGTATTATGGCAGTCATCCATTTCCCTCTCAAAAGTGAGGTTGAATTCTCAGTTTGTACATTTAAATAATTTAGAATTCTTTATTTATTTAAGAATTATCTTGCACATACTGTAGATCCTCCCTCTCCTGACCCTGCTCACTGGGCCTGTGGTACTCCAAATGCGTCGTCGTCATCCATATATGTATAAAGGCTCCTCCAGAGATTTACTGCAGCTCCGCTCCTGCTGCGATGTGGAGAGAATGCTGAGGTGTGTGTGTGTGTGCGTGAGTGTGTGTTTTGGGGCTTGATGTTTTTGTCATCCCCCACAGTTCTTTATTGTCACCTGAAATGATAGGGTGCCCAGTGACGAGCTGTGGAACAGAAATGTCCATGTGAGGATTTAAAGAGTGTGTGGGAGACATACGAGTGTGCTCACACCACACACACACCAAGTTGTAGATCATGACTTGTGGGGACCACCCTTTCTACAGGTTGTGGAGGCATAAAAAAATGAGGTAAAATGGCCACTGCCCAGTTAGCTCATACACGTCTTTAAATCTGTGGATTGATGAAGTAATGTGCTGATCATTCTTACTGGGGACCCTGGGGAAAAAGAGTTTATATGGTTCATGGGGACCAAAAACATATAAAAACATGTCTTCTGGGCCAAAGCGTAAAAATCACTTAGGCATCTTCAGAATGGATCTGAATATCATTTAAAAAGGTTTCCCTTTAGGGGACCTATTTTTTGGTCCCCATACCGTCCAAGGTCCCCTCAAGGTGATTGTGTGCACAGAGCGATGTCCCCATTAAGTTAGCATTGCCAGAACACACACATACAGACACAGCACACACACACACACACACACACACACACACATAATGGTTATCATTTGGAATGGGGACCAAGTTTTCGATCATGACTTGTGGGGACCATCCTTTCTACAGGTTGTGGAGACATACAAAAAATGTGGTAAAATGGCTACTGCCCAGTTAGCTCATACACGTCTTTAAATCTGTGGATTGATGAAGTAATGTGCTGATCATACTTGCTGGGGACCCTGGGGAAAAAGAGTTAATATGGTTCATGGGGACAAAAATTTGTTTCCTCGGCCAAAGCTTAAAAATCTCTTGGGCATCTTCAGAATGGATCTGACTATCATTTAAAAAGGTTTCCCTTTAGGGGACCTGTTTTTTGGTCCCCATACTGTCCAAGGTCCCCTCAAGGTGACTGTGTAAACAGAGCGATGTCCCCATTAAGTCAGCATTGCCAGAACACACACATATACACACAGCACACACACTCACACACATACTGGTTATCATTTGGAATGGGGACCAAGTTTTTGATCATGACTTGTGGGGACCATCCTTTCTACAGGTTGTGGAGACATACAAAAATTTTGGTAAAATGGCCACTGCCTAGTTAGCTCATACACATCTTTAAATCTGTGGATTGATGAAGTAATGTGCTGATCATTCTTACTGGGGACCGTGGGGAAAAAGAGTTAATATGGTTCATGGGGACCAAAAACATGTTTCCTCGGCCAAAGCTTAAAAATCACTTAGGTATCTTCAGAATGGATCTGACTATCATTTAAAAAACTTTCCCTTTCAGGAGACCTGTTTTTTGGTCCCCATACTGTCCAAGGTCCCCTAAAGGTGACTGTGTAAACGGAACGATGTCCCCATTAAGTAAGCATTGCCAGAACACACACATACACACACGCACACATATGCACACACACATACACACACACATAGACAACAGCCAGCAATGATTATGTCAATCGTAAACTTCCAACCAGGTCGGCGGCGTTGCTCAGTCAACCAAATGTGCCGTTTGAAGGTAGTCACAGTTCATCGGCAGAGATTGAGAACTGGCTAAATTCAGTGCTGTCCGTTCGACTTGAAGCGATTATTCTCCATTAGTTCTTGAACGCCATGTCTGCCCGATGGTTTATTGACGAGCAATAAAAGGTTTAGCAGGCCGGATTATTGAATATGATGATGGCTGACTCAGAAGCTCCACACTATTCTATGTGATATGGCAATAATTTTGATAATATAAGGACAGGACAGGATGGACTTTATTCATCCCACAAAAAGGAAATTACCGTATTTTTCAGACTATAAGGCACACCTAAAATCCTTTAATTTTCTCAAAAATCGACAGTGCGCCTCATAACCCGGTGCGCTAAATGTACGGTTGTGTTTACCGACCTCGAAGCAATTTAATTTTTTATTACATGGTGTATTGATAAGTGTGACCAGTAGATGGCAGTCACACATGAGAGATTCATATAGACTGCAGTATGACACCGCTAAACATATGGTACAGTACAATCGGCAAGATAGGATGGAGCTGGACCGTGTAGTATTTTATACGTAAGTAGTAAAACCTTAAAGTCACATCTTAAAGGCACAGGAAGCCAGTGCAGGTGAGTCAATATCGACGTAATATGATCAAACGTTCTTGTTCTTGTCAAAAGTCTACATGGACTTGTTTCTTCAGCATTGTCCACTCTGAAGGCCATTCTAAAACCTTAATTCTAGCCTGTTTCAGCCATTCCTTTACCACTTTTGACATGTGTTTGGGGTCATTTGAGACACTAGTGATTTAGGGCTATATAAGTAAACATTGATTGATTGATTGATTGATTATCTTGTTGGAACACCCAACTGCGGCCAAGAACCAACCTCCGGGCTGATGATTTCATGTTGTCCTAAAGAATTTGGAGGTAATCCTCTTTTTTCAGTGTCCCATTTACTCTGTAAAGCTCCAGTTGCGTTGGCAGCAAAACAGGCCCAGAGCATAATACTACCACCACCTTGCTTGATGGTGGGAATGGTGTTCCTGCGATTAAAGGTCTCACCTGTTCTCCTCCAAACATATTCCTGGTTATTGTGGCCAAACAGCTAATTTTTTGTTTCATTTGACCACAGAACTTTCCTCCAGAAAGTCTTATCTTTGTCCATGTGATGTCAGATGTCAAGCCAAGGGACATGTAACCAAATATTAACATTGCTGTGTGTATACTTTTGACCCAGCAGATGTGGTCACATTTTGAGTAGAACCATAATAAATTAATAAAATAACCAAACTTCATCAATTTTTTCTGGTGACAAACAAGTATGTGCTCCACTCACTCTATCACAAAAAAATAAGAGTTGTAGAAATTATTAGAAAATTAAGACAGCCGTGACATTATGTTCTTTACAAGTGTATGTAAACTTTTGACCAAGACTGTACATGCGATATATTAGTTTTATATTTTTTTTAATACATTTGCAAAAAGCTCTAAAAAAGGTTTTCACATTGTCGCAATAGGGTATTGTGTGTACAATTTTGAGGACAAAAGTAAAATTGTTCCACTTTGGTATAAGGCTGTACAAAATGTGAAAATGAAAGTTATTTTTATTTGATCCGTTCCATAATTACATTTCACATAATGATATATAAAATGGCCCTGCGATGAGGTGGGGACTTGTCCAGGGTGTATCCCGCCTTCCGCCCGATTGTAGCTGAGATAGGCACCAGCGCCCCCCGCGACCCTAAAGGGAATAAGCGGTAGAAAATGGATGGATGGATATATAAAATGTTTTCAGCGTTGTGCAAGCGTAAACATTTTAAAAATGGCATTAATATTTTAGTTATTTTGAGTTACAGCTCCTACAGTATAAAAGTAGCTGTCATCTTAAGTAGCTGAATGTGTCGTTTTGTCGCACACAGAAATAGTACAGAGGCACTCGGCTAGAAAAACCATACTCCATTTATGGCCGCGCTACTTTAGATTCTCTTTTAATTATAGATTAAAGTGTGACTAGACTGCAGCTTGAAGTGGGCTCACTTTTGGTCTTAGAGCACAAACTGGAGACGTTTTCATCCACCATTTTGTCAGTTTTGACAAACATGTCGAGATAGAGGTGTGGAGGTGAAGCACGAGACGACATACATGTACATGTTCTCAAACCAAGCCTGTGGCCTTTGTGAATAAATGTTGTTTGTCCAAAAACCAGTTGAAAGATAACTTAACTTGCGAATATGAATCATCCCTCCCACTTACTACCTCATTGTTTTGAGAAGACTCACTTACTACTTCATTCCTGAGTTTGTTCTCGTCAGCAATTTGGTTCTATTTCAGGGGCAAGCTGTTCCTTCAGTGGAAAAACACAAACAGAGCCGAGTCAGCACACCATGTTGTGTTTTAAAGATGATACGAAGCTTTTCCTGCAATATATTTTGTAATAGCTACACTTGGTTATTGAAAATGACTTCTTAATTGTTTCTAAGTCCAGACCCTTGCAGTGAAACCACATCTGATTTGTTATGTTTGTCAACAGTTTAAACGTGTGGGTGGGGGGGGGGGGGGGGGGGCTGCAGACCTGCAGCGAAGCAGGGTTTGCCAGGATCGGCTTCGAGCTGTGAGAGCCGTCAGGGGATCGTCCTCACCGCCTCCGGTGTTGGGCGCCTGATTGCGGAAGACTTGCGCTTCCGGGTTCTTCGGACCACCAATCACCGACATGTCAGGCTCTTTTAGGTTCATGACAGTGTTTTATTTTTCAATAAATTGTCTTTTCAAGGGGCTTTTCAGCAATTGTCCCTTCTGTCTGTTTTACTCTCGCTCTCGCTCATCTCCACCACCAACTCCCCTCTCCTTCCCGGTTGCTGCCTTTAACAGAGCTACAGGTTATTAGATAAACACGCCCAGGTGGGCCATCTACGCACCTGTCGCTGATCTCGAAGCTGGTCCTGGCACACCCCGCTTTGCCACAAAACACTTTCAAACACATGGTGGCAAACTTTCATTGTCATAATCCCGGACTTTAAGGTGCACTTAAAATCTTTTTTCCCCCCCGGTGGCAAACTTTCATTGTCATAATCCCGGACTTTAAGGCGCACTTAAAATCTTTCCCCCCCCCCTCAAAACTCGACAGTACGCCTTAAAACCTGGTGCACCTAATGTGCCGAATAACTCTGGTTTTGATTACCGACCTCAAAGTTATTTTATTTGGTACATGATGAAATTATAAAGTAAGGTAAAGTACCAATGACGGTCATACACATACTCGGTTTGGCGAAATTATTCTCTGCATTTGACCCATCACCCTTGATCACCCCCTGGGAGGTGAGGGGAGGAGTGAGCAGCAGCGGTGGCCGGACTTGAGAATATTTTTTTGGTGATTTAACATTTTTAGGCCATGTCACGATACACCATATATATCTCCATATTTTGCCTTAGCCTTGAATGAACACGTGATGCATATAATCACAGCAGTATGATGATTCTGTGTCTACATTAAAACATTATTTTTCATACTACATTAATATATGCTACTTTTAAACTTTCATGCAGAGATGGGAATCAAAACTAAGCCAATTGACCCAAAGTGTATTTACTAAACAGTTATTAAGCAGTGGCACAAACAATAATGTCATTTCAAAACAGAAAGTGCAAGATTGTCAGAGACATTTTAAAACAAGCGATGAGTGCACTTTTGTGCATGATGTCACTAAGATGACATATCAAAACAACACTAAATTAAAGTGCACTTTTTGCACATAACACCACTACAACAGTTTAAAACAAATAAAGTGCACTTTTGTGCATGGTGTCACACAAGATATTTCAATAATTGTCAAATAAAAATGAGCTGCATAATAGGAAATCAAATAGTGTATGTCCTTCACTACTGGGTAGGTTCCTGCAGACGTTATCTCCTTCTGTTGACTATTTTTTTCATATGGTGTCGATCTGGAAATGGTTGCTTCGGCATTTTGTTGGTGCGGCACCGAACAGAGATGTTGACATGCGGAGTTTCAAGCACTCCTCACTCTCTAGCGGGTGACTTTTCAAATGATTCTACATTAGCAGCGGTGCTACTTTTTGTAGCAACGCTTTTGCCGCATAATTGTTCATAACTGAAGCCAAACCACCGCCAAGCGATGGACCCCGTGCTGTTTTTCTTGGGAATTAATTCTTCCTTCATTTGTTACCAGATTCGCACCTTCTCTCTCTCGTATTACCACTCGCACCGCACTGTTGGCATCACAGCTAACGTTACCATGTCGCTACCAGTCTGCTTTGCGGGAGCATGTGACGTATGTAAGAAGGTGCGCTTGTTTTAAGTCTCGGTGAGAAGGAGATGTTCTCAACTGCGTGAGAACGTATACTCGGAATATCACAATATAGAGACAAACTCGCGATATTTTCAGTATATCGATATATCGCCCAGCCCTACTTCAGGGCATTGAGTTGATGGGTTCCCCTACCAGTGGCATTCCCACTCAACAGGTTAGTGGCACAACAACACGGCAAACCGTGTGCAACTTTTTGCCAGCCACCCTGACGATCGCGGAATCGGTTCCTATCTCGAGGTTTCTCCGCACACCCCCCATCGTCAACGGACTCTGTGCAATGTAGGCCAGTGCCAGCCCGTGATGATACAAAGCACTTTGTGTCTTGTACAGCTGCGGGGTGTCTCCCAGAACAATGAGCCCTTGCCCATCCACAACAGCTCCTTAGGATCAGGCCTCTCAGCTCAAGTTGTGACTGACCCGCCATAGCAGAGGAGCCTTTGCTATTGGCTCTCTGTGCTCCGCCACACTGGCCAAGAGTTGGGCGAACCAGGATGGAGGTAAATGCTTTCTCACTGCTGGGTAATGGTGTTGTCATCGGTTCAAGCGGTCTTTATTAATATTAATGTGGATTACTTGAGTGGAAGAGTCTGTTCATTAAATTGCAATTACTCGATGCTCCTCTTGCATTGATCCGTTCAGCTGTCAAATTACTATTTTATGCAAGTAGATTTGAGAGGAGTTACTTAAGCGGACCTGGTACTGGTCCAAACTACTTTTTACACACACACACACACACACACACACACACACACACACACACACACACACACACACACACACACACACACACACACACACACACACACATAAATGGAACTGCCACGTGTATGAGTGATTCATTAAATTTTTTAATATATTAGGATTACGTTGAAAGATACCAAAGATCTTTGCGATGAAATTAGACAAATTAGACCAGACCTGGGCAAATTAAGGCCCGTTAAACTTTTCAATCTGGCCCGGCGGACATTCCCAAATATATTTTTTTAGATCTTTAAGATTAAAAGTGTAGCTGCCATTATGATGTCTAGTGATGTTTTCAAATGACCGTAAGTCTTACACTGCACTATACAAGTTATTTAAATGGTTGGAATCTGCGCTTGTGCATGATGTACTAGTTACTATGGTAATCTAAGTAGTTAGTATGGTAATCTACGTCACAGCAGGGATTTTTTTTTAGTAAGTAAGTAGTAAGTTCAAAACCCGTTTTCCATTTGAGTTGGGAAATTGTGTTAGAGGTAAATAAAAACGGAATACAATGATTTGCAAATCCTTTTCAACCCATATTCAATTGAATGCACTACAAAGACAAGATATTTGATGTTCAAACTCGTTAACTTTATTTTTTGCAAATAATAATTAACTTGGCTGCAACACGTGCCAAAGTAGTTGGGAAAGGGCATGTTCACCGCTGTGTTACATCACCTTTTCTTTTAACAACACTCAATAAACATTTGGGAACTGAGGAAACTAATTGTTGAAGCTTTGAAAGGGGAATTCTTTCCCATTCTTGTTTTATGTAGAGCTTCAGTCGTTCAACTGTCCGGGGTCTCCGCTGTCGTATTTTACGCTTCATAATGCGCCACACATTTTCGATGGGAGACAGATCTGGACTGCAGGCGGGCCAGGAAAATACCCGCACTCTTTTTTTATGAAGCCACGCTGTTGTAACACGTGCTGAATGTGGCTTGGCATTGTTTTGCTGAAATAAGCAGCAAGACAATGCTGCGCTTAGATGGCAGCATATGTTGTTCCAAAACCTGTATGTACCTTTCAGCATTAATGGTGCCTTCACAGATGTGTAAGTTACCCATGCCTTGGGCACTAATGCACCCCCATAAGATCACAGATGGTGGCTTTTGAACTTTGTGTCGATAACAGTCTGGATGGTTTGCTTCCCCTTTGGTCCGGATGACACAATGTCGAATATTTCCAAAAACAATTTGAAATGTGGACTTCTCAGACCACAGAACACTTTTCCACTTTGCATCAGTCCATCTTAGACAAGCTGGCGGCATTTCTGGATGTTGTTGATAAATGGCTTTCGCTTTGCATAGTAGAGTTTTAACTTGCACTTACAGATGTAGCGAAGAACTGTATTTAATGACTGGTTTTCTAAAGACTTCCTGAGCCCACGTGGTGACATCCTTTAGAAATTGATGTCGGTTTTTGATACAGTGCCGTCTGAGGGATCGAAAGTCACGGCCATGCCGCTTACGTGTAGTGATTTCCCCAGATTCTCTGAACCTTTTGATGATATTATGGACCGTAGTTGTTGAAATCCCTAAATTTCTTGCAATTGCACTTTGAGAAAAGTTGTTCTTAAACTGTTTGACTATTTGCTCACGCAGTTGTGGACAAAGGGGTGTACTTCGCCCCATCCTTTCTTGTGAAAGACTGAGCATTTTTTGGGAAGCTGTTTTTTATACCCAATTATGGCACCCACCTGTTCCCAATTAAAAGTTAAAGTTAAAGTACCAATGATTGTCACACGCATACTAGATGTGGCAAAATTATTCTCTGCATTATACCCATCACCCTTGATCACCCCTTGGGAAGTGAGGGGAGCAGTGGGCAGCAGCCGTGCCGCACCCGGCAGTCATTTATGGTGATTTAACCCCCAATTCCAACCCTCAATGCTGAGTGCCAAGCACGGAGGTAACGGGTCACATTTTTATAGTCTTTGGTATGACTCGGGCGGGATTTGAACTCACGACCTACCGATCTCAGGGCGGACACTCTAACCACTAGGCCACTGAGTAGGTCAGCCTGCACACCTGTGGGATGTTCCAAATAAGTGTTTGATGAGCATTCCTCCACTTTATCAGTATTTATTGCAACCTTTCCCAACTTCTTTGTCACGTGTTGCTGGCATCAAATTCTAAAGTTAATGATTATTTGCAAAAAAAAAAAAGTATCAGTTTGAACATCAAATATGTTGTCTTTGTCGCATATTCAAATGAAATTGGTTGAAAATTATGTGCAAATGTATTCCGTTTATATTTACATCTAACACAATTTCCCTACTCATTTGGAAACAGGGTTTGTAGGTAAATGTTATTTATAAAGCGCTTTTCACAGATAAAATCACAAAACACTGTAAAAAACATAGATAAAGTAAAACAACAATTAAATGTAAAACAACAGGGGCAACATCAGAAAAAAAATACAAAGTGGATAAAAAATAATAGTTTAAAGGTGCCTTAACTAAAAGCTTTACGAAAAAGAGAAGTTTTCAAATGAAAGTTTCAACACAGTTAACATCACAGAGGGACTGATGCAAAATTTTCCAGAGTCTGGGACCTATAGCCTGGAATGCCTGATCTACACCGGTTTTAAAACAAGTTTTTGGGATCTCTAGAAGACACAATGTCAGGGGTCACGAACCTTTTTGGCTGAGAGCCATGAAAGCCAAATATTTTAAAATGTATTTCCGTGACAGCCATTTAATATTTTTTAACACTGAATACAACTAAATGCTTGTATTTTTAAGTAAGACTAACATTTTTTTTAATATAAAACGTCTATTATTCTTTTTATTACTTTGTTATTCTGAAGCTAACCAAAAATGAATAAAATATCTCTTACCATTATTGTGACTTCTTGAACAGGTGTGGTAGAAAACGGATGGATGGATTAAAATGTGTGACAATGTTTTATATTTTGAACGTTATTTGTAACACTGTGACTACAAGCGGAATTATTCATTACTTATCGTGTTAAGCAATGTCAGCTAAGATTTATCTGAGAGCCAGATGCAGTCAGCAAAAGAGCCACAGGTTCCCGACCCCTGCCCTATGTTGTCAATATTCAGTGTTTTATCCTTCATAGATAATATTGTAAGTGCCACATTCTGTACATTCGGGGTGTCTCATTCAGTAAATTCCATTCTGTTTTTTAAGGCGGTCCATCATAACGTTTTTAGCATTCAATCAGACATTATTGTGAGATTTTGTATTAGTGTTGCTAAAAATTAGAGATATCAGCCCCCAGAGACATTTTTTTCCTTTAATTTTGGCCCTTGAGTCAAAATAATTGCCCAGGCCTGACTTATTAGACCATGTGTTAGGCGCTCTTTTGTTTTAGAAGAAATACAACAAAAGCGTGTGTGACAAAAGGCTTGGATATATTTTGAAGTCTCTGTTATATCAACTTCAAAACAAGCCAGCTGTCGACTGACTGGGTGTGTAATCAGAAACTAAAGAGACATCTACTGTGGGTACACTGTATTGTCACTGGGGTGGTGCTACTTTTAAACCTGTGACATTTACGGCTTGGGAATTTGGCCGTACCTTTTGGGACTGGGACTCGTTGCAAACGGTTGCCTTGGAGTCTTAATAATTAGCCCCATGAGGAACGTTAGTGTACCTTGAATTGAAGTACATTTTAAAGTTAAAGTACCAATGATTGTCACACACACACTCACACTAGGTGTGGTGAGATTTGTCCTCTGTGTTTGATCCATCCCCTTGATCACCCCCTGGGAGATGAGGGGAGCAGTGAGCAGCAGCGGTGGCCACGCCTGGGGAATAATTTTTGTTGATTTTTAACCCCCAATTCCAACCCTTGATGCTGAGTGCCAATCAGGGAGGTAATGGGTCCCATTATTATAGTCTTTGATCGGTAGATGGGAATATTTCATTTGTCAGCAACACCCGTGTCCTTCTAATAATTTTAATACAAACTGCGCGGCGCTACAAAACACAGACCGGTTTCGACAATGTCTTCGTCAGTGTGCAACAGGAAGTGAAGTGAATTATATTTATATAACGCTTTTTCTCCAGTGACTCAAAGCGCTTTACATGGTGAAACCCAATATCTTAAGTTACATTTAAAGCAGTGTGGGTGGCACTGGGAGCAGGTGGGTCAAGTGTCCTGCCCAAAGACACAACGGCAGAGACGAGGATGGCAGAAGCGGGGATCGAACCCAGAACCCTCAAGTTGCTGGCACGGCCACTCTACCAGCCGAGCTATACATCCCTGTGAAGTAGAAGTGAAGCACTTAGTCACAGCTGTGGTCAATCAATTGATAAATAATAAATCAGGAACAACTTCAAAAATGAAAGTGTACAAATAATAGACAAAATGGAAAATTGTACACAATAAATCAAAGACTCAGTACAGTATCAGAGAAAAATAAATAAAATAAAGTGAATTATATTTATATAGCGCTTTTCTCAAGTGACTCAAAACGCTTTTACATAGTGAAACCCAATTTTTAACCTACATTTAAACCAGTGTGGGTGCCACCGGGAGAAGGTGGGTCAAGTGGCTTGCCCAAGGACACAAGGGCAGTGACGAGAATGGTGAAAACGGGAATCGAACCTGGAACCCTCAAGTTGCTGACATGGCCGCTCTACCAATTGAGCTATACAGCCCAATACAACATTTTTAAAACATTAAAAATATAAATGGATGAGAATCAGTACCTCCAAGTCCGAATCCATGGTTCTCGCCCGGAAATGGGCGTATAGCACCATCCCCGGGTTGGGGAGGGGTTCAAGTACCTCGGAGTCTTGTTCACGAGTCGGGGAAGAGTGGATGGTGAGATCGTGCGGCGTCTTCAGTAATGCGGACGCTGTATCGATTCGTTGTGGTGAAGAAGGAGCTGAGCCGGAAGGCAAAGCGCTTAATTTACCGGTCCATCGACGTTCCCATCCTCACATATGGTCATACTTTGGGTTATGACCGAAAGGACTGGATAATGGGTACAAGCAGCCGAAATGAGCTTCCTCTGCCAGGTGGCGGGTCTCTCCCTTAGCGATAGGGTGAGAAGCTCTGGGGGAAACTCAAAGTAAAGCTGCTTAGTATTTTTGCAGTGTCAATACATCTAGTGAGTGTGCCATACAATCACTAAAAGCGTCATTACTTACTGGCAGTTGAACGTTTTTTTTTTGTGTTTCTTTTAAAAATCCTAAGCTTAACTCTAAAAAATGACTGCTCGCTGCAAAGTTTCTTTAAAAAAGGGAGCAGCACAGCCGAGTGGCGGAAATGCAACTCTTTGCAAGGCGAACAAGACCACAACAACAACAAATTCCACCTAAGAAGCAGCTTACATTGGGGAAATCCTTTACACGAGGTACCATGTACAGCTTGATGATTATAAAAAAGGAGAACAATGCACAAAGCAAGCGCTAAAGCAGTCGCCGTGCACATGCAAACTGGACAAGTCGAATTATAACGCATTTAATCATCAAAATAGTGACACATTCCATGTCAAAATGAAGTGAACATTGTCTTTAACATCAGTACACACTAACAAGGAGCCTGGATACATCTTTGAAAAGTCTGCATTCATCCATCCATTTTTCTACCGCTTATTCCCTTTTGGGGTCACGGGGGGCGCTGGCGCCTATCTCAGCTACAATCGGGCAGAAGGCGGGGTACACCCTGGACAAGTCGCCACCTCATCGCAGGGCCAACACAGATAGACAGACAACATTCACACTCTAGGGCCAATTTAGTGTTGCCAATCAACCTATCCCCAGGTGCATGTCTTTGGAAGTGGGAGGAAGCCGGAGTACCCGAAGGGAACCCACGCATTCACAGGGAGAACATGCAAACTCCACACAGAAAGATCCCAAGCCTGGATTTGAACCCAGGACTGCAGGAACTTCGTACTGTGAGGCAGACGCACTAACCCTTCTGCCACCGTGAAGCCCTGCCTGCATTCATCCACTTATACTAAAAGTCATCTCAGTGTACTTGTTTGTTTATTTGCATACAATGTGCAATACTACAGTGTGCACTTTATTATTTTTGGTATTTTCATTTCTATTTAATGTTTATGATTTTATTTATTTGCATGCAATGCTACATCTTGCTTTACACGTCCCGCTGTTTGCAACATCTACAAAGCAATTTGCTACTGGCTGCTACGTACTGAAATGGAAGAGTACTACACGGTTACTCTGCTCTAAGTAATGTACAAACCCTGTTTCCATATGAGTTGGGAAATTGTGTTAGCTGTAAATATAAACGGAATACAATGATTTACAAATCCTTTTCAACTCATATTCAATTGAATGCACCACAAAGACAAGATATTTGATGTTCAAACTCATAAACTTTTTTTTTTATGCAAATAATAATTTACTTAGAATTTCATGGCTGCAACACGTACCGAAGTAGTTAGGAAAGGGCATGTTCACCACAGTGTTACATCACCTTTTCTTTTAACAACACTCAATAAACGTTTGGGAACTGAGAAAACTAATGGTTGAAGCTTTGAAAAGGGAATTCTTTCCCATTGTTGTTTTATGTAGAGCGTCAGTCGTTCAACAGTCCGGGGTCTCCGCTGTCGTATTTTACGCTTCATAATGCGCCACACATTTTGAAATGCAGGTGGGCCAGGAAAGTACCCGCACCCTTTTTTTACGAAGCCACGCTGTTCTAACACATGCTAAATGTGGCCTTGCATTGTCTTGGTGAAATAAGCAGGGGCGTCCATGAAAAAGACGGCGCTTCGATGGCAGCATATGTTGTTCCAAAACCTGTATGTACCTTTCAGCATTAATGGTGCCTTCATAGATAAGTGTAAGTTACCCATGCCTTGGGCACTAATGCACCCCCGTACGATCACAGATGCTGGCTTCTGAACTTTGCGTCGATAACGGTCTGGATGATTCACTTCCCCTTTGGTCCGGATGACACAATGTCGAATATTTCCAAAAACAATTTGAAATGTGAACTCGTCAGACCATAGAACATTTATCCACTTTGCATCAGTCTATCTTAGATGATCTTGGGCCCAGAGAAGCCGGCGGCGTTTCTGGATGTTGTTGATAAATGGTTTTCGCTTTACGTAGTAGAGCTTTAACTTGCACTTACAGATTTACCAACAAACTGTGTATTGGGACGGTGGTTTTCTGAAGTGTTCCTGAGCCCATGTGGTGATATCTTATAGAGATTGATGTCGGTTTTTGATACAGTGCCGTCTGAGGGATCAAAGGTCACGGTCATTCAATGTTGGTTTCCGGCCATGCCGCTTATGCAGAGTGATTTCTCAAGATTCTCTGAACCTTTTGATGATATTATGGACTGTAGATGTTGAAATCCGTAAATTTCTTGCAATTGCACTTTGAGAAACGTTCTTAAACTGTTTGACTATTTGGTCACGCAGTTGTGGACAAAGGGGTGTAGCTCGCCCCATCCTTTCTTGTGAAAGACTGAGCATTTTTTGACAAGCTGTTTTTATACCCAATCATGGCACCCGCCTGTTCCTAATTAGCCTGCACACCTGTGGGATGTTCCAAATAAGTGTTTGATGAGCATTCCTCCACTTTATCAGTATTTATTGCCACCTTTCCCAACTACTTTGTCACGTGTTGCTGGCATCAAATTCTTAAGTTAATGATTATTTTGCACACAAAAAAAATGTTTATCAGTTTGAACATCAAATATGTTGTCTTTGTAGCATATTCAACTGAATATGGGTTGAAAAGGATTTGCAAATCATTGTGTTCTGTTTATATTTACATCTAGCACAATTTCCCAACTCATATGGAAACGGGGTTTGTAGAACACATGTCTGCAAGCCAGGTTTTCTATTGTTTATAATTTTTGAAATATCGAGTGATAATTTTGCCGTATTCTTTTTGAATCCCCCTGTACTTTACATGCAGTTGGCCAAGTTTGGTCACCCCTGCTTTAAGCCAATCGAAGCAGTTTCCAAATTCCTTCACAAAGCCTATTTCTGTGCAAAGGATTGGACTCTTTTGCATACCAAGGTCGTAGTGGGGGAGTCATGGGAGTTGTGGACATATCAGCTGTTCTGAATCTTGTTCAAAGTGCCTGTGCAGGTCATAAAGCAGCCCAAGCTCATTGTCCTCCGGTGCTCTCACCCCATTCCGCTCTCTCCCCACTCACAGCACATTAAGTCAGTAGATTTTACAAGTGGTTTTTCTGTACCGCTTTATGACGCAGTTCCCCGACCTTTCTGTGCTTCCTTCCCATCCCGCCTTACCGCCTGGAAGCTTGAACAAATGCAGGTTTAGTTAGTGATTGATGTGGATACGTTATGCATGCCCTGCATTTACTCGCTCAGCATTAAATGACACACGCCGTCTTGAGAATGTTGTATGCCTGCGTGGTCACACTTCAGTCAGATGCACAACTGAAGATGCAAGTTGTATGCACAAGTGACACCCTTTATCCCAGGTCTGGGCAATTATTTTGACTTGTGGGGGCCAAATTAATAGAAAAACATGTTTTGGGGGGCCTATCTATCCATCTATCCATCTATCCATCTATCCATCTATCCATCTATCTATCTATCTGTCTATCTATCTGTCTATCTATCTATCCATCTATCCATCTATCCATCTATCCATCTATCTATCTATCTATCTATCTATCTATCTATCTATCTATCTATCTATCTATCTATCTATCTATCTATCTATCTATCTATCTATCTATCTATCTGTGTGTATGTGTGTGTGTATATATATATTATATATGTATATATATATATATATATATATATATATATATACACACACACATATACATATATATATATATATATATATATATATATATATATATATATATATATATATATATATATATATATATATATATATATATATATATACATATACATACACACACACACACACACACACATTATTGTATTTGTTACCCTCTTGAGACCTCCGGAAAATGCCTACCTCTTTAGGACCACCCTTTCTAGATATATAAACTTCAATAATGTATACATATTATGCAAATATAAAAAAAGGCTCGTTGTGAAAGATGAGTTGAAATTTAACAAGAAAAAGGTCACCATTTTACAAGAAAAACTTATATTATTAACTTGAGAATTTTTGCAGTATTTTAATACAAGTTGTAATTTTACTGAACACAAGTCAAAATTTTACAGGTTAAAACGGAACGATTGTGCAATATTATGATAAAAGTGGGAATTTTACTCAACAGTCACAATTTTACAAGAAAAGCTTACAATATTGGCTATTTTATGAAAAGAGTCTTAATTTTACTCGACAAAAGTCAGTTTTATAATAATAATAATCAGAATTGTATTTGGCAAAATTATGACATACGTCATAATTATACTCAAAAAATGTCACTATTCTAACAAATTGGCAATATTGTGAAAACTCTGAATTTTATGACAGATGTTCCCATTTTGCAGTAAAAAGTAATACATTTACATAAAAAAGTAATAATTTTACAAGAAAATATTGCAATATTACAGAAACAAAGATTATGAGAAAGTCGACATATTGTGAGAAAAAGACTGCTTTTAGTTATTTTTTCAGTTTTTTGATTGTTTTTTTGTAATTGTAATTACCGTATGTGTGTATGTACTGTACATATTTATAAAAGGTTTTAAATTAATATTGACCAAAGGGGTTGCATTTCAATTTTTGACACGTACTTGTTATTTCATATGCTGACCAGAGGGGGAGCACTTTCAAAACCGACACAGTCAATTTGAAAAAAAACAAACTCCTTTTTGGGAATACCCTCATTTTGATAGATTTCACCACCAGGGGTGCAAATGAGACATTCTATATTAGATGTCTTCCGTATTGGGACCATGATTTGTGTCTTAAATTGTTCACACCTCCTCATATGGAAGCTACTTTTCCTTAATGATGTCTCAAGAAGGGCCTGGGCCTTAATTTGCTCAAGTCTGCTTGATCTTTTTATCTCACAGACCATTGCTGCACATGTTTGTCCACTTTCAATGACTCGCTTGGCATTTGTGGCATTTTACATGTTAATTGTCTATGACTGAGTGCAAACACTCCACACCACCCGTTAAGAAAGCTGGTCATCTTCACGTCATTAGAGCCGGATTGGAATAACATGTTCACCCTGACTTTTGGAGCATGAAATATTACCGTGGTCCCAGAGAAGCACTGGAATGATTTAGGTCTCTCCCGCGCTATAAAAGGAAATAAGTGCCTAAAGTGTTTACTATGATGCATTAGTACGAGTGGGTTGTTGTGCGGTAAAAGTGACGATCACTCATCGGAAATGTGTCGGCCTACTTTCATTAGCGGCGCTGACACACTTCCAAGCTGACGTGCTTCCAAAAAATAGGTTGCCTCAACTCACTGCATAAATATTAAAAGAATAAGGACGCGTATTCAAGCAATAACACAACTAATACAATAGGGCTGGGCGATATATGGAATACTCTCGATATATCGTGGGTTTGTCTCTGTGCGATATAGAAAATGACTATATTGTGATATCAGAGTAAACGTTCCCATGAAGTTGCTTTTCGCTGCAGACCAGGCGTTTCGCACTCTTTCTTGTCTCCTTCTCACAGAGACGTAAAACAAGCGCACCTTCTTACATACTGTCACACGTTCAACGTCACACGCTATTGCGGAGCAGACAGGTAGCGGCAAGGGTAATGTTAGCTGTGGTGCTAGCGGAGTGGTGCGAGTGGTAATACAAGAGAAAGAAGGTGCGAATATGGTATCAAATTAAGGATTACTTAATTCCCAAGAAAAACAGCACATGGTCCATCGTCTGGCGGTGGTTTGGCTTCAGGCGGGAAGCTGTTGAACAGACAACCGTAATATGTCAAGTATGTGGCAAAAGTGTTGCTACAAAAAGTAGCAGCACTTCTAATTTGTTGCTTTTGAAAAGTCACCCGCTAGAGTATTCCTGGGCAATTATTTTGACTCGGGGGGCCACATTTACAGAAAAAAATGTGTCTTTTTATGAACACTAATACAAAACCTCACAATAATGTCTGATTGAATGCTAAAAACGTTATGACAGACCACCTTAAAAAACATAATGGAATTTTACATGTTTCTATGAAGGATAAAACACTGAATATTGTCAAAATATGAACGTCACACCCCCTTTCGATCGACACATTTTACAATCAAGTGAAACGCAACAAAAATGCAACAATCAGTAAAAGGTTACAAAATAAACCAACCTACAATCTGATATATCAGATACATCACTAAGCTTTAGAAGTTTGTTTTGAAAATCTCCTTCTGAGTCTGTGGAAACGCTCCCCAGCCACACTACTTGGTGCCTCGTCTGAGCTGCTGTGACTTACATTACCATAGTAACTAATTATATGACCATAGTAACTAATTAGGTTACCATAGTAACTAATTAGATTACCATAGTAACTGGTATATCATCCATAAGCGCAGCTTCCAACCATTGAACTACTTTGTATAGTTCAAGACTTACGGCCGTTATAAAACATCACTGCACATCATAACGGCAGCTACACTTTCCATCTTAAAGATCTAAAAAAATTATATGGTAATGTCCGGCGGGCCAGATTGAAAAGCTCAACGGGCCGCATGTGGCCCCGGGGGCTTAATTTGCCCAGGTCTGCGCTAGAGAATGAGGAGTGCTTGAAACTCCACATGTCAACATTTCTGTTCGGTGCCACACCCACAAAATGCCCAAGCAACCATTTCTACATCAACACCGTATGAAAAAAATAGTCAACAACAGAAGGAGATAACATCCGCAGGAACCTACCATTTAGCGAAGCACATTCATTATTTGATTTCCTATTATGCAGCTCATTTTTATTTGACAGTTTTTGAAATATCTTGTGTGACATCATGCACAAAAGTGCACTTTATTTGTTTTAAACTATTGTAGTGGCGTTCTGTACAAAAAGTGCACTTTAATTTAGTGTTGTTTTGAAAAGTCATCATTGTACATAAATACATGTTAAGTATTTATGATTCTGATTCTATGATGTTGATGATTTTTCTAGTACTTAGAGACAGGAACTGTGGAAGCACTGTGGGGCTTTTGTAGCACTGTAGTATAAAAAGAGAAAATCAATGAATTTTTCATTTTTTAAATTGTCTGCAACAAAAAAACTCAAGTTTATTGACACAAGTAATTTATTGCCCAGGTGTACCTTCATCCATCCTTTATGTTGTGTGTGTACCAGGCATAATGGACTATATATAGCGGTTAGATCAAGCACTATGTGCTCGAAGGTTCAGAATCAATACCTAATGGACATTTGTCTGTCTGGTCCAGCTGACCTAAGGCACATTTTCCAGTTGGTTTTGGGTAGGTGGAAAACTTTTTCTACGACTGTAGGGCTTATTAGTGCAGACAATTAATTTGTTGTGATGTAGTCTCTAGGAGCAGTATTTTATTTGCCAGATGCATGAAGCCTTTCCATCGATGGTAACACTTTGTGTCACTCAGTCCAGCAGAAGTACTCAATTTCTGTCAGCTCGGATTGGCAAGCACCGTCTTTACACCACCGGTTTATGCCAGTGTTGTGTCAGATTTTGTACCCCCAGCTGCAGTTTTGACTGTTCTGACGTTTCCCTCTCTCTTCTTTCCCACCTCTCCTCTAAAAGCTTTTTCCCTTTATATCCAGGCTAAAAAAGATAGGGACTGGATCTTTGTTTGTCCCAAAATAGTCGTTGCGGGCGGCTCTAATGAGGCTTGGCATGATTACTAGTAGCAAACACAGAATACACTCTCTGTGCAGTTGTTGTTGATGGAAGTAGCGTGAAGTATTACATGTTACCACCAATGTACCTATTACTACCTAGTTGTATGACTGTCAATAAACGTATAAAATACAGTGTTGGCGGTTTTTGGAATTATTTTAGTGGGCTTTACATGCCTGAACAGATGAATCCCTAGTACCTGCATTGTTAGCTGCCTCGTGCTAGTAGTTTTATATTGTTTTTTTTTAACAGTGCTAACATTATAGTCACATGACAGGGTATACGCACAGTGCAGACTCCATAAGCTTCTGGTTGAATTTTTGACCACTCCTCTTGACAAAATTGGTGCAGTTGAGTTAAATTTGTTGGTTTTCTGACATGGACTTGTTTCTTCAGCATTGTCCACACTTTTAACTCTTGTGTAATGTTCATATTGTTGTTACTCAGCCAGTTAAAATACCAAACAGATGTTTATTGGGATAAGGTAAACATCTGTTCAGTATTTTAACATAAAAGTGTTTGATTGTAAGGCATTAAAAGCTACAAAAAGCAACGGATCCATCAGACCTGAAAACGCTGGCTGAGTAACAACAATATGAATGTTGCACTGAAAATGTATTTGCCTATTTCTGCATCCCACAGTGATTCTTCTTTTTTGTTTCTGGACCTGCGGTTACCACACCAGGTTAGAATATTGTTTGTCAACACTGTCTGCTCTCATTTTCTCGCACATTTGACCCTCTGATGCTCTGTGTTCCTACACTCTACACTCAGTTCTCCTCCTGTCTAGGCCTTGTGTGTGTGTGTGTGGTCATTAAATATGTATTCTGATATAAGCGGTAGAAAATGGATTGATGGATGTTCTTCACAGAAAATGAGTCAGTCAGTGAGTTTCAGTTTGAAAAAATGATCAATTGTATTATTTTTCTTTTAATAAAAAAATGAAAACTGGTCCCACAGACCCGAACACCACACAAGGAATTTCTAAAGGCCATTCTAAAACCTCAATTCTAGCCTGATTTAGCCATTCCTTTTACACTTTTGACATGTGTTTGGGGTTACTGTCTTGTTGTATATGTTTGTATGTAGGGACGGCGTGGCGCAGTGGTAGAGTGGCCGTGCGCAACCCGAGGGTCCCTGGTTCAATCCCCACCTAGTACCAACCTCGTCACGTCCGTTGTGTCCTGAGCAAGAGACTTCACCCTTACTCCTGTTGGGTGCTGGTTAGCGCCTTGCATAGCAGCTCCCTCCATCAGTGTGTGTGTGAATGGGTAAATATGGAAGTAGTGTCAAAGCGCTTTGAGTACCTTGAAGTTAGAAAAGCGCTATACAAGTACAACCCATTCATCATTTATGTATGTGTAATATACTGTGTATATATATATATATATATATATATACATATGTATATATATATATGTATGTATGTATGTATGTATATATATATATATATATATATATATATATATATATATATATATATATATATATATATATATATATATATATATATATATATATATATATATAATGTGTGTGTACGCTGTATGCTGTGAAAATCTGCAGTACAGAATGTTAGCTTGGGTCCTATTTTTAGGAACACTAATACAAAACCTCACAATAATGTCTGATTGAATGCTAAAAACTTAATGACAGACCGCTTCAAAAACGGAATGGAATTTAAAAATGTTTACGGAAAGAGACACCCAGATTGTAGATAAAACTAAATAGAATATGGAATTTACAATTTTAACTATGACCGATAAAGCACTGAATATTGACAACGTATGAACGTCACACCCCCTCTCGATCGACATATTTTACAATCAAGCAAAACGCAATAAAAATGCAACAAACACAGCAAACTATGAACGCGAAGGGTAAAAAAAACAAAAACACCTAGGATCTGATACATAACTACGCTTTAGAAGTTTGTTGTAAAAATCTCCTTCTGCGTCTTCTTGGTGCCTCGTCATAGCTGCTGTGACGACGTAGATTTCCATAGTGACTAATTAGATTACCATAGTAACTAATATATCATGCAAAAGTGCAGATTCCAACCATTGAAGTACTTTGTATAGTTCAACACTTACGGTCATTTAATAATCACATCATAATGGCAGCTACACTTTACATCTTAAAGATCTAAAAAATTGATTTGGGAATGTATGGCGGGCCAGATTGTAAAGCTTAACGGGCCCCCGGGCCAGAAACGTGGCTGGGAGTCAAGTTCTACTACGTCAATTCTGAGAAGTAGACTGCTCCTTAATGAAAGAGCACCAGCGACAAAACCAATTAGATCAATAAAGCAAATAACCAACGCCTAATTGAGCTGAAGTCAGAAACAAATGGTGCATTAGAGAATTGAGTGAGCCTGAAACTTTCCATCAAATTATGCCCGCAATCTAATTACGCACACATTGTGAAATGAGTGTGAGGCGGGGGTGCTCTCGAGGAAGGGGAATATGAAGACGCATTCAATTGCCAAACAATCCAGTTTTAGGTCCCCTTTAGTCGTAGTCCCCCATGCTCTTAAGTTGCACTTTAAGGTTTTTGATTGATTGATTGATTGATTGGTTGAAACTTTTATTAGTAGATAGCACAGTTCAGTACATATTCCGTACAATTGACCACTAAATGGTAACCCCCGAATAAGTTTTTCAACTTGTTTAAGTCGGGGTCCACATTAATC
Source organism: Nerophis ophidion (assembly GCF_033978795.1). Lineage (NCBI taxonomy): Eukaryota > Metazoa > Chordata > Actinopteri > Syngnathiformes > Syngnathidae > Nerophis > Nerophis ophidion. Next base: position 19,860,326 of record NC_084615.1, read on the forward strand.
AATTGATGGTAAACAGGTCAACATAGAAATGGATTTATCACACCCTAATATTTGAGCACCGTTGTAAAGCCTTTCTTCTAAGTAAATAAAACATTTCTCTCCACTTACCGGGGGATGATGACATAGCATCAGCGGTGTTGAGTTAACTTGTGTAACTTCTGGTGATGAACCAATTGCGTGACACAGGATGTGTCTGAAATGTGTGTTGCATAAAAAAACCTGGTGGAAACAGGCCCACAGTCCTTTCCGACGCACTAAACCTTTATTTGGGGTGTGACGGTATGCCATAGTCACAGTTCAGTACGTACTTGGGTTTTAATTTAACCTCTTAAGGCCCAACCTGTTCGTTTACATTGTTTTTTATTTTTTATTTCTCTTTGCTATTTAGGCTTGTTGGACCCTAATTAGAATAAAAACAAAAAAATCTTTTTTTGATATGATGTACTTCGTCCTTAAGTACACAAACGTGTACTTCATGTGTCGTGACATGCAAATTTTTATTTTTACACTTTTTTTTTCCAAAATCCATTGTATGTTAAACTCCTCTGATACCACTAGATAGCAGTATAAGTGTCCACATAAGGGGCCATAAAACCCCAATTCAGTAGTGTACACAATTTTGGAAATAAGCGCTTAAAAGGTGCTGTCCACGCATGTGGCCACTAAGGCCTTTAGACGTTTGGTCACGGTTCAGTTCAAAATTGCTACATTAATGGAACAAAAATGCAAAACATATGCCTGCTTTGCTGGCAGATTATTATAAAGATTTGCAAAAAAAAAATAACTTAAGTAATGTAGTCTGCAAACGTATTTATTTATAAAAAAAAAAGATCAATACTGCAGACATGTAACAGTCTCAGTGATTAGTTTCAGAAAACTTAGCATTAACAGTTCCTGTTTATCCCTGTTTTCCATTTCTACAGAGCAATGCTGTCACACTGCTTTCGTCTTATTGTCGATTTATGTATTTCACAATAAAGGCAAAGTTTTCAAACTCCTAAATGGAAGGCTGAGTAGACAGAGTAGACACATGACTCAACTGTAGTTATACTGTAGGTGCACTTTTTTTTTTTTTTTTTTGCCCATCATCGCCAACCCCTATGTAGCTATGGTAGTGTTGCTACCCGTGGTAGAGCGCAATATATGTGTGTGGGAAAAAAATCACAAGACTACTTCATCTCTGAAACAGTTCTGTAGAGATGAAGTAGTCTTGTGATTTTTTTCCCCCACACACACACACACATATATATATATATATATATATATATATATATATATATATATATATATATATATATATATATATATATATATATATATATATTCAAATCCCAAAACCAGTGAAGTTGGCACGTTGTGTAAAATTGTAAATAAAAACAATTCACAATGATTTGCAAATCCATTTCAACCTTTATTCAATTGAATAGACTGGAGAGACAAGATACTTAATGTTCTGGATATCACCACATGGACTCAGGAACACTTCAGAAAACCACTGTCAGTAACTATAGTTAGTCGCTACATCTGTAAGTGCAGGTTTAAATTCTACCATGCAAAGCGAAAGCCATTTTATCAACAACACCCAGAAACTTAGCTTTGCTGCCGAGCTCATCTTAGATGGACTGATGCAAAGTGGAAAAGTGTCTGACAAGTCAACATGTCAAAATGTTTTTGGAAACTGTGGACGTCGTGTCCTCCAGAACAAAGAGGAAAAGAACCATCCGGATTGTTCTAGGCCCCAAGTTGAAAAGCCAGCATCTGTGATGGTATGGGGGTGTATTAGTGCCCCAGGCATGGGTAACTTACCCATCTGTGAAGGCACCATTAATGCTGAAAGGTAGATGCAGGTTTTGGAGCAACATATTTTGGCATCCAAGCAACATCATCATGGACGCCCCTGCTTATTTTAGCAAGACAATGCCAAGCTATGTGTTACAACAGCGTGGCTTCATAGTAAAAGAGTGCGGGTATTAGACTGGCCTGCCTATAGTCCAGACCTGTCTTCCATTGAAAATGTGTGGCGCAATATGAAGCCTAAAATACCACAACAGAAACCCTGAACAACTTAAGCCGTACATCAAGCAAGAATGGGATAGAATTCCACCTGAAAAGCTTAAAAAATGTGCCTCCTCAGTGCCCAAACATTTACAGAGTGTCGTTAAAAGGAAAGTCCATGTAACACAGTGGTAAAATGTGTCAATATTTTTGCAATGTGTTGCTGCCATTAAATTCTAAGTTAATGATTATTTGCAAAAAAAACGTTTCTCAGTTCAAACATTAAATATATCGTCTTTGCAGTCTATTCAATTGAATATTAGTTGAAAAGGCTGTGCAAATCTTTGTATTCTGTTTTTATTTACCATTTACACAATGTGCCAACTTCACTAGTTTTGGGTTTTGTATACATGCAGAAGCTATGTATGCAATTTAGCCATGCTTTCCTTAAATCATATGTAATAGTTTGTCTAACTGTGTCTGTAGAAGTCCGTGCATTTGTTTATGAATGTCCCAAAAGATCAGAGCCTGCTTATTATACAGCTTCTGAGCCACTCTGTTGTTTTTATCTACAATCAAGCGCCTGCAAAACCTTTTGTGTTGCCGTGTACATTACATGGCTCAAGGGCAAACTCGCCCCCCCGGAACTGGCTGCCGGTAAAACATTCGCACTGTACTTGTACACATCAGAAAACCTATTACTTTTGTCCACAAGCTTTTTAGTGCACTGAAAGGAAGAATAGCAGCTGAGTGATTTTAGTAAATGTACAACAAGTAGTCCACGGGGAGTGCTGCAGCTTCTACTGGGAACTTAGTTGTTTTGATAAAAAGAAGCAGGATCTGCCAACGCGGAGCGGTTGCTTTTTGTGCTGCTTCTCTGGCACTACTTCCATGCGGTCCGGCAGAAGGGTTTCTTTAATCTGTGCCAAGCGAGATGGAGATGGGAGATTTGACAGCCACGCTGAGGTGTGAACATTGCAGCTTGCACATAAGGAGACTTTATGCAAACCTTCTTGTCTCTAGTGGAAGGAAAGTGGGAATTGCTTCAGAATGTTTGTGGCTTTTTTTATCCACGTGTTATTTCACCTGTAATTAAGAGTGAAGAATATGACGCAATGTTCAATACCCAAAAGCAGTGAAGTTGACAGGTGGTCTAAATCAGTGGTCCCCAACCACCGGGCTGCAGCCCGGTACCGGGCCGTGGCCCGATTAGTACCGGGCCGCAGAAGAATTTTTTATAAAAAAAAAAAAAAAAAAAAATTTTTTTTTTTTCATTAAATCAACATAAAAAACACAATGTACACTTACAAATAGTGCACTAACCACAAAAAACTCCCCTTTTCATGACAAAAACGTCCCTTTTTCATGACAAAGAAAAAAAAAAAAAAAAAAAAGGACACCCCCCTCCCGGGCTGCGGGACAAATTATTAAGCGTTGACCGGTCCGCGGATACAAAAAGGTTGGGGACCACTGGTCTAAATGGTAAAAAAAAAAATTATTGAAAAGACTGCAAAAACAAGATATATAATGTTCACACTGAGAAACTTTGTTATTTTTTGCAAATAATCATTAACTTAAAATTTATTGGACGCAACACGTCGCAAAAAAGTTGGCACAGGGGCATTTTCACCACTGTGTTACATGGCCTTTCCTTTTAACAACGTTGACTCAGTAACATTTTGGGAACTGAGGAGACACATTTTTTAAGCTTTTCAGGTGGAATTAGTTCCCATTCTTGCTTGATGTACAGCTTAAGTTGTTTAACAGTCCGGGGTTTCCGTTGTGATATTTTAGGCTTTATAATGCGCCACACATTTGCAATCTACAGGCAGGCCAGTCTAGTACCCGCACTCTTTTACTATAAAGCCACGCTGTCGAAACACGTGGCTTGGCATTGTCTTGCTGAAATAAGCAGGGGCTTCCATGATAACCTTGCTTGGATGGCAACATATGTTGCTCCATATCCTGTATGTACCTTTCAGCATTAATGATGCCTTCACAGATGTGTAAGTTACCCATGCCTTGGGTACCAATACACCCCCATACCATCATAGATGCTGGCTTTTCAACTTTGCGCCTAGAACAATCCGGATGGTTCTTTTCCTCTTTTGTCCAGAGGACACAACATCCACAGTTTCCAAAAATAATTTGAAATGTGGACTCAGCAGACCACAGAACACTTTTCCACTTTGTATCAGACCTTCTTCGATGAGCTAGGGTCCAGTGAAGCCGGCAGCGTTTCTGGGTGTTGTTGATAAATGGCTTTGTCTTTGCATAGTAGAGTTTTAACTTGCACTTACAGATGTAGCGACAAACTGTAGTTACTGGCAGTGGGTTTCTGAAGTGTTCCTGAGCCCATGTGGTGATATCCTTTACACACGGATGTCGCTTGATGCAGTACCACCTGAGGGGTCGAAGGTCTGTAATTTTATCGCTTACGTGCAGTGATTTCTCCAAAATTCTCTGAACCTTTTGATGATATTACGGACCGTAGATGGCGAAATCCCTAAATTCCTTGCAATAGCTGGTTGAGAAATGTTGTTCTTAAACTGTTGGACAATTTACTCACGCATTTGTTGACAAAGTGATGACCCTCGCCCCGTCCTTGTTTGTGAATGACTGAGCATTTCATGGAAGCCGCTGTTATACCCAATCATGGCACCCACCTCTTCCCAATTATCCTGTTCACCTGTGGGATGTTCCAATAAGTGTTTAATGAGCATTCCTCAACCTTCTCAGTCTTTTTTGCCACTTGTGCCAGCTTTTTTAAAACATGCTGCAGGCATTATTCCAAATGAGCTAAAATTTGCACAAAAATAAAGTTTTCTAGTTTGAACATTAGATATCTGGTCTTTGCAGTCTATTCAATTGAATATAAGTTGAAAAGGATTTGCAAATTATTGTATTCTGTTATTTACCATTTACACAACGTGACAACTTCACTGCTTTTGGGGTCTGTATGTATTGTTGACTTTTATCGTACTTTGTCTCTCTGATTTTATATAGGTTGTGTGTGAATTCATGCAGCTCCCCAACCAGGTTGCTCTAATTCTCACACTCCCTGGCACTGGGCCATGACGGGATGTTCGCCATAATTGGCTCCCTCAACCCAAATGCTGTTAAGCTTTATATTAGATGGAGCAGATCCCCAGCTTGCCTTGAACACTTTTTACAGGCACCATGTTGCCAGGATAGCTCTACATTACTGTAAGTTGCTACAAAGTCTTGTATGCAATACGTATTTTCTGGACCATAGGGCGCACCACATTAAAAGGCGCACTGCCAATAAAGGGATTCCTTTTAGGTCTTTTTCATACAAAAGGCGCACTGGATTATAAGGCGCATTAAAGGGGTCATATTATGATTTTTTTCTAAATTTAAAATACTTCCTTGTGGTCTACATAACATGTGATAGTAGTTCTTGGGTCAAAATGTTGCATAGATGATGTTTTACACATCTTCAAGCTGTTTTCTGACAGGATGCAGTTTTTTGTGGACACTCTTATTTATGTGGCTCACCTTCGACAGCGTTTTTTCGCCGTTATCTTTTTTGTCGCGTGTAGCGTGCAAGGACGGGAGTGGAAGAAGTGCCAAAAGATGGCGCTAATTGTTTTAATGACATTCAGACTTTACTTCAATCAAGAACAAAGCAGCGTGTCCTGTGAAAAACAGTCTGACCGTAACTCCTTAGTAACTAAAGATACGTGGGTGAATCATTTGAACTCACTACACCGGTTGTTTTTAGCGCTTCCATAGTGAGATATAAGTTAGAACTTTACGCTACTTTATATTAGAAATGGCAACAACAGAGGCTGAATGCTATACAACAAGAAGATAGTTACTGTATTATTTTCACCTGCCGCTTGTGTTCCGGACGCGCACCCATTTGTAATCACTGACATTAGTTAAGCCTGTCTTTTCCAGTCAGTCAGTCTGGCTTCTTTATTGACTGCTTTGTAAGTTTTTACTTGTGTCCTATCCCCCGATAGTGATAATAGTCTGTAGATAGATCCACTATGGAATGGACTCTCACACTATTATGGTAGATCCACTATGGACTGGAATCTCACTATTATGTTAGATCCACTATGGACTGGACTCTCAATATTATGTTAGATCCACTTTGGACTGGACTCTCACTATTGTGTTAGATCCACTATGGACTGGACTCTTACTATTATGTTAGGTCCACTATGGACTGGACTCTCACTACTATGTTAGATCCACTATGGACTGGACTCTCACTATTAATGTTAGATCCACTATGGACTGGACTCTCACTATTATGTAAGATCCACTATGGACTGGACTCTCACTATTATGTAAGATCCAATATGGACTGGACTCTCACTATTATGTTAGATCCACTATGGACTGGACTCTCATACTATTATGTTGGATCCACTATGGACTGGACTCTCACTATTATGTAAGATCCAATATGGACTGGACTCTCACTATTAATGTTAGATCTACTATGGACTGGACTCTCACTATTATGTTAGATCAACTATGGACTGGACTCTCACTATTATGTTAGATCCACTATGGACTGGACTCTCACTATTAATGTTAGATCCACTATAGACTGGACTCTCACTATCATGTTAGATCCACTATGGACTGGACTCTCACTAATAATGTTAGATCCACTATGGACTGCTCTCTCACTATTATGTTAGATCCACTATGGACTGGACTTTCACAAATATTATGTCAGACCCACTTGACAAATGTTGCATCCAGTCTCCCGGGGGGGGTAGGTTACCCACATGGGCGGTCCTCTCCAAGGTTTCACATAGTCAGTCTCATTGACGTCTTACTGGGTTGTGAATTTTTCCTTGCCCTTATGTGGGATCTGAACCACAGATGTCATCTTGGCTTGTGCAGCCCTTTGAGACACTTGTGAACTAGGGCTATATAAATAAACATTGATAGCACCCCCCGCCATCCCAAAAGGGACAAGCGGTAGAAAATGGATGGATGGATGGATGATTGATTGATTTTGTCAGCCAAGTATGTAAACATCGATTCCTTAATACCACAGAAAGATGACCGGGTGGAAAATACTCACATTTTTGTTTCAAACTTGAAGTTGGCTGTGACGTGAACATATTTCAGACAGAGTCCGCAAGTTCTCAAGTGAGGATTTTGTGCTGTGAAGTGTATTTTGCACTACGGAAACAAAAAAAGAAAGCAGTGCCAGGTAAAGAATGAAGTTTAAAATTGGCTTTGGGAAGAAAGGAATGCTGGTGTTTGTGCAGAAAGATACTGTACTAATGTGGTGGAGCAATGCACTGTGCTATCTTCATGGAAGAAGGAAGAAAAACAAAACATCATTGTTTTCACATCCAAAAAGCAGAACGAAAATGAACCTTACTCCTACTCCCTAGTATGGCCTTTTTTAATATCTCGATATTTTTAGGCCATATCACGATACACGATATATATCTCCATATTTTGCCTTAGCCTTGAATAAACACTTGATGCATATAATCACAGCAGTATGATGATTGTATGTGTCTACATTAAAACATTCTTCTTCATACTACATTGATTAATGCTCGTTTTAAACTTTCATGCAGAGAGGGAAATCACAACTAAGTCAATTACTGAAACAGTTATTAAGCAGTGGCACAAACATTCATGTCATTTCCAAATCAGAAAGTGCAAGATTGTCAGAGACATTTTAAAACAAGCTATGAGTGCATTTTTGTGCATGATGTCACTAAGCTGACATGTCAAAACAACACTAAGTTAAAGTGCACTTTATGTACAGAACGCCACTACAATAGTTAAAAACAGATAAAGTGCACTTTTGTGCATGATGTCACAAAATATTTCAATAACTGTCAAATAAAAATGAGCTGCATAATAGTAGATCAAATCGCTATGTGGTAGGTTCCTGCGGACGTCATCTCCTTATGTTGTTCACTATTTCTTTCATACGGTGTTGATGTGGAAATGGTTGCCTCGGCATTTTGTTGGTGTGGCACCGAACGGAGATGTTGACTTGCGGAGTAAGCACTCTTCATTCTCTAGCAGGTGACTTTTCAAATGATGCTACATATTATTAGCAGTGATGCTACTTTTTGTTGCAACACTTTTGCCCCACACTTGACAAAATACGGTTGTCTGTTTGACATCTTCCCGCTTTAAGCCAAACCACCGCCAGACAATGGACCTACTGCTTTTTTTCTTGGGAATTAATTCTTCCTTCATTTGTTACCAGATTGGCACCTTCTTTTTCTCGTATTACCACTCGCACCACAGCTAACGTTACCCATGCTGCTACCTCTCTTATTCGCGAGGGCGTATACGAATGTGATGTATGTAAGAAGGTGCGCTTCCTGTCTGTGAGAAGGAGACAACAAAGAGCGAAAAGAGCCTGTAGTGTAATGCCAGCAGCTAAAAGCAACTGCATGAGAAAGTATACTCCAATATCACCATACAGTCATTTTCTATATCGCACATAGAGACAAACCCGCGATATATCGAGTATGTCGATATATCGCCCAGCCCTACACACTAGGTTGGATCACTTCCTGTGATGAACGTGTACCAGGTTACCAATAGTGGTAGAAATGGACATCCATCCATACATCCATCTTCCTCCACTTAGCCGAGGTCGGGTCGCGGGGGCAGCAACCTAAGCAGGGAATCCCAGACTTTCCTCTCTCCAGCCACTTCGTCCAGCTTTTCCCAGGGAATCCCGAAGCGTTCCCAGGCCAGCCGGAAGACATAGTCTTCCCAACGTGTCCTGGGTCTTCCCTGTGGCCTCCTACCGGTTGGACGTACCCTAAACACCTCCCTAGGGAGGCGTTCGGGTGGCATCCTGACCAGATTTCCGAACCACCTGATCACCATGATCGAACTCAAATTAATCGCGATCATCGATCACGATCGTATAATCTCCCAGCCCTAACAGCGTGTACTTTTTTGTTCTGTGATTTAGCCTCACTCCGTGTTCTCATCTTCTCCGTCTCCATCTGCTCCATCTTGCAGCTCAAAGGCGAGGAGAGAAGAGTGGACAGTAGGACGATCCACATCGGCCATCGTCCACGTTCTGCCAGCGAGCCTTTCACCCCGCCAAAGTTTTGTGACAACAGAATCGTGTCATCCAAGGTAAGACGCGCTTTATTTTATTTTCGTATGTGGCTGTCCAAGTATAAACATTTTTTATCCAAGAGGAGACTGAGGGCAGCAAAAAAAAAAGTATTTCTTTATCCTTCTTCTCCGTACGCTCATCCTGTCTTTCAACAAAAGTTGATTATTATATTGTCAGAGGAGCCCTGGTTACATGCATGTCTGCTATTAATATACCAGCAGGGCAATCATTGTGGGCTCTGCAAGGCCGCACCCCTCCCGTACTTTGAATCTCAGCATTTTAGCCCTGGTGCAGGACCAAGCTACCTTTTGACTTGACTATCTCTCAGGCCGAGAAGGCGATGGAGGTTGGTCCGATGGCAAGCAGGATTTATAATGGTGCAGAGAGGCCCCTGTGAAGATGGGCCCATCAATTGCCTCCTGTCCATATGGCAGGGTAAACCGACTTTAATTACCCTGCCGGTAGTGTTTATGCTCCTCCATGCCTTAGCTCGCCGTCATGCTGTTGCTTTTGCACTCTGCATTGGCCCGTCGCCACCTTTTCTACTCTTACTCGCTGTTGCGCCATCTCGTCACCCCTTCACCCCTTCCACTCTCTTTTTCTCATAACTTCCCCCCGCTTTTCTACGGCAACATTAGATGGACTGTTCTGCTGGAGTTGCATTTTCAGAATCCTCCCTATGCTGAGTTACTATCTTCATAAACTCCATCTTATTGCTTTGTATGTAGTGCATGAGGGGTGCCCAACGTCCCGGCCGTCAGCCATTTGGGGCCCACAATTACACATTAAAACAATTACTTTTGCTAATTATTATATAATTTATATACATTTTTAGTATTTTCCATTTGAGCCATTGTTTTTTATAGCAAAATTACACATTAAAACCATTACTTTTTGTAATTATTATATTATTAAAATACATTTTTATATGTTCCATATGATCCATTGTTTTTTTTAGACCAATTACACATTAAAACAATACATTTTTGTAATTATTATATTATTGAAATACATTTCTGCATTTTCCATACAATCCATTGTTTTTTTAGCATAAATACACATAAAAAATACTTTATCTAATTATTATATTATTTAAATACATTTTTGTATTTTCCATACGATTCATTGTTTTTTTTAAGCATACTTACTCATTAAAACAATTACTTTGTGAAATTATTATATTATTTAAATACATTTTTAGTATTTTCCATACGATCCATTGTTTATTTTTGGCATAATTATACATTAAAACAATTACTTTTTCTAATTATTATATTATTTAAATACTTTTTTTGTATTTTCCTTATGAGCCATTGTTTTTTTTTTTTTGGCATGATTACACATTTAAACAATTACTTTTTGTAATTATTATATTATTGAAATACATTTCTGCATTTTCCATACAATCCATTGTTTTTTTTAGCATAATTACACATTAAAAAAATCACTTTTTCCAATTATTATGTTATTTAAATACATTTTTGTATTTTCCATATGATTCACTGTTAATTGTGAAATTATTATATTATTTAGATACATTTTTAGTATTTTCCATACGATCCATTGTTTTTTTTAGCATAATTACACATGAAAAACAATTACTTTTTGTAATTATTATATTATTTAAATACAATTTTAGTATTTTCCATACGATCCATTGTTTTTTTCCCAGCATAATTACACATTAAAACAATTACTTTTTCAAAATATTATATTATTTAAATACATTTTTAGTATTTTCCATACGATCCATTGTTTATTTTTGGCATGATTACACATTAAAACAATTACTTTTTGTAATTATTATATTATTTAAATACGTTTTTAGTATTTTCCATATGAGCCATTGTTTTTTTTATAGCATAATTACACATTAAAACAATTACTTTTTCTAATAATATATTATTTAGATACATTTTTAATATTTTCCATACGATCCATTGTTTTTTTTAGCATGATTACGCATTAAAACTATTATTTTTTTCAAATTATTATATTATTTAAATTTTTTTTTAGTATTTTCCATACGATCCCTTTTTTAACTTAATTACACATTAAAACAATACATTTTTCAAATTATTATATTATTTAAATAAATTGTTTGTATTTTCCATACGATCCATTGTTTTTTTTTAGCATAATTACACATTAATACAATTACTTTTTCCAAATTATTATATTATTTAAATACATTTTTTGTATTTTCCATATGATCCATTGTTTTTTTTAGCATAATTACCCATTAGAACAATTACTTCGTCAAATTATTATATTATTTGAATACATTTTTAGTATTTTCCATATGATCCATTGTTTTTTTTAGCACAATTGCGCATTAAAACAATTACTTTTTCAAATTATTAAATTATATAAATACATTTTTAGTATTTTCCATACGATCCATTGTGTGTTTTAGCACAATTACACATTAAAACAATTACTTTTTCAAATGATTATATTATTTAAACACATTTTTAGTATTTTCCATATGATCCATTGTTTTTTTTAGAATAATTACACATTAAAACAATTACTTTTTGTAATTATTATATTATTGCAATACATTTTTGCATTTTCCATACATTCCATTTTTCTTTTTTTAGCATAATTACACATTAAAAAAATACTTTTTCTATTTATTATATTAATAAAATGTTTGTATTTTCCATACGATTCATTGTTTTTTAAGCATAATTACACATTAAAACAATTACTTTGTGAAATTATTATATTATTTAAATACATTTTTAGTATTTTCCATACGATCCATTGTTTTTTTTTAGCATAATTACACATGAAAACAATTACTTTTTCCAATTATTATATTATTTAAATACATTGCTATATTTTCCATACGACCCATTGTTTTTTTTTTAGCATAATTACACATTTAAACAATTACTTTTTTTAATTATTATATTATGGAAATACATTTCTGCATTTTCCATACAATCCATTGTTTTTTTCCCAGCATAATTACACATTAAAACAATTTACTTTTTCAAAATATTATATTATTTAAATACATTTTTAGTGTTTTCCATACGATCCATTGTTTATTTTTGGCATGATTACACATTAAAACAATTACTTTTTGTAATTAATATATTATTTAAATACATGTTTAGTATTTTCAATATGAGCCATTGTTTTTTTATAGCATAATTACTCATTAAAACAATTACTTTTTCTAATAATATATTATTTAGATACCTTTTTAATATTTTCCATACGATCCATTGTTTGTTTTTTTTAGCATGATTACACATTAAAACTATTATTTTTTTCTAATTATTATATTATTTAAATACATTTTTAGTATTTTCCATAGGATCCCTTTTTTAACTTAATTACACATTAAAACCATTACTTTTTGTAATTACTATATTATTGAAATACATTTCTGCATTTTCCATACAACCCATTGTTTTTTTAGCATAATTACACATTAAAAAATCACTTTTTCAAATTATTATGTTATTTAAATACATTTTTGTATTTTCCATATGATTCATTGTTAATTGTGAAATTATTATATTATTTAGATACATTTTTAGTATTTTCCATACGATCCATTGTTTTTTTAGCATAATTACACATGAAAAACAATTACTTTTTGTAATTATTATATTATTTAAATACAATTTTAGTATTTTCCATACAATTAATTGTTTTTTTCCCAGCATAATTACACATTAAAAGAATTACTTTTTCAAAATATTATATTATTTAAATACATTTTTAATATTTTCCATACAATCCATTGTTTATTTTTGGCATGATTACACATTAAAACAATTACTTTTTGTAATTATTATATTATTTAAATACATTTTTAGTATTTTCCATATGAGCCATTGTTTTTTTATAGCATAATTACACATTAAAAAAATTACTTTTTCTAATAATATATTATTTAAATACATTTTTAATATTTTCCATACGATCCATTGTTTTTTTTTAGCATAATTACACATTAAAACTATTATTTTTTTTCTAATTATTATATTATTTAAATACATTTTTAGTATTTTCCATAGGATCCCCTTTTTAACTTAATTACACATTAAAACAATACATTTTTCAAATGATTATATTGTTTGTATTTTCCATACGATCCATTGTTTTTTTTTAGCATAATTACACATTAAAACAATTACTTTTTCCAAATTATTATATTATTTGAATACATTTTTTGTATTTTCAATATGATGCATTGTTTTTTTTAGCATAATTACACATTAAAACAATTACTTTGTCAAATTATTATATTATTTAAATACATTTTTATTATTTTCCATATGATCCATTGTTTTTTTTAGCACAATTGCGCATTAAAACAATTACTTTTTCAAATTATTAAATTATATAAATACATTTTTAGTATTTTCCATACGATCCATTGTGTGTTTTAGCACAATTACACATTAAAACAATTACTTTTTCAAATGATTATATTATTTAAACACATTTTTAGTATTTTACATATGATCCATTGTTTTTTTAGAATAATTACACATTAAAACAATTACTTTTTGTAATTATTATATTATTGCAATACATTTCTGCATTTTCCATACAATCCATTTTTCTTTTTTTTAGCATAATTCACACTAAAAAAAATACTTTTTCTATTTATTATATTAATAAAATGTTTGTATTTTCCATACGATTCATTGTTTTTTCAAGCATAATTACACATTAAAACAATTACTTTGTGAAATTATTAATTATTTGAATACATTTTTAGTATTTTCCATTCAATCCATTGTTTATTTTTGGTATAATTACACATTAAAACAATTACTTTTTCAAATTATTATATTATTTAAACACTTTTTATTATTTTCCATACAATCCATTGTTTTTTTTTAGCATAATTACACATTAAAACAATTAATTTTTCAAATTATTATATTATTTAAATACATTTTTAGCATTTTCCATATGATCCATTGTTTTTTTTTTAGCACAATTGCACATTAAAACAATTACTTTTACAAATTATTAAATTATATAACTACATTTATAGTATTTTTCCATACGATCCATTGTGTGTTTTAGCACAATTACACATTAAAACAATTACTTTTTCAAATTATTATATTATTTAAACACATTTTTAGTATTTTCCATACAATCCATTGTTTTTTTTTGCATAATTACACATTAAAACAATTACCTTTTCAAATTATTATATTATTTAAATAATTGTTAGTATTTTTCCATATGATCCATTGTTTTTTTATTAGCATAATACACATCAATTACTTTTTCAAATTATTATATTATTTACATACATTTTTAGTATTTTCACTTAACAAATTACGGTTGTCTGTTCGACATCTTTCTGCTTGAAGCCAACCACCGCCAGACGATGGATCCCCTGCTGTTTTTCTTGGGAATTAATTCTTCCTCCATTTGTTACCAGATTCACACCTTCTTTCTCTTGTATCACCACTCCCACCACAGCTAACGTTACCCATGCCGCTACCTCTCTGCTCCGCGAGGGCGTACACGTATGTGACGTATGTAGGAAGGTGCGCTTGTTATATGTTTCTGTGAGAAGCAGAGACAAGAAAGAGTGGGAAACGCCTGTAGTGTAATGCCCACAGCTAAAAGCAACTGCGTGAGAACGTATACTCAAAGTCATTTTCTATATCGCGCAGAGACGAACCCGCGATGTATTGAGTATATTCCATATATCGCCCAGCCCTAATAGGCAATGATATAATATTCTTACATTGACTGTTACAAGCGGCCCTCTGTGGGCAGCCATGACTGTGACATGGCTCTCCATGTAAACAAGTTCGACACCCCTGCACTTAGGGCTGGGCGATCTATCGATGTAATCGATATATCGCGGGTTTGTCTCTGTGCAATATAGAAAATGACTATATCGTGATATTGGAGTATACGTTCTCATGCAGTAGCTTTTAGCTGCGGGCTTTACACTACAGGCTCTTTTCACTCTTTCTTGTCTCTCCTTCTCACTGACAAGCGCACCTTCTTACATACGTCACATAATGTCGCGTCATACGCCCTCGCATGAGAGGTAGCAGCATGGGTAACATTAGCTGTGATGCTAGCGTAGTGGTGCAGGTGGGGTAATACGAGCGAAAGAAGGTGCCAATCTGCTAACAAATGAATTGATTAACGTGGACCCCGACTTAAACAAGTTGAAAAACTTATTCGGGTGTTACCATTTAGTGGTCAATTGTACGGAATATGTACTGAACTGTGCAATCTACTAATAAAAGAATCAATCAATCAAGAATTAATTCCTAGAAAAAACATCGTCTGGTGGTGGGTTTGGTTTCTAGCGGGAATATGTCGAACAAGTATGCGGAAAAAGCGTTGTTACAAAAATTAGCACCTACTGCTAATTTGTAGCATCATTTGAAAAGTCACCTGCTAGAGATAGTGCTTGAAACTGCATGTAAATATCTCCGTTCGGTGCCATACCCACAAAATGCTGAAGCAACCCTTTCCAGATCGTATGAAAAAAAATAGTCAACAGAATTTTATAACGTCCGTAGTAACCTTCCTCATTGTGAAGGACGTACACTATTTGATCTCCTGTTATATAGCTCATTTTTATTTGACACCTATTGAAATATCTTGTGTGACATCATGCACAAAAGTGCACTTTGTTTTAAACTATTGTTGTGGCGTTCTGTACAAAAAGTACACTTTAATTTAGTGTTGTTTTGATATGTCATCTTTCTGACATCATGCACAACAATGCACTCATAGCTTGTTTCAAACTCTCTGACAATCTTGCACTTTCTGTTTTTAAATTACATTAATATTTGTGCCACTGCTTAACTGTTTAATAAATTGACCTACTTGTGATTTCCCTCTCTGCATGAAAGTTTAAAAGGAGCATATATTAATGCAGTATGAAGAAGAATGTTTTGATGTCGACACATAGAATCCTCATACTGCTCTGATTATATGCATCAAGTGTTCATTCAAGACTAAGGCAAAATATGAAGGTATACACCGTGTATCGTGAAAACGGCTCAAAAATAACGAGATGTTAATATAAAGCCATATCGCCCGGCCCTATCTGCACTAGACAGTGCATTATAATACTTCCGCCCACAGTCTCCTCTTCGATAGAACGTATTTTCTTCCAGCGGGCCACATGTAAATGCAGGACGCCCTCTATTGTTCTTGTTTGTTAGCTTGTACTGTGCAGTGTTTTCTATCATTGACTCCGCATTGATTGTCTAGTGCAGGGGTCTGAGACACGCGGCCCGCGAGACATTATTTTGCGGCCCCCACCTTAATATGAAAGTTTAATGTTAGTGCGGCCCGCAAGTTTTATATGAAAGGCGTGTGACAGCGCTGTTTTATTTGGGTCCAAAATGGCTCTTTCAACGTTCTGGGTTACCTACCCCTGCGTTAGTGGAAAAGCGGCAGATGAGTGAAAGCGACAGAAACGTTGCCATGGAGACGAGGGTTTTCTTACGTGCCTGGCTGCAGTCACACCGCGACACCTGTCCGTCAGTTCCTGATAACCTGGACCAATTCAAACCGTTACTAGTTTTTTTTATTGTTTAATTTGCATTGCCTGAAACGACGAACACTACATATAGTTCTATACGTGCCTTATTTGTACAGAAAAAGTTACGGTGAACAAGGGATACAATTCGAAACGTCATGACACAACTACACATGCTGAGGAGTATGCAACCTTTTTTTTAAGAAATCTTTTCTTGCGGCCCAGCCTTACCCAGACTCTGCATCCAGTGGCCCCAGGTAAATTGAGTTTGAGACCCTGGTCTAGTGCAACTTTGCAGCCGCCTGTAAGCATACAACGGGCCAAATGACATTAGGAGTCAAGTCCGATGTGCAAAATATACCCGGAAAGACTTGCCAATGTCACTAGGTCATTGACAGTCTCTTCGACGGTATGTAAATGAAGGTGATAAAGCTCTGGGTTTAATCACTGCAAAAGATGCAGCTTGCCTATGGAAGTTTCCTTTGTTTTTTCCCGTTCCAATACACACACACACACCTTCTGTATCTGTTTTCTTCCCGCAGTATACCGTGTGGAACTTTTTACCAAAGAACCTGTTTGAACAGTTCAGAAGAATTGCCAATTTCTACTTCCTTATCATCTTCCTGGTGCAGGTAAGCCATCATTCATTCACTCGTCAGTGAGTACCCACCTTGAGGACAGGTCCAAGTAATCGCACCCTTTGATTGGGTCTTTGATTTCCCCATTAATGCAATCTCTGGGCGGAATCAAGGGATTTGCAACTGAACCGACGCGAATGTCACATAACGTACGTGACGGAAATGATGTGGTTGTAATTTGCCTGGGTAAATCACACGCTCAGTCCTCGCCAAAACGGCCACTGTTTATTTATGGTATGATCTGCATTGCCAATCTTCAGGGTGGAACTTTCTAATTGCATTTGAAATAGATTATGAGACTGATTTGGTGGATGAAAAGCTTCCTTTAAATGTTTGTAGCTTGGTATGAAATTGTAAATGGGTATTGGATGGGTAGATTTAGAAATGAATTTTATTGTATACTCGTACAGATATAGTATACAGTGATTCCCCCAGAAAATTTGTTAGTTAAGGTGGTGTCTCTCCAGGGGAAAGGGGGGTGCCGCCTGGGACAGGCGGACGGACGGGGAAGGGGCTTGGTGGGTGTAAGGAACAGTATAATTTGGCCTGTCGCCACCATCACGTCTCCATCTCACCACAGCCTGGGGGGGCAATAGACTACAGACTGTGGTGAAGTAGGCGGGCTTCGTTGCGTGAAGAAGCCTTCAATTTTGGTTGTGTTTTCCGCTCCGTATGCTGAGTGGCAATATACGATATAAACAGAACACAAAACAGTCCTAGTTACCTAAGATACTAAGTATGTCATTATTTTGTCTTATAATGTCAATATTTACTATGTCAAAATAATGACATACTTAGTATAATTAGTAAGTCAATATTTACTAAGTCGATATAATGAGTAAGTCAAATTAATATTCTACTGTAAACAAGCGTTTGCAATAAGTGTGGCCACATGCTGACATATGCTCAATTCATCGTGCTTAATTTACAGGACCAAAAAAAAAAAAAAAAATATATATATATATATATATATACATATGTATGTGTGTATGTATATATATATATATATTTTGTCCTGTAAATTAAGCATGATGAATATATATATATATGTATATATATATATATATATAATAGTGTATATATATATATATATATTTTGTCCTGTAAATTAAGCATGATGAATATATATATATATATATATATATTAGGGCTGGGCAACGATTACAAATTTTAACCGAAGTTAATTGCACTATTTCTCCGATTAATCGCGATTAACTGCATTGGATACGCAAAGCCCAAAAATGAATTCAAAAGTAGTGTGTAGTGCACCTTTATTGGAATATTCACCCACATGAACAAAAGCGCCAAAACATTTGTTGTGCAAACACAATTTAAATCAGTCCTTGTTAAACAGTAGCAGTTAAATAGCATATTTTATGAAAATCAACTCAAAAAATGTTAATACAAACATTTAAGCTTATTGCCACTGCCAGGGTATTTAAGTTATCCTGTTTGTTATGGAAAATAAATATAATCTACATACAAATCTCTGAGCCACAATCATAACATCTGAACAGGCAATTTCTGAAGTAACAGCAGAAACATTTTTTTTTATCAGGGATCTTATGTTTAAAAAAACTATATTATAGGTAGTGGGCTGTTTTAGGGAATTTTTTATCAAATTGTCTGTAGTAGCAATATTAATAATGTTGTGTTTATTCTGCGTAGTGCACTTAAAATAATTATGACCATATCTAGTAATTGATATGATGGGAATTTTCCGATTGTTTGCTTGGTGCTTTGATAAACTGAACGCATATACATGGCACTATATTGTGATGTTATGAGCCAGGGAAAAAAGAACTACCCTACCCAGCATGCAACAGAAGTGACGAGCATGCGCGGTAGGCCGGTATAGGTTGTGTCGCCATGACGGCATCTTGTATGTTGTGATATGCACGCTCTGAAAGCAAACGTTAAGAACTCAGCCAACACTCCTCGTCTGCATTATTTATAAATAGACAGACAACACATATACTCCGCTGCTTCACAGGCCGCTGGCTGTAGCCGGCAAAGTATTCCCATGCTAGCTAGCTGGTCTAGCAAGCACGCGTCATTCAGTCCAAAACGGCCCGATCTATCCACATTCAGAATTGTCTGGCGGTCGTAAGTGATCCCGGAGTGACCATGCTGTAAGCCAGCCATGAAATTTGCAGAATTGTCCGGTATTTTTGCCGAATGTTCCATCTTTACCAAGAGCCCTTCGACCGCGAAGCTCATCCGGACGACGCCATCTTGTTAAGAAAAGGCGTTAACAAAATAAAAGCATGTAATCAACATACGCAAATGTGCGATAAAATAATTGTCGGCGTTAATAGATTGATGAGTTAACTCGTAATTAACGCATTAATTTGGCCACCCCTAATATATATCCATCCATCCATCATCTTCCGCTTATCCGAGGTCGGGTCGCGGGGGCAACAGCCTAAGCAGGGAAACCCAGACTTCCCTCTCCCCAGCCACTTCGTCTAGCTCTTCCCGGGGGATCCCGAAGCGTTCCCAGGCCAGCCGGGAGACATAGTCTTCCCAACGTGTCCTGGGTCTTCCCCGTGGCCTCCTACCGGATGGACGTGCCCTAAACACCTCCCTAGGGAGGCGTTCGGGTGGCATCCTGACCAGATGCCCGAACCACCTCATCTGGCTCCTCTCGATGTGAAGGAGCAGCGGCTTTACTTTGAGTTCCTCCCGGATGGCAGAGCTTCTCACCCTATCTCTAAGGGAGAGCCCCGCCACACGGCGGAGGAAACTCATTTCGGCCGCTTGTACCCGTGATCTTATCCTTTCGGTCATGACCCAAAGCTCATGACCATAGGTGAGGATGGGAACTTAGATCGACCGGTAAATTGAGAGCTTTGCCTTCCGGCTCAGCTCCTTCTTTACCACAACGGATCGGTACAACGTCCGCATTACTGAAGACGCCGCACCGATCCGCCTGTCGATCTCACGATCCACTCTTCCCTCACTCGTGAACAAGACTCCTAGGTACTTGAACTCCTCCACTTGGAGCAGGGTCTCCTCCCCAACCCGGAGATGGCATTCCACCCTTTTCCGGGCGAGAACCATGGACTCGGACTTGGAGGTGCTGATTCTCATTCCGGTCGCTTCACACTCGGCTGCGAACCGATCCAGCGAGAACTGAAGATCCCGGTCAGATGAAACCATCAGGACCACATCATCTGCAAAAAGCAGAGACCTAATCCTGCGGTTACCAAACCGGAACCCCTCAACGCCTTGACTGCGCCTAGAAATTCTGTCCATAAAAGTTATGAACAGAATCGGTGACAAAGGACAGCCTTGGCGGAGTCCAACCCTCACTGGAAATGTGTTCGACTTACTGCCGGCAATGCGGACCAAGCTCTGGCACTGATCGTACAGGGAACGGACCGCCACAATAAGACAGTCCGATACCCCATACTCTCTGAGCACTCCCCACAGGACTTCCCGAGGGACACGGTCGAATGCCTTCTCCAAGTCCACAAAGCACATGTAGACTGGTTGGGCAAACTCCCATGCACCCTCAAAAACTCTGCCGAGAGTATAGAGCTGGTCCACAGTTCCACGACCAGGACGAAAACCACACTGTTCCTCCTGAATCCGAGGTTCGACTATCCGGCGTAGCCTCCTCTCCAGTACACCTGAATAAACCTTACCGGGAAGGCTGAGGAGTGTGATCCCACGATAGTTGGAACACACCCTCCGGTCCCCCTTCTTAAAGAGAGGAACCACCACCCCGGTCTGCCAATCCAGAGGTACCGCCCCCGATGTCCACACGATGCTGCAAAGTCTTGTCAACCAAGACAGCCCCACAGCATCCAGAGCATTAAGGAACTCCGGGCGGATCTCGTCCACCCCTGGGGCCTTGCCACCGAGGAGCTTTTTAACTACCTCAGCGACCTCAGCCCCAGAAATAGGAGAGTCCACCACAGATTCCCCAGGCACTGCTTCCTCATAGGAAGACGTGTTGGTGGGATTGAGGAGGTCTTCGAAGTATTCCTTCCACCTATCCACAACATCCGCAGTTGAGGTCAGCAGAACACCATCCGCACCATACACGGTGTTGATAGTGCACTGTTTCCCCTTCCTGAGGCTGCGGACGGTGGTCCAGAATCGCTTCGAAGCCGTCCGGAAGTCGTTTTCCATGGCTTCCCCGAACTCCTCCCATGTCCGAGCTTTTGCCTCATAGAGGTCTTCGAGCTGCTCTTTGTCTGATCCCTCACCTAGAACCTGTTTGCCTTGGGAGACCCTAACAGGGGGCTTTATGCCCCCGGACAACATAGCTCCTAGGATCATTCCAATGATCACGTTTACACTCGACCAAAGGAGCCATTCTCCATTAGAGACATGTCTTAAAAATACATGTTGCTTTCCTCCTTCATGATCCATGCAAAGGAGCATCCCTGCCCCCAGCTGTCATCTCTACGGTTGCTGCTTGTGTAAACAAATGTGCTGGCGCGTGCTTTCATTACATATTGACTGAATGAGCTCGCAGAACGGCTGCATCCCGGAGCTACTCGGCGCTAAACCCGGCAACGTCTCCGGGCCGCGGGAGAAAACGCCATCATTGACTTTTCCTTCCGGCCTCCATGCTGCTGTAAAGTTGACACAACAGCCTGCTGCGCCTTCCAGTTAATCTGGTTTGACTCCGCCCCCAGACCCTACTGCGAAGATGAGTGTGTACATATTTGGTAGTACTGACCCAAGTATGTTGTGGTGACCTGATTGGTATTTAGATACTGTGTGTGTGTGTGTGTGTGTGTGTTTGTGTTTGCCTTTTTACCTCTGCCAGGACAGATCGTGTAACTTCATGGGTCGCTTTACAGACAGTGTCAGGCAACATAAGGAGGGGAATTAAAAACAAAAAAAATATTTTTTTTCCTGATTATAGAGCACATTCTATATATGTAAAAAAATCATAAAATGGCCACACCAGAGCATAAACCACATATACATCACTCGGCTTCTAAAACTTATTGTTCATCCACTTTGTGTTCGGGCTCAAAAATAAAAGGTCCTGGATCATAATTTGTCCCAAAGTAATCCTTGTTGTCTCTCACAAGGTCTGCTCGATAGCATTGTTGTTGACGGGGAAGGGATCTTTCTTTCCGAGCGCTACGTCACGTGATCACGTGACTGGCTTTCTCATTATCGCTCAAAATGGCTTGGGAATTGATACGTTTTTGATCATATGTATTTATTTGCAAACTTTGGAAGTCTTTTGGTGTCATAAATCAGAAATATATATGATACTAGCTTCAATATAGAGTAGTGTTGTCCCGATACCAATAATTTGGACCGGTACCGGTACCAAAGTGTATTTCGATACTTTTCTAAATAAAGAGGACCACAAAAAATGGCATTATATGCTTTATTTTGACAAAAAAATCTTAGGGTACATTAAACATATGTGTATTATTGCAATTTAGTACTTAAATAAAATAGTGAACATACTAGACAACTTGTCTTTTAGTAGTAAGTAATCAAAAAAAGGTTCTGTTGGCCCTACGATGAGGTGGCGACTTGTCCAGGGTGTACTCCGCCTTCTACCCGAATACAGCTGGGATAGGCTCCAGCACCCCTCGCCGCCCTGAAGGGAATAAGCTGAAGAAAAATGGATGGATGGATGGTTCCTAATTAGTCTGCTGACATATGCAGTAACATATTGTGTCATTTATCATTCTATCATTTTGTCAAAATTATAAAGGACAAACTGTAAAAAATTATAATTAGTCCACTTGTTCATTTACTGTTAATATCTGCTTTTTTTCTGTTTTAACATGTTGTATCTACACTTCTGTTAAACTATAATAATCACTTATTCTTCTCTTGTTTCATACTTTAGTTTGGTTTTGGATGATACCACAAATTTAAGTTTCGTACTGATACCAAGTAGTTAAAAGATCATACATCGGTCATAATCAAAGTCCACATTAGTCCAGGGATGTATTTCCTGAGTTTATAAACCTAATATGAATTTTTTTAAAAAAAGGAAAAAAGATTTTCTAATGCTAACAAATATCGATGCAATCATAGCAGTATCGACTAGATACGCTATTGGACTTTGTATCATTACAGTGAATGTCAGGTGTAGATCCACCCATGGTGTTTGTTTACATTTTGATGCCGGTGAGCTATTGTATTCTCCGACGGTGTGTAGTGAAGCATGTTTAGCTATAGCTATTCCTCGTTCTGCGGTGATAATGTTACTTGTAAGAAACGTACTTTATTTGTCGCCATGGAGATGAGGATTAGTGATTGACAAGTAGCTAAAACACTGCTGATGTCATAACTGGGCTTGGATTAAGGTTGTTTCATCGACGCAGAGGATGATTAGCACGGGCCAGGCGTGAGTGTGAGTACATCTTTTATTTAATACTATCACTGACAAAAGATAAACAAAAAGCGCTCACAGTGGAGGTACAATACTTAGCTACAAAATACAAACATGAAACAAAACACTTGCTCGATGGCATGAAATGACAATGAACTATAAACTTTAGCAGCACAAAGGCATGACTATATACAAACAAAACAAAACAAAACAAAACTAGCACTGTGGCATAAATACACAAACTTACACGGCATGGAACTGTGGACGAGGGCATGAAGGTTGGAACAGCATGGGTATGGTGCGTGAGTGTGAAGATCCCAGAACCAAGACAGAGAAAGAATGACTTTAAATAGTAGCTGTGATGATTGGAAACAGGTGTGAGAGGCTGAGGATCGGGGCGTGACTAGGGAGACCAGGTGGAAACTAATGAGTTGGCATGAAAACGAAAACAAAACCGGAAGTGCAAAACAGAACTGAGTGTCCAAAAAACAAAACATAACATGACCAAAACAAAACCTGATCAAAAGGCGTGACAGCTGACTGCGGATGGATGTTAGCTGCTACCTCGCTAGCCACGTCTTAAATTATAGTATTATTATATATTTTACAATATACAGCTTTTATATTTCCTGTATTTTTATGTTACTACTTTGCACTGTTTTATATTTCATTTTTTTATAGGTTGATTGGCAACACTAAATGGTCCCTAGTGTGTGAATGTGAGTGTGAATGTTGTCTGTCTATCTGTGTTGGCCCTGTGATGAGGTGGCGACTTGTCTAGGGTGTACCCCGCCTTCCGCCCGAATGCAGCTGAGATAGACTCCAGCGACCCCCCCCACGCCCCCAAAAGGGACAAGCGGTAGAAAATGGATTGATGGATCCTGTAAAGCGCCTTTGAGTACTCTGAAAAGCATTATATCAAATAAAATGTATTATTATGATTAAAGCAACTCTTCCTGAGGGTGTTTCAGTGTTATATCAATCAATCAACCAATGTTTATTTATATAGCCCTAAATCACAAGTGTCTCAAAGGGCTGCACACAACAACATCCTTGGTTCAGATCCCACATAAGGGCTAGGAAGTATATAACATCACCTTTATGGAAGTTTTAAGGCCGAAATGCGCCCATTTTCCCTTTTCTGTCTACACCAATGGTTCTTAACCTGGGTTCGATCGAACCTTATGGCTTCGGTGAGTCGGCCTCAAGGGTTCGGCGGAGGTCAAAACACACCCGACTCATCGTGTCAATAAAAATTTCCCCCTATCGGCATATCACGGATACGGCAACAGCAGATGTCACACTGATCTGCAGGTGTGTAATTTGTTTTGAGTTTATGCACTGTGTCGGTTTTGTTCTTTGAACAAGGTGATGTTTATGCACGGTTCATTTTGTGCACCAGTAATAAAACATGGTAACACTTTAGTATGGGGAACATATTCACCATTAATTAGTTGTTTATTAACATGCAAATTAGTAACATATTGGCTCTTAACTAGTCATTATTAAGTGCTTATTAATGCCTTATTCGGCATGGCCTCATTATAACCCTAAACCTCTAACCCTGGCCTTAACTCTCTATCCCTAACACTAACCAAATAACTCTAAATTAAGTCTTTGTTACTTAGAATATGTTCCGCTAGTGTCCTAAAACCTCTAAATTAAGCCTCTGTTACTTAGAATATGTTCTCCATACTAAAGTGTTACCAAAAACACAAAACTTTGTCTTGAATTAAAATAAAATAAATAAATAAAACATTTCACTTAGAAGGGTTCGGTGAATGTGCATATGAAACTAATGGGGTTCGGTACCTCCAGCAAGGTTAACAACCACTGGTCTACACACTGTCTGCTTTTAAGTACTCTGTGTGTGTGCGCTGCTGAACATACTGCTCGTAAAACCAGCAATGTCACGACATGACCAATACTTCTTAGAGGCGGTATAGTAGGGCTGGGTGATATGGCCTTTTTTTAATATCTCAATATTTTTAGGCCATGTGACGATACACCATATACATCTCTATTTTGCCTTAGCCTTGTATGAACACTTGATGCATATAATCACAGCAATATGATGATTCTATGTGTCTACATTAAAACATTCTTCTTCATAATATATGCTACTTTTAAACTTTCATGCAGAGAAGGAAATCACAAGTAAGTCAATTTATTAAACAGTTATTAAGCAGTGTGGCACAAACATTCATGTAATTTCCAAAACAGAAAGTTCAAGATTATCAGAGACATTTTAAAACAAGCTGTGAGTGTACTTTTGTGCATGATGTCACTAAGATGACATACCAAACAACACTAAATTAAAGTGCACTTTTTGTCCAAATCAAATCAACTTCATTTATAAAGCACATTTAAAATGTACCACAGGGGTAGCCAAAGTGCTGTACCATGGGCAGGTTAAAAGATAATACAAGGACCGAGCAAACAACACAACACAAACAGAACATGATACAAAATAAATAAATAAAACATAAAAACAGGTTCACAGAAGGTGTATTATGGGGTGCCATTGCAGGATGGATATCACTTAGTGTTAAAAGCCAAGGAATAAAAGTATGTTTTTAAGAGAGATTTAAAAAACAGGAAGAAGGAGGCTTGTCTAACACTCAGAGGTAGGTCGTTCCAGAGCTTGGGAGCAGCAGCAGTGAAAGCTCTGTCAACTCTAAGCTTCAGCCTTGTGTCAGGGACCGTCAGTAGCAGCTGATCTTAGGGATCGGGTGAGGCAGTAAGGCTGGAGGAGGTCGGAGAGATATGTTGGCGCGAGGTTGTTTAGACATTTAAAAACAAATAAAAGGAGTTTAAAATTGATTCGATAACGCATAGGGAGCCAGTGAAGGGTCCAGAACACCACTACAATAGTTTAAAACAAATAAAGTGCAAGATATTTTAATAAGTGTCCAATAAAAATGAGCTGCATGATAGGAAATGAAATCGCTATGTGGTAGGTTACTGCGGACGTTATCTCCTTATGTTGTTCACAATTTTTTTCATATGGTGTTGATTTTGAAATAGTTGCCCCTGTATTTTTTTGGCGTGGCACCGAACGGAGATGTTGACATGCGGAGTAAGCACTCTTCATTCTCTAGGAGGTGACTTTCCAAATGATGCTACAAATTAGCAGTAAAGCTCCTTTTTGTAGCAAACGCTTTTGCCCCACACTTGACATATTATGGTTTTCTATTCGACATCTTCCCGCTTGAAGCCAAACCACCCACAGGGGTTTTTCTTGGGTATTAATTCTTCTTCATTTGTTACCAGATTGGTACCTTCTTTCTCTCGTATGACCACTCAGACCACAGCTAACGTTACCCACGCCGCTACCTCTCTGCTCCGCGAGGGCGTATACGTATGTGACGTATGTAAGAAGGTGCGCTTGTTTTATGTCTGTGTGAGAAGGAGGGACAAGAAAGAGTGAGAAGAGCCTGTAGTGCAGGGGTAGGGAGCCTATGGCTCGCGAACCAGATGTGGCTCTTTTGATGACTGCATCTGGCTCTCGGATAAATCTGAGTTGACACTGCTTAACACGATAAGTAATGAATAATTCCACTTGTAATCACAGTGTTAAAAATAATGTTCAAATTATAAAACGTTCTCATGCATTTTTAATCCATCCATCTGTATTCTACCACACCTGTTCAAGAAGTTGCGTTAATGGTAAGAAGTTATTTATTTATTATTGGTTAGTGTGGGGCTTGCCCTCCTGGGGGTTCTTCAGACCACCAAGCACCGACATGAGAGCCTGTTTAAGGGTTACAATAATGTTTTAATTTTCAATAAGTCTCTCAGTTGCTTTCTAGTAATTGTCTTTTTTTCTGTCGTTCTCGCTCGCGCTCTGGCTCCAGCCCCAACCCCGTCTCTCCTCCTGGCTGCTGCTTATAACATAGGGGCAGGTGATTAGAAAACAAGGCCTAGGTGGGCCATCTACGCACCTGTCGCTGATTTCAAGGCCGGTCCTGGCACACCCCGCTTCGCTGTAGAGCCGCAGGCCACGCCCCCTCCACAGTTAGGTTCAGAATAACAATGTTATTACAAAGAATAAGAGACCTATTATACTCTAAAAAGTTGGTCTTACTTAAAAATGCATGCGTTTTAGTTGTGTTCAGTGTTGAAAAAAAATATGATACGGCTCTTACGAAAATACATTTTAAAATATTTGGCTTCTTGGCTCTCTCAGCCAAAACGGTTTCCGACCCTTGCTGTAGTGTAATGCCAGCAGCTAAAAGCAACTGGGTGAGAACGTATACTCCAATATCACCATATAGTCATTTTCTATATTGCACCGAGACAAACCCGCGATATATCGAGTATATCGATATGTTGCCCAGCCCTACGGTATAGTACCAAATATTAAGGGTGTAACGGGACGTGTATTTGTATTGAACCGTATCGGTACGGGGGTTTCGGTTCTGTTCGGAGGTGTACCGAACAACTTTCCACACGGACATATTAGGTAGTGCACCGCACATTGTGTAAACAATGCACACCGAGGCACAACACACAGCATGCTAGCAGCGACCAGGCTAGGAAAACATGTAAAAGCCAGAGCTGGAAGACCCTCCTGCCTCGTTAACATCTCCCATTTGGGAACACTTTGGCTGCGCGGTGCGATACACCGCATTCAAGCAGCCTCTCCTCGGCGAGTCAGGCAAGGCTGAAGCAATAACACATTTTTTTTTTATAGCAGCAGATTTAAGACCATCCATCCATCCATTTTCTACCGCTTGTCCAGTCTGGGGTTGCGGGTGTTTCTGTATTGCATTAAAAACTAAATTTTGACCCACTTCTATGGTGGAAGAACAATAAGCCCATACAATTTCCAAGTTAGCCAATTGTATGGTATATGCACTGTACTGTGCAATCTACTAATAAAAGTCTTAATCAATCAATCAAAAAAAGCACTTTATATGTAGAAAGGCTTTATTAAGAAACCCTTCTGAGCCTTATCTTATTTAGTTTTTATTTTATATATGTTGAACACAATCAGCACCTCCAAGTCAGAGTCCATGGTTCTCGCCCGGAAAAGAGTGGAGTGCCATCTCCGGGTTGGGGAGGAGATCTTGCCCCAAGTGGAGGAGTTCAAGTACCTCGGAGTCTTGTTCCTGAGTGAGGGAAGAGTGGATTGTGAGATCGACAGGCGGATCGGTGCGGCGTCTTCAGTAATGCGAACGCTTTACCGATCCGTTGTGGTGAAGAAGGAGCTGAGCCGGAAAGCGAAGCTCTCAATTTACCGGTTGATCTACGTTCCCATCCTAACCTATGGTCATGAGCTTTGGGTCATGACCGTAAGGACAAGATCACGGGTACAAGCGTCCGAAATGAGTTTCCTCCGCCGGGTGGCGGGGCTCTCCCTTAGAGATAGGGTGAGAAACTCTGTCATCCGGGAGGAGCTCAAAGTAATGCCGCTGCTCCTCCACATTGAAAGGAGCCAGATGAGGTGGTTCGGGCATCTGGTCAGGATGCCACCCGAACGCCTCCCTAGGGAGGTATTTCAGGCACGTCCGACCAGTAGGAGGCCACGGGGAAGACCCAGGACACGTTGGGAAGACTATCTCTCCCGGCTGGGCAGGGAACGTCTCGGGATCCCCCAGGAAGAGCTAGACGAACTGGCTGGGGAGAGGGAAGTCTGGGCATCCCTGCTTTGGCTGCTGCCCCCGCGACTCGACCTCGGATGAGCGGAAGAAGATGGATGGATGGATAGATGGATGGATGGATGTTGAACACATAAACCCTGGCAATGGACCCTGTGTGTATATGTATGTTATGCCATTGTTTACAAATTTGGTAAATAAATAACCAAAACAATAATATTTAGTTGTTTTCTTACCGTACCGAAAATGAACCGAACCATGACCTCTAAACCGAGGTACGTACCGAACCAAAATTTTTGTGTACCGTTACACCCCGACCAAATATGATTCATTAGTATCACGGTACTATACAAGCACCGGTATACCGTACAACCGTAATATAGAGGCAACTCGATTTTCCACTCTACGGCCACATTAATAAAAATCAATTAAAGGGCAATAACAAAATAAAAAACCCTAAAAAGCAGTAAATTGATGAAGGATTGCTGGCGTGTTTCAGGTTGTGCTAAATAAGGCGGCTGCTGAGGGAATGCCTATGATGCATGGCATGGTGGGGGTCCTGGCTTTGCTGACAGTGTTTAACCAAGCTGCAGTGCAGTTGGCATTTCCCCACTAATCCAAGCTCTCTCGGGGGCTTCTTACTTCCTAACCGCTCAGTTTGCTCCCATGCAGCGTGCTAATATATCCGAGGGCAAGATGGCGAGAGGGGAGATAAACAGGTACATGAGCAAAAAGGTTCACATCCCCCCCGATGAAAGCACTGCACCAATGAGTAGATGTCAAACCGCCTCTTTACTTTGTTTGAGTCTCTTCCCTTTTTGTCATCTGGTGTATTTTCCACCCCCGCCCCTCCTCTCGCTTCTCTCCGCAGCGCTGCACTGCTACGTCATCGGCCAGGAAGCTCCTCCGTGTGATTCTGCGCGCCACAAATAGGCACCGGCCCGATAAAAAAGCACCACTCTGCTATAAATAGCCCTGAGTGTCTTTGCTGGAATGTGATCAAATGGGGATCGGGTGCCGTGAGAGAAAAGGAGACTTTGAAGAGCCGGGGGAGGGGAGGATGGCGGTGGGACGAGCGAGGGATGAAGGAGGGTGGCGTGGAAAGTAAGGGGGAAGATGCCAAGGTCCACCTCCGCGCACGTACATGTAACAATGCCCTGGGACTTGTCAGTCCCTCTCACTGACATGCTTCCAGACTGATATGAGGAGATTGGTGCCGCACTGATATCACGCCAGCATGTGGTATAGCTGAGATTTGGTGCAGGGGAGGAAAGATATCTCCATGTTTGTCTGGGGATTAGGAAACTCCAAAAATGTGCCTTGTGTACCGTATTTTCTGGACCATAAAGCGCACCGGATTATAAGGTGCACTGCCGATGAGCGGGTCCATTCAGGTCTTTTTTTCATTCAAATCCCGTTTCCATATGAGTTGGGAAATTGTGTTAGAGGTAAATAAAACAGAATACAATGATTTGCAAATTCCTTTCAACCCATATTCAATTGAATATGCTACAAAGACAAGATATTGGATGTTCAAACTCATTATCTTATTTTTTTTTTTTTTGCAAATAATAATTAACTTAAAATTTCACGGCTGCGACACGTGCCAAAGTAGTTGGGAAAGGGCATGTTAACCTCTGTGTTACATCACCTTTTCTTTTAACAACACTCAATAAACATTGTTGTTTTATGTAGAGCTTCAGTCGTTCAACAGTCTGAGGTCTCCGCTGTCGTATTTTACGCTTCATAATGCGCCACACATTTTCGATGGGAGACAGGTCTGGACTGCAGGCGGGCCAGGAAAGTACTCGCACTCTTTTTTACAAAGCCACGCTGTTGTAACACATGCTCAATGTGACTTTGCATTGTCTTGCTGAAATAAGCAGGGGCGTCCATGAAAAGGACGGCACTTAGATGGCTGCATATGTTGTTCCAAAACCTGTATGTACCTTTCAGCATTAAAGGTGCCTTCACAGATGTGTTAGTTACCCATTCCTTGGGCACTAATGCACCGCCATACCATCACAGATGCTGACTTTTGAACTTTGAGTCGATAACAGTCTGGATGGTTCGCTTCCCCTTTGGTCCGGATGACACAATGTCAAATATTTCCAAAAACAATTTGAAATCTGGACTCATCAGACCACAGAACACTTTTCCACTTTGCATCAGTCCATCTTAGATGATCTTTGGCCCAGAGAAACCAGCGGCGTTTCTGGATGTTGTTGATAAATGGCTTTTGCTTTGCATAGTAGAGCTTTAACTGGCACTTACAGATGTAGCAACGAACTGTATTTAGTGACAGTGGTTTTCTGAAGTGTTCCTGAGCCCATGTGGTGATATCCTTTAGAGATTGATGTCTGTTTTTGATACGGTGCCGTCTGAGGGATCGTAGGTCTGGTCATTCAATGTTGGTTTCCGGCCATGCCGCTTACGTGGAGTGATTTCTCCAGATTCTCTGAACCTTTTGATGATATTATGGACCGTAGATGTTGAAATCCCAAAATTTCTTGCAATTGCACTTTTAGAAACGTTGTTCTTAAAATGTTTAACTATTTGCTCATGCAGTTGTGGACAAAAGGGTGTACCTCGCCCCATCCTTTCTTGTGAAAGACTGAGCATTTTTTGGGAAGCTGTTTTTATACTCAATCATGGAACCCACTTGTTCCCAATTAGCCTGCACACCTGTGGGATGTTCCAAATAAGTGTTTGATGAGCATTCCTCAACTTTATCAGTATTTCTCGCCACCTTTCCCAACTTTTTGTCACGTGTTGCTGGCATCAAATTCTAAAGTTAATGATTATTTGCATCAACAAAAAAAAGTTTTCAGTTTAAACATCAAATATGTTGACTTTGTAGCTTATTCAACTGAATATGGGTTGAAAAACCTTTGCAAATCATTGTATTCCGTTTATATTTACATCCAGCACAATTTCCCAACTCATATGGAAACAGGGTTTGTACATAAGGTGCATTAAACCTCTAAAGGCCTTAGTGGCCACATGCGTAGACAACACCTTCTGGCTCTTATTTACAAAATTGTGTACACTACTGAATTGGGATCTTATGGCCTCTTTTTTGGACACTTATACTGCCATATTATAGTGTCAGAAGAGTATAACATGCAATGGAATTTGCAAAAAAATGTTTTTTTAATTCCCGGATGAGGAGATGCTGCTCCGTTATTGATTGAAGTAACGTCTGAACGTTATTAAAACAGTTAGCTCCATCTTTTGACACTTCCACTCCCGTCCTTGCACGCTACACCGCTACAACAAAGATGACGGGGAGAAGATGCTGTCAAAGTGGAGGCACGTAGATAAAACGGCGCATTCTGTCAGATAGCGGCTTGAAGATTATGTGTAAAACATCATCTATGCAACATTTTGACCAAAGAACCAACATGTAAAGACTCCTTTTTTGCACCTTATATATGAAAAAAGACAAAAATAGACCATTCATCAGCAGTGCACATTATAATCCGGTTTGCCCTATGGTCCGGAAAATGTGGTAGCTTTCTGATAGTCGCTACAGGATGCGCTGTTTTGTGGGCGGTCTAATTTACGTGGCTCACCTTCGACAGCGTCTTCTCTCCGTCATCTTTGTTGTAGCTGTGTAGCGTGCAAGGACGGGAGTGGAAGTAGTGTCAACAGATGGCGCTAACTTTTTTAATGACATTCAGACTGGGTGAATAATGTACACTCACTACACCGGTTTGTTTTAGTGCTTCCATAGCGAGTCTACTGACAGATATAAATAGGAACTTTACACTACTTTATATTAGAAATGGCAACAGTGGAGGATGAATGTCCCATAACAAGAAGATAGAGAAAAAGAAGAAGCTTATGACTACGGTGTCGACATGGACTACAATGGCGGATGCGCACACATTTTCAGGATTTATGCAGATCCCAAATACAGATCCAGAAGGTAATAAAAGTTGCTTTTGCATGATATTGTGAAACAGAACGCCAGATAAAATGTCTTCCCTTATACACACACCATAATAATACTCGTATATTTAATGTACCGACAATCCATCAAGCGGTGCAGCTTCATAGGTCATCAAAGTCGTACTAAAAACATTTTGATCGGTTTTTGAACGCCGTGGGTAATGTTCCATATTCTCAATGGAACATTTAAAGTTTTGCTGTTGTTTACTGCCGTCATATTGCAGTCTACACGTATCTCTTATGTATGACTGCCATCTACTGTTTTTTATTGATTGATTGAAACTTTTATCAGTATATTGCACAGTGCGGTACATATTCCGTACAATTGACCACTTAATGGTAACACCCGAATAAGTTTTTCAACTTGTTTAAGTTGAAATCAATTCATGGTCATACTTATCATTACACATAAAATTGTTTCAAGACCGGTAAGCACAACCAGAATTATGCCGTACATTAGGCGCACCAGGTTATAAGGCACACCGATGAGTTTTGAGAAAAATAAATGATTTAAAATACGCCTTATAGTCCGAAAAATACGGTACTCAATTTATTTTGGGGCAGTGTCGCTCGGATCGTAGATCGGCCGTGCCAGCAGCATGGCTGTTGAAGGTTCAATCCCCACTTTTGCCTTCCTCGTCACAGCTGTTGTGTCTTTGGGCGAGACATTTTACCCACCTTCTCCCGGTGCCACCCACACTGGTTTAAGAATGCAACTTAAATAATGGGTTTCAATATGTAAAGCACTTTAAGTCACTAGAGAAAAGGACTATATGAATATAATTCACTTCACTTATGCGATGTGTATTTTTAGCAGCACTATTAATGTCTCAACTCTAAATATGGTCAACGCACTAAATTCACAACAAGACGTTCTTTTTATACAACAAATTCGTCACAGCAAGGAAAAACAATGACTCAAACAAAACTTCATTTCTAAATTGCTTTGTAGCGCGTTCTCTCTCGTTTCCTGTGCTGTGGTTCGACCATTTGGCCGCTGCATCACAGGCACATGCTGTCCTCAGAAGCTTCATGTTGTTTTTGTTCAAGCTGCCTCTAATCAGTCAAGCCTCCTTTCCAAACACGTGACCAGGGTTTGCTGTAACTTTTTATAGGACCAGGGAAAGTGCTCCAATACGCCTATAGGCCATTACTCACTTGTTTACTGAGGCCAGTGTTTTAAAATGGCAAATGGCCGGTTTTGTTCTAAACAGTAGTATCATCTCTTAAGGGGAACTGCGTTTTTTTCTTTAGAATGTTGTTTATCATTCACAGTCCTTATGTAAGACAATAACTAGGGCTGCCAAGTGATTCGTTATTTTTAATCGATTAACCATACTCTAAACCTGTGACTAATCATGGTTAATCACAAGTTATTGATAATCCAAAAGCAGTGAAGTTGGCACATTGTGTAAATGGTAAATAAAGACAGAATACAATGATTTGCAAATCCTTTTTTAACTTATATTCAATTGAATAGACTGTAAGATACTTAACATTCGAACTGGAAAACTGTTATTTTTTGCAAATATTAGCTCATTTGGAATTTGATGCCTGTGACATGTTTCAAAAAAGCTGGCACGAGTGGCAAAAAACACTGAGAAAGTTGAGGAATGCTCATCAAACGCTTATTTGGAACGTCCCACAGGTGGACAGGCTAATTGGGAACAGGTGGGTGCCATGATTGGGTTAAAAGCAGCTTCCATCAAATGCTCAGTCATTGACAAACAAGGACGGAGCGAGGGTCACCACTGTGTCAACAAATGTGTGCGCAAATTGTTTAACAGTTTAAGAACATTTCTCAACGAGCTATTGCAAGGAATTTAGGGATTTCACCATCTACGCTCCGTAAAATCATCAAAAGGTTCAGAGAATGTGGAGAAATCACTGCACCCAAGCCATGATATTACAGACCTTCAATCCCTCCGGCGGTACTGCATCCAAAAGCAACATGAGTGTGTAAAGGATATCACCACATGGGCTCAGGAACACTTCAGAAAACCACTGCCAGTAACTACAGTTGGTCGCTTCATCTGTAAGGTCAGGTTAAAACTCTATTACGCAAAGCGAAAGCCATTTATCAACAACACCCAGAAACACAGCCGGCTTCGCTGAGCCTGAGTTCATCTAAGATGGATTGATGCAAAGTGGAAAAATGTTCTGTGGTTTGACGAGTACACAGTTCAAATTGTTTTTGGAAACTGCGGACGCCGTGAACTCCAGAATAAAGAGGTAAAGAACCATCCGGATTGTTCTAGGCGCAAAGTGATGGTATGGGGGTGTATTAGTACCCAAGGCATGGGTAACTTAGACATCTGTAAAGGCAACATTAATGCTGAAAGGTACATACACGTTTTGAGGCAACATATGTTGCCATCCAAGCAACGTTATTGTGGACGCCCCTGCTTATTTCAGCAAGACAATGCCAAGCCATGTGTTACAGTGTGGCTTAAAAGTAAAAGAGTATGGGTACTAGACGGACCTGCTTGTAGTCCAGACCTGTCTTCCATTGAAAATGTGTGGCACATAATGAAGCCTAAAATAGCACAACGGAGACAACAACTTAAGCCTTACATCAAGCAAGAATGGGAAAGAATTCCACCTGAAAAGCTTCAAAAATGTTTCTCCTCAGTTCCCAAATGTTTTTTGAGTGTTGCTAAAAGGCCATGTAACACAGTGGTAAAAATGCCCTCGTGACAACTTTTTTGCAATGTGTTGCTGCCATTAAATTCTAAGTTAATGATTATTTGCAAAAATAAATTTAGTTTCTCAGTTTGAACATTAAATATATTTTCTTAGCTGTGTATTCAACTGAATGTACCAGTAAGTTGAAAATGTTCTGCAAATCATTGTATTGTGTGTTATTTTTTTGTACGATTTACACAACGTGCCAACTTCACTGGTTTTGGGTTGTGTATTTGGTTGCATGAATAATATCTGCTGAAGAAAATATATTCCGTTTTCGGATGTTCTTCTTTTATGGGTGCAATAGTGTACTCCCATTGTCAGCCACCTTGTTCTCGCCATGTTCTACGACTTAGAATGCTTGAAAAAAACTGAAAAAACATGATGTATTATTGTCTTACATAGGGATTGTGAATGAGAGGCAAAATAAAAAAAAACAAAAAAAAACAGTGGAGTGCCCTTCCTTGCGTGTCTGTGCTTTTTCCATAATTTAGCTGTTTTTAAAATATTTATCAGATGAAATTGATACCTTCTCACATTGGATAAGCATATATTT
Source organism: Nerophis ophidion (assembly GCF_033978795.1). Lineage (NCBI taxonomy): Eukaryota > Metazoa > Chordata > Actinopteri > Syngnathiformes > Syngnathidae > Nerophis > Nerophis ophidion. The sequence goes on from NC_084615.1 coordinate 19,896,703, forward strand.
TTGATCAGCTTGTCGGTCGCATTCATTTCAACAAATAGTCACTTTAATGGTTTTGTTTGCTTCAAACATGCTTTTAACAGGTTACATTGAGGACCAACACACACACACTCACACACACACACGCACACGCACACACACACACACACACACACACACACACACACACACACACACACACACACACACACTTTCCCAATTCAGCATATTGTGAAAATATGCTGAACCATCCAAACATTTCCTACTGCTTGTCCCTTTTTGGAGTCGCTATACCATCAGCCTGAGAAAGCCGAGCCAATCTGTTCGTATCACTTCTCATGTCTCGGCAGTTACTGGTTGTGTGCTCACTTCCTGCCTGTAAATGTTATCATTTTCTAAAAGGAAGCGACTATAATGCAGTGATGAAAGAGAGGGGAACAACTATCACTTGTAAAGGAAATAAATCAGCAGAGCATGTAAAGAAAAACATTTTCAAATAAAATAAACAAAGATACATGAATACATACATTTACAGATGCAATGATACATGTTGGATTTAGGCTAAGTGATATAGTCACTTATTAAAGGCAAGCATGCTGCATTGCTGACTTCACTAGCCTGTGTGACCTCACTTGCCATTGGGAAATCGGCAAATAAGTGGATAATCTTAACTCCCGTTTCTTTTCCAATGTCCGTACCAGAGACATTGCACCAGAGCAAATGTTGACTTTCTTAAGACCGCAAACGACAAAGGCCAAAACCGGTGAAGTTGTGTAAAGGGTAAATGAAAAGAGAATACAATGATTTGCAAATCCTTTTCAACTTTTATTAAATTGAATAGACTGCAAAAACAAGATATTTCATGTTCAAACTGAGAATTTTAGTTTATTTTTTTATTTTTTTTTCAAATATACTTTAACTTATTATTTAATGGCAGCAACACATTGCAAAAAAAATTGGCACAGGGGCATTTTTACCACTGTGTTACATGGACTTTCCTTTTAAGAACACTCAGTAAATGTTTGGGAACTGAGGAGACACATTTTTGAAGCTTTTCAGGTGGAATTATTTCCCATTCTCGCTTGATGTACAGCTTAAGTTGTTCAACAGTTCGGGGTCTCAGTTGTGCTGTTTTAGGCTTCAAATTGCACCACACATTTTTAATGGTCTGGACTACAGGCAGGCCAGTTTAGTATCCACACTTTTTTACTATAAAGTCACGCTGTTGTAACACATGGCTTGGCATTGTCTTGCTGAAATAAGCAGGGGCGTCCATGATAACGTTACTTGGATGCAACATGTGTTGCTCCAAAACCTGTATGTACCTTTCAGCATTAATAGTGCCTTCACAGATGTGTAAGTTACTCATGCCTTGGGCACTAATGCACCCCCATACCATCACAGATGCTGGCATTTACAATTTGCACCTAGAACAATCCGGATGGTTATTTTTCTCTTTGTTACGGAGGACACAACGTCCAGTTTCCTAAAACAATATGAAATGTGGACTCGTCAGACCACAGAACACGTTTCAACTTTGCATTAGTCCAGCTTAGGTGAGCTCGGGGCCAGCCAAGCCTTTCTGGGTGTTGTTGATAAATGTCTTTCGCTTTGCATAGTAGAGTTTTAACTTGCTCTTACAGATGTAGCGACAAACTGCAGTTACTGACAATGGTTTTCTGAAGTGTTCCTGAGCCCTTGTGGTGATATCTTTTACACACTGACGTTGCTTTTTGATGTAGTACCGCCTGAGGTATCGAAGGTCCGTAATATCATGGCTTACGTGCAGTAATTTCCCCAGATTCTCTGAAACTTTTGATAATATTATGGACCGTAGATGGTGAAATCTTTAAATTCCTTTCAATAGCTCGTTGAGAAATGTTCTTAAATTTTTGGACAATATGCTCACGCATTTGTTGACAAAGTGGTAACCCTCACCCCATCCTTGTTTGTGAATAACTGAGCATTTGATGAAAGCCACTTTTATCCCCAATCATGGCATCCACATGTTCCCAATTAACCTGTTCACCTGTGGGACGTTCCAAATAAGTGTTTGATGAGCATTCCTCAACTTTCTCTGTCTTTTTTGCCATGTGTGCCAGCTTCTTTGAAACATGTTGAACGCATCAAATTCCAAATGAGCTTATATTTGCAGAAAATTACATTTTCCAGTTCAAACGTTAATTATCTTGTCTTTGCAGTCTATTCAATTGGATATAAGTTGAAAAAGATGTGCAAATCATTGTATTCTGTTCTTATTTACCATTTGCACGTGACAACTTCACTGCTTTTGGGTTTTGTAGTCGTGACTGTAACAAATGCGCCCAGTATTTTGAGATACTGTCTCTCTCTGGTTTTTGTTGTGCTTTAGATTGAGAGCATGCATTCGAATTAGAAGCCTCCCCACCGCTAGTGCGCTTAGCAGAACTCCTAAAAGATCAACCCCAAAACATCCGGTTTTACACGCGAGAATTAGCTTCTAGTTAGATATTGACATTGACTTTGTTTTCCAACCTTTGGAACAAAGAAGGCTTGTGTTAAGAAGAGCGCTGAGAAGGAGAAGCGGATTAAATCCATTGGATAAAATAAATAAACCATCAGAAACATGAGGGACTGTGTACCTGACTTAGCGAGGCAGTTGGACTAAAGCACTGCTCAATAGTGAAGCAGAAGCTTGCTTTTGTGCCAGCCGAGGAGGTTAAATATGATCTAAGCAGCGGACATTTATCAATGAAGATATGGAAAAGCTGCTGATGGTGTGTTGAAAGGAGAAGCCGCTCAAGAGAGACACGTGACTGCCTTGCTCATTGTTTCCCAAAAGAGCTCAGGGATCTCTGTGAGATTGATACTATTTTGGTCATATCTATTTATTCACACACTTTGGAAGTCTTCCGGAACATAGAGCGCACTGCCGATGAGCAGGTCTACTTTCGATCAGGTTGTTGGTTATTATACCGGTCTTTAACAACCAGTCTAGAAGACCACCTGAGCTTTTAAGATTTCTATGCTCTATATTGCCACCACTTGTTACGGGTGGCTTAGCGAGGGGGAGACCAGGATCAGAAACTCCAGTGAAAATCTCTCGGCGGTTGTTACAGAGGTCCATTTGTGTGCGTCTAGGGTTTTAGCAAAAAAAAAAGCTTTGGTCAGGTGGTATTCTAACAGGCAGTTTGGGATTACTCGACTACAGCTCCTAGTTTTAAAACTGGACCATTAGTGCAGGGGAAACTCATATGCTTCAGTTTGCAGTTTGCAACAGTCGGTCGAGTCCAGTAAGGTATCTGATTGGACATTTCCATTCCCTCGGCATGGAGCGCGTTAGTGCTTGGAATGGCTGAAAATGAACCACTTGGCTCTACCAAAAACATCAAGTTATTGCAATGTTTCTTCCTTTTTCACTCCTCAGGAGAATAATAGTGACAGGCTCTTGCTGGACTACACCCTGCGTTTAGAAAACCGCTTCCTCTCACACTCCTCCCACCACGAACAAGCACTCATGTTCTGCTTATCAACTTTGTTCTTCCAGAGCCCTGACATGATTTATTCCACTTCTCAATAGGTGATAGTGGACACCCCCACCAGCCCAGTCACCAGTGGCCTACCTTTATGTTTTGTGATTACCGTGACAGCCATCAAGCAGGTAAGAGGCTCCCTAACAAGGCCGCATGTTGAAATGTGATAATACAATAACTTCCCACTTCATTCTAGTCTAAATGGTAAATGGGTTATACTTGTATAGCGCTTTTCTACCTTCAAGGTACTCAAAGCGCTTTGAAGCTATTTCCACATTCACCCATTCACACACACATTCATAGTTAGGACCATGCAAGGCCCTAACCACGACCCATAAGGAGCAAGGAGAAAGTGTCTTGCTCGAGTCATCCATCCATCCGTCCAACTTCTTCCGCTTATCCGAGGTCGGTCACGTGGGTAGCCGCCTAAGCAGGGAAGCCCAGACTTCCCACTCCCCAACCACTTCCTCCAGTTCTTCCCGGGGGATCCCTAGGCGTTCCCATACCGGAGAGATAGTCTTCCCAACCTGTCCTGGGTCTTGTCCGTGGCCTCCGACCGGCCGGATGTACCCGAATCACCTCTCTACGGAGGCATTAGGGTGGCATCCTGACCAGATTTTCGAACCAACTCATCCGGCTCCTCCATGTGGAGAAGCAGCGGCTTTACTTTGAGCTTCCCCCGGATGACAGATCTTCTCACATATCTATAAAGAATTGCCCGGCCACCCGGCGGAGGAAGCTCATTTCGGCCGCTTGTACTCATGATCTTGTCCTTTCGGTCATAACCCAAAGATCATGACCATAGGTGAGGATGGGAACGCAGATCGATCGGTAAATTGAGAGTTTTGCCTTCCGGCTCAGCTCCTTCTTCGCCACAACGGATCGATACAGCGTCCGCATTACTTAAGACGCCGCACCGATCCGCCTGTCGATCTCACGATCCACTTTTTATTCACTCGTGAACAAGACTCCGAAGTACTTGAACAAAACTCCGAGGTACTTGAACTCCTCCACTTGCTCGAGTCATACCAAAGATTATAACAAGTCATACAGTTGTGCTCATAAGTTTATATACCCTGGGAGGATTTATGATTTCTTGGCCATTCTTCAGAGAATATGGTCGAGTCCCAGAAGAAAGCTATTTCTGCGCAAATGTCACAAAGTATCCCGCTTACATTATGACAAACAGCACAGACACAAGCCTCAAAATTTCTGGAACAAAGGAATGTGGAGTGATGGCTTTCTTCTGGCGATTCGACCATGAAGCCCATTTTTCTTCAAGTGCTTCCTTATTGTGCATCTTGAAACAGCCACACCACAATTTTTCAGAGTCCTGTATTTCAGCTGAAGTTATTTGTGGATTTTTCTTTGCATCTCGAACAATTTTCCTGGCAGTTGTGGCTGAAATCTTTGCTGGTCTACCTGAATCCCTCATTTTCCACTTAATCAGTGTTTGAACACTGCTTATTGGCATTCACAATGCCTTGGATATCTTGTTATACCCCTTTCCGGTTTTATGCAGTTCGATTACCTTTTCTCGTAGATCCTTTGACAATTATTTTGCCTTCACCATGACCCAGAATCCAGAAACATCTGTGCAGCACTGGATGAAAGATGCAATGTTCTGTCAGAAGCCCAGAAACTCACTGACCTTTCATACGCACACATTAATTACAAACAAACAGGTCACAGGTGAGGATTGGAACTTTGATTAGCCACTCAAACCTGTTTGTGTCAACTTTTGTGCACGTTGTCAGATCAAAGTCATTGGGGTATGCAAACTTTTGATCAGAGTCATTTGGGTTCTTTCTTTTGTCATTTTGATCTAAAAAGATTAAACACAGTTGTTTGCCAATAAATAGCTTCACACAACCATTAAGCATGAGTGGAAGAAAGGTTTTTGTGTGAAGAATGGCCAAGAAATGATAAATTCTCCCAGGGTATGTAAACTTATGAGCACGACTGTACCAAAGACTATAAAAATGGGACCCATTGCTCGTAACTCCGCATCAAAGGTTGGAATTGGGTGTTATCCATCCATTTCTACCGCTTATTCCCCTTTGGGGTCGCGGGGAGCGCTAGTGCCTATCTCAGCTACAATTGGGCGGAAGGCGGTGTACACCCTGGACAAGTCGCCACCTCATCGCAGGGGCGTGGCCACCGCTGCTGCCCACTGCTCCCCTCACCTCCCAGGGGGTGAACAAGCAGATGGCTCAAATGCATAAGGACAAATTTCACCACTCCTAGTTTGTGTGTGACAATCATTGGTACTTTAACTTTTAACTCAAGGACACACCGGACGTGACAAGGTTGGTAAAAGTTGGTGATTGAACCAGGAACCCTCACGTTGCTGGCACGGCCACTCTCCCAACTTTGCCACACCGTCCCCATAGTGTAGACTTCCTCCTTTCTATATTAGGGCTCTGTCTTCTTTGTGCAAGTACATGACTAATGCTGTCCTGCACTCAGTAATAATTTGCTTCTGCTGAATTCTGATTAGGGTGTGGAAAGAGAAAAAGGGCCTCCCAAGGAACTATTATAGAGGACATCTTACGGAGGTGACTTTGTATCCCCTCTTTTAGAAGTATTGTGTGAGGATTGACTTGTAGTCGATCTACCGCTGGGGCTTTGAAATGGACAATAGCGGCGGACTTCCTTCTGTAAACGTATGCGGCGCCCTGATAGAGCTGACTACCTTTTAGTCTCTGACTCTTTTAGGGTCAAATGTCCTGTTGAGAGAGAGATATGCAGATCTGAAAACAATTTATGGCAGAAAGGTGAGGCCTGCTGGCCGGCCCGGTTCCGCCATACCTTGTGTGGCCTGGTGTTGGGCTTCTCTCCGGGTTTAAAAGTGGATTCACCCATATACCTACAAATTTCACCTACCTACAAAACAGAACAAATTACTAAGTTAGGAGTGCCAGTGTTGGCGCTAGGAATTTTCAAAGTGGGGTTCCATGGGACCCCGTCAAGTCATAAAAATGGGGTCCCACATAAAATTTTTGGGGTCCCACTGTTTTGTAACCAATAAGAAATAATAAATGTAGGCAGCACGGTGGAAGAGGGGGTTAGTGCATGTGCCTCTCAATACGGAGGTCTTGAGTAGTTACATCTCGGGCTCGGGATCTTTCTGTCTGGAGTTTGCATGTTTTCCCCGTGACTGCGTGGGTTCCCTCCGGGTGCTCCAGCTTCCTCCCACCTCCAAATACATACACCTGGGGATAGGTTAATTGGCAACACTAATTGGGCCCTAGTGTGTGAATGTGAGTGTGAATGTTGTCTGTCTATCTGTGTTGCGATGAGATGGCAACTTGTCCAGGGTGTAGCCTGCCCTCCGCCCGAATGCAGCTGAGATAGGCTTAGCGACCCCTCGCAACCTCAAAAGGGACAAGCGGTAGAAAATGGATGGATGGATTTAGTTTTACTGCTGTGAGTACACTACTAGCACAGAGAAATTAGCCTGTGGGTTTACTGTATGTAATAGTATGATTTCACTACTAAACCTCTCATATTGATCTCCTTTGGCAATTGGCGTAACTTAAAACTTAGACTTAGACACACTTTATTGATCCACAAGGGAAACTGTCCCTTTTTTTCCTCCGCACCTTTGCCTTTGTGCCAGCACGGCATCCCCGGCGCTTTTTCCGTAGTTCCACGGGAATCATAATCGGGGATACAGTTACTGCCCTGCAACCAATGTTCTCCATTTCGATCAGTCCTGGGCCAGTTTCTGAATAGTATCCCATGTGTGATTTAGCTCCTTCAATTTTCTCCCTACTGTTCTGTGCCAGGTGTTTTTGGGTCATCCCGGCTTTCTGCTCCCTTAAAGTGTCCATTGAAGAGCGATACAAGTGATATTCAGAGCATGCATTAAGACAATATGCCCAATCCGTTTCCATCGTCTTTTCAAGACAATGGTTTCCACACCACATCGGGTGCGTTTCTCACCTAGGCCTTCAGTGATGTCCTACTTAGTCCGACGTCACTTCTCAAAATACCGTTATTTATGTCACCACATGGACATTATAAATAGAAACACTCTTGCACACTACTGGTCATTGAAACACCCCAACAGTGTCTAAATGGGTCTATTTTTCTGCACATTTAACATTCAATAAGCCCGCTTCAGCAATTAAAACATATCTTACATGGTCCTGTCAAAATGAAAAGAATTGTATAAAACAAATGAAACATTAAAATACAATATTTGAACTCACAATTTGTAGCACCTATCTGACGCTGTATAAGCCATAGGTACCCCTCGTAGTCTTTTGATTCGTCTGAAAGTGGCGGGCAAACCATTTCACTACCAATGTTGTGCCAAAATGTGTTTTCGTTGTAATGCGCATTGCTCGCTAAACCTACATTGCTTGCCTTCGTCTGTCTACAGCGGATTACTAGGTGTAAGATAAACACTTTATCTTTGTGGTTATTGTACCGCTGAGTTTTCTATGGCTTTCTAGGGCTCGTACGGCTCCAGTTCCTCTTCCTGTTTTTGCAACTTGTGATTGAATACTCACTCCCAAGTGAGTATCCAATCACAGTTTTGTTAACATCAGGCTACCTAGATAGCCTACTGTCAACAACGTGGCTATCGCTACTGTCTATCAACTGTATGTGTTCTCAAAGGAATACGCTAACGGATGGTGGCTCTGCTCCCACTGACTATTCAATGACATGTTCAAGGCCAGCTAGAAGGCCTTACTGACAACAACTTGTGATCTGATTGGCTATTGCAACTGTCTATCAACTGTATGTGCTCTCACATTAATCCGCTAACAGTGTGTTTCTGCTCCCAGTGAGTATCTTCTTACAGGACGTGCAAATGTCATGTTCAGGACCAGCTAGAAGGTCTTACCTACAAAAACTTGTGATCTGATTGGCTATCACAATTGTCTATCAACTACATGTGCTCGTTCAGTGCACGGACGCCTGCAATTGTTGATTTTGATGGCCCCGGGCAGATTTCGTACAGCATGGCAACACAAGCTAGCTGAATTCTGATTTGATAAAAACTCTACCCTAAAAACAATAGCAGTGGAAGGAACATAATATAACATGAAGAGAATATGAATGCATTAAGATATTTAGGGAAAGTAAATTGAAAATTACTTTTATATTTAATTATGATCAAGAGAGGGGGTGTGACGTTTATATGTTGTCAATATTCAGTGTTTTATCCTTCATAGTTATTATCGTAAATCCCAAATTCTTTATTTTCATGTACATTCTGGGTGTCTCACTCATTAGAAAATGTAAAATTCCATTCAGTTTTTTAAGTTTTTTAGCATTCAATAAGACTTTATTGTGAGGTTTTGTATTAGTGTTCCTAAAAATAAATATACTATCCCCCAGACACATTTTTTTTCTCTACATTTGGTCCCCGAGTCAAAATAATTGCCCAGACCTGGGTTAGAGTTTCCGCCCCGAAATCGGTAGGTTGTGAATTCAAAACCCCGGCCGAGTCATACCATCCATCCATCCATTTTCTACTGCTTGTCCTGGGGGTTTGCTGGAGCCTATGTCAGCTGCATTCGGGCGGAAGGCGGCGTACACCCTGGACAAGTCGCTACCTCATCACAGGGCCAGCATAGATAGACAGACAACATTCACACTCACATTCACACACTAGGGCCCATTTAGTGTTGCCAATCAACCTATCTCCAGGTGCATGTCTTTGGAGGTGGGAGGAAGCTGGAGTACCCGGAGGGAACGCACGCAGTCACGGGGAGAACATGCAAACTCCACACAGAAAGATCCCGAGCCCGGAATTGAACCCAGGACAACTGAGGTCATACCAAAGAAAATAAGAATGGGACCCATTACCTCCCTGCTTGGCACTCACCATTAAGGGTTGGAATTGGGGGTTAAATCACCAAAAAATGATTCCCGGGTGCGGCACCGCTGCTGCCCACTGCTCCCCTCACCTCCCAGGTGGTGAACAAGGGGGATGGGTCAAATTTCACCACACCTGCTGTGTGTGACACACATTGGTATTTTAACTTTGTTTTCCAATGTGAATGAATTCATATTGTGAATGGTCTTAAATTATGATCATTACGGTCTTAAAAAGTCTTAAATTTGACTTGTTGATACATGTAGAGACCTTCTCCTCGTCACCTTTGTATCCCTAGTCTGCATATCCCTTCCCCCTCCATCCACCGCCTTGGGTAGTTTGTGAGCGTTTGGATCCCACGTCCCTGTCTCCGCAAGCCCTCCTTTGCACCTGACGCACACAGCAACGACATGATTATGCTGAACACATGCACCATTTTCTCTTCCACATTTCACCCGCAGAGAAAAGTGTTTTTTTTTTTTTTTTTTACTTGGCAGACCATTCCAAACACGTCAATCCTGAATATGCCTCCCCACAGGGCTACGAGGACTGGCTGCGGCACAAGGCCGACAACGAGGTGAACAAGTACCCGGTGACGGTGCTGGAAAAGGGTCGGAGGCTACGGAAGGACAGCGAGAAGATTAAGGTATCTAACCGCATCTTTGCAAGGATGCATATTTCTCATGAGGTGAGAAGATACTCGAACATGCTCTGACTGCTAAACACGTTTGGATACTCCAGTGGGAAGATAATGAGTGTTTGATAGGTATATATGAGTAGTTCATTTTAAGTTTTTCTCAAATTATCGACTGCCTTTTGTAGGTGGGAGATGTTTTGGAAGTGGAGGAAGACGAGACGTTTCCCTGTGATTTAATCCTGCTCCAATCCAGCAGAGATGACAGCACCTGTTTTGTTACCACTGCAAGTCTGGATGGAGAGTCCAACCACAAAGTAAATAATGCATGAGGATTAAAAAGGAGGGCTGTGCTTCTATATTATAATTACAAAACCTCAAAACCAGTGAAGTTGGCACATTGTGTAAATGGTAAATAAAAACAAAATACAATGATTTGCAAATCCTTTTCATCTTATATTCAATTGAATAGACTGCAAAGACAATATATTTAACATTCAAACTGGCAAACTTTGTTATTTTTTGCATATATTAGGTCATTTGGAATTTGTTGCCTGTGACATGTTTCAAAAAAGCTGGCACGAGTGGCAAAAAAGACAGAAAAAGTTGAGGAATGCTCATCAAACACTTATTTGGAACATCCCACAGGTGGACAGGGTAATTGGGAACAGGTGGGTGCCATAATTGGTTATGAAAGCACCTTCCATTAAATGCTCAGTCATTCACAAACAAGGATGGGGTGAGGGTCACCACTTTGTCAACAAATGCCTAAGCAATTTGTTTAAGAACAACATTTCTTGTCCAGGGTGTACCCCGCCTTACGCCGGATTGTAGCTGAGATAGGCGCCAGCGCCCCCCGCGACCCCAACAGGGAATAAGCGGTAGAAAATGGATGGATGGATGGATTTCTCAACCAGCTATTGCAAGGTATTTAGGGATTTCACCATCGACGGTCCGTAATATCATCAAAAGGTTTAGAGAATCTGGAGAAATCACTGCACGTAAGCTGCAAGGCTGAAAACCAACATTGAATGCCTGTGACCTTGGAATCCTCAGGCTGTACTGTATCAAAAAGCGACATCCGTTTGGAAAGGATATCACCACATGGGCTCAGGAACACTTCAGAAAACCACTGTCAATAACTACAGTTGGTCGCTACATCTGTAAGTGCAAGTTAAAACTTCAATATGCAAACCGAAAGCCATTTATCAACAACACCCAGAAACGCCGCCGGCTTCGCTGAGCCCGAGCTCATCTAAGACTTATTTATTTATTTAGTTTATTAAGGATCCGCATTAGTCTACACCGCAATGGAAACTATTCTTCCTGGGGTCCAGGCAAAAACATCTCACAATCACCAAAAAACATTATAATGCAGTACATGATCAAATAATAAAATGTTGCAATACAAAAATACAAACAAAAAAGAACCAAAAAAAAAAAAAAAAAAACTTCAAGTTTACATAATAATGTTCATACCAAAGATAAAAAGAGCAATATAAAAAAAAAAAAAATATATATATATATATATATATATATATATATATATATATATATATATATATAATATATATATATATATTTTTTTTTTTTTTTTTTTGCAAAAATAAAACAAAGAACCAATCGCCTAAAATATACACAATAGTGTACTAAGGACAAACAATAAGTGACGAAAAAATACCATCCATCCATTTTCTACTGCTTGTCCCATAATCAATAAAATAGTCAATAATCAATTAAACCAGTCATGATATTAGGTATAATCTAGAATAATCTCTTTCTGCAATACGGTTGGACTGATGCAAAGTGGAAAGGTGTTCTGTAGTCTGACAAGTCCACATTTCAAATTGTTTTTGGAAACTGTGGACGTTGTGTCCTCCGGACCAAAGAGAAAAATAACTACCGGTATCAGGACTGTTATAGGCGCAAAGTTGAAAAGCCAGCATCTGGGATGGTACGGGGGTGTATTAGTGGCCAAGGCATGGGTAACTTACACATCTTTGAAGGCACCGTTAATGCTGAAATGTACATACAGGTTTTGGAGCAACATATGTTCCCATCCAAGCAACGTTATCATGGACGCCCCTGCTTATTTCAGCAAGACAATGCCAAGCCATGTGTTACAACAGCGTGGCTTCGTAGTAAAAGAGTGCGGGTACTAGACTGGCCTGCCTGTAGTCCAGCCCTGTCTCCCATTGGAAATTTGTGGTGCATTATGAAGCCTAAAATACCTCAACAAAGACCCCGGACTGTTGAACAACCTATGCTGTACATCAAGCAAGAATGGGAAAGAATTCCACTTGAAAAGCTTCTAAAATGTGTCTCCTCAGTTCCCAAACGTCTGCTGAGTGTTGTTAAAAGGAAAGTTATATTCAATTGAATATAAGTTGAAAAGGATTTGCAAATCATTGTATTCTGTTTTTACTTACCATTTACACAACGTGACAACTTCACTGGTTTTGGGTTTTGTACATCCTTTTGCCCCTTTTTGACATTCCTGCACCACAGATATATGCTTATGGATTTTTGTTATTTTTAATTATTAATTCATTTTCTCCAGACACATTACACTGTTCCAGACGTAGAGGATCTGGAATCACTCAGTGCCACGATCGAGTGCGAGCAGCCGCAGCCTGACCTTTATAAGTAGGTGTTCACTGAGTGGTTCCAACAGGCATCGCCTATAGAAATGTATTTTTATTTTATTTGGGTTCCAAAGTCTTGTCTTAAACTTATGTCAATCTCCATTTGTGTGCTAGGTTTGTCGGCCGTATGCACATCTACAAAAGCAATCAGGAACCTGCAGTCAGGTGAGAGCGCTTGTTTTAAGTCGCACGTATCAAGGGGGCAAGATGTGGCCCGCCACTTCATTTTATTTGGCCCACCAAAGGCTGTAAATAATGTGCTTTTTTAAAGTACTTTCCGGCCAAACGTATTTGCTCTTTTTATTTTGACAGAAAAAAACTACTGCAATTATATTATAGGTGAGAATCTTTGGGCACCTCACGATTCCATTCCGATTGATTTGATTCATCACGTTTCTTGTAATACATTATTTGGTGTATACATTTTACTCAAATCATTTCAAAATATAAGCTCCTCTTGGCTGCTGACATATTTATTCCAGGTCTGGGCACTTATTTTGACTCGTGGGGCCTTTTTCTACAGAACGTCGCTACAATAGTTCAAAACAAATAAAGTGTACTTTTGTGCATGATGTCACACAATATATTTCAATAAGTGTCGAATAAAAATGAGCTTCAAAATAGGAAATCAAATAGTGTTCATCCTTCACTATGTGGTAGGTTCCTCCGGAAGTTATCTCCTTTTGCTGTTGACTATTTTTTTCATACGGTGTCGATCTGGAAATGTTTGCCTCTGCATTTTGATGGTGTGGGCGTGTGGCACCGAATGGAGATGTTGACATGCGGAGTAAGCACTCTTCATTCTCTAGCAGGTGACTTTTCAAATGACGCTACATATTAGCAGTAATGCTGCTTTTGGCAGCAACGCTTTTTTCCCCACACTTGACAAATTACGGTTGTCTGTCCGACATATTCCCGCTTGAAGCCAATGACGATGGACCCCCTGCTGTTTTTCTTGTTACCTGTTACCAGATTCACACCTTCTTTCTCTCGTCTTACCACTCGCATCACAGCTAACATTACCCATGTCACTACCTCTCTGCTCCACGAGGGCGTATACGTATGTGACGTGACAGTATGTGACGTTTGTAAGAAGGTGCGCTTGCTGTCTGTGACAAGGAGAGACATGAACGAGTGGGAAGAGCCTGTAGTGTAATGCCAACAGCCAAAAGCAACTGTGTGAGAACGTATACTCAAATATCACGATATAGTCATTTTCTATATCGCACAGAGACAAACCCGCGATATATCGAGTATATCGATATATCGCCCAGCCCTATTTTATGGCAAAGTCTTAATAATTCCACACATAAGTCGCTCCAGAGTATAAATCGCACCCCCGGCCAAACTATGAAAAAAACTGCGATTTATATCCTGAGAAATACGGTATATATTTATATTCATAAATATTACCCGTTATAAGCAGCCTAGAACTACAATGGGGGCCTCACTAAAAACGAGTTTGACATCCCTGTTTTCAGTCATCCACTTTTAAGTCATCACTGAAGCCAAGCTCCCATTCGTTGTCTTCGCCAACAAGCCCTTCTTTCATTGATCTTTCACTTCTTGTCATCTGATGATGCAATTAAAACAAAGCTGGCTTGGCTTCAGCGCTTCCTTCCCAAAGCATTCTCAGGGTCGTTTATCCTTTGCTGTCTACGTAATTAATGGTTGTTGCGTCTTTCCCAGAAAGACCAGACTGCAGTCATATGTTGCCATTTTAGAAACAATGCCAGCTGGAGCGCCAGGATTCCACTAAACTAAAGGAAATTTGCACAGTGTGTAATCTGTTTCCGTGCAGGTCCTTGGGCCCTGAGAACCTGCTGCTGAAAGGGGCAACTTTAAAGAATACGCAGAAGGTGTTTGGTGAGTTGATATTCCTTTCCCCTCATATTAGCAGAGGAAACTAAAAAGTACTCTTATGCTCCTTGTGGTTGTAAAAGGTGTTGCTGTTTACACTGGCATGGAGACTAAAATGGCTCTCAACTACCAGGGCAAGTCTCAGAAGCGTTCTGCTGTGGAGAAGTAAGTTGGATGATGTATGCCGAGGACCGGGTTTTTTTTTTTAGTAGCGCTTCCTAATTAGATCGGTCCACGAGGACCGTGAAGATTCTGGATTGAGGATACTGCTTTGTTCCAGTTGACCGACGTAATTATGACACACTGTCAGATTCAGTTCAGCTGCCACTGCTACACATTAAAATCAGCTTTGAGTCATGACAAATAAGGGAGCAACACCACACAAAAGTTTGTAACACAGCATTATTTCCTCCTGAAAGTCATGCACTGTGTCAGTTTGAAGTGAACGCACTTTACTCACGTCTGTGTTTGACCAACCGTCCTGATAGCGATGCATTAATCCACTCAAAAAAGTCAAAAGTAATATAAAAGTCCATAAAGTTGCTTTGAAGCAAGATAGCGGCTGTGACTAACAGGTCATTGACAGGATTGTATTGATTTATACGATACATTTGAAATGATATATCATGTGAAGGTATGTTTTCTGGACATGTTAATATTAATATTATTAATAATATTCAAGCTGAGTGCAATTATAATGAACACAAACACACTGGTGTTCTTTGTGGTCTTTTCAAGAAGATGATATAACAGCATTTTACCTTACACTGCACACATAGTTGACTTCCTTAAAGACTTTAAACAAATTAGACTTAGACCAACTTTAATGATCCACAAGGGAAATTGTTCTACTCAGTAGCTCAGTTACAAAGGATGGAAAGGATAATGCACACAAGGGCACAAAAAGAGGTACAAAAGGTATAAAGTAGACTAAAAGTGTACTGTAGTAGCAATATAACACGTATGTAACATTTACATGTTATATATACAGTCCATAATATATACTGATAAATTATATTCCATTCATTTTCGACAGCTTGTCCCTTTTGGGGTCGCGGGGGGTGCTGGAGCCTAGCTCAGCTGCATTCGGGCGGAAGTACTAATATATTATATTATATTATTATATAATATGTACATAATATGATATATACATACATGATACAAGACTTTCCTGCTCTGAGATTTTACATTACATCATGTTGGTTATGTACGGTTATGGTTTAATTTGTGCTTATATAAATGCTTATTAAAAGGCTTTTTTTCACATCTTTATTTCCGCAAATTACATGTAGTACCGATAAGATAAATACCGGTATCCATAAGGTTATCGTACCAATAAATTCTCAACCATATACAGTACAGGCCAAAAGTTCGGACACACCTTCTAATTCAATGCGTTTTCTTTATTTTCACGACTATTTACATTCTAGATCGTCACATCAAAACGAACATTTGGAGTTATGCACTTAACAAAAAAGGTGAGATAATTGAAAACATGTTTTTGTATTCTAGTTTCTTCAAAAGAACCACCCTTTACTGCTTTGCACACTGATGGCATTCTCCCGATGTGCTTCAAGTAGGGCTGGGTGATATGGCCTTTTTTTAATATTTTGATATTTTTAGGCCCCTGTCACAATACACCATATATATCTCCACATTTTGCCTTAGCCTTGAATGAACACATGATGCATATAATCACAACAGTATGATGATTATTTGTGTCTACATTAAAACATTCTTGTTCATACTGCGTTAATATATGCTTGTTTAAAACTTTCATGCAGAGAGGGAAATCACAACTAAGTCAATTTACCAAAACTGTATTTATTAAACAGTTTATTAAGCAGTGGCACAAACATTAATGTCATTTCAAAACAGAAAGTGCAAGATTGTCAGAGACATTTTAAAACTAGCACTGAGTGCACTTTTGTGCATGATGTCACTAAGATGACATATCAAAACAACACTAAATTAAAGTGCACTTTTTGTACAGAACGCCACTACAATAGTCTAAAACAAATAAAGTGCACTTTTGTGCATGATGTCACACAAGTTATTTCAATAATTGTCAAATAAAAATGAGCTGCATTATAGGAAATCAAATAGTGTATGTCCTTCACTATGTGGTTGGTTACTGGACGGTATCTCCTTCAGTTGTTGACTATTTGTTTCATATGGTGTTGATGTGGAAATGGTTGCTTCGGCGTTTGTTGGTGTGGCACCGAACGGAGATGTTGACATGCGGAGTTTCAAGCACTCTTCATTCTCTAGCGGGTGACTTTTCAAATGACGCTACATATTAGTAGTAATGCTACTTTTTGTAGCAACGCTTTTGCCCCACACTTGACAAATTACGGTTGTCTGTTCAACAAATTGCCTCTTGAAGCCAAACCACCGCCAGACGATGGACCCCCTGCTGTTTTTCTTGGGAATTAATTCTTCCTCCATTTGTTACCAGATTCGCAACTTCTTTCTCTCGTATTACCACTCGCACCACAACTAATGTCTCCCAGGCCGCTACCTCTCTGCTCCGCAAGGGCGTATACGTACAGTGGGGCAAAAAAGTATTTAGTCAGCCACCGATTGTGCAAGTTCTCCCACTTAAAATGATGACAGAGGTCTGTAATTGTCATCATAGGTACACTTCAACTGTGAGAGACAGAATGTGAAAAAAAAATTCAGGAATTCACATTGTTGGAATTTTAAAGAATTTATTTGTAAATTATGGTGGAAAATAAGTATTTGGTCAACCATTCAAAGCTCTCCCTGATGAAAGGAGGTTTTGGCTCAAAATCTCACGATACATGGCCCCAAAAGTTCTATTTTGGTTTCATCCGACCACATGACATTCTCCCAATCCTCTGCTGTATCATCCATGTATCCATTTTGGTATAAACTCAACTTGTTGTGTTTGGAGGAAGAAGAATACTGAGTTGCATCCCTACTGTGAAGCATGGGGGTGGAAACATCATGCTTTGGAGCTGTTTTTCTGCTAAGGGGACAGGACGATTGATCCGTGTTAAGGAAAGAGTGAATGGGGCCATGTATCGTGACATTTTGAGCCAAAACGTCCTTCCATCAGTGAGAGCTTTGAATGGTTGACCAAATACTTATTTTCCACCATAATTTACAAATACATTTTTTTAAATTCCTACAGTGTGAATTCCTGGATTTTTTTTCACATTCTGTCTCTCACAGTTGAAGTGTACCTATGATGAAAATTACACACCTCTGTCATCATTTTAAGTGGGAGAACTTGCACAATCAGTGGCTGACTAAATACTTTTTTGCCCCACTGTATGTGACTTATGTACTGTAAGAAGGTGCGCTTGTTTTATGTCTCTGTGAGAAGGAGAGACAAGAAAGAGTGAGAAGAGCCTGTAGTGTAATGCCCGCTGCTAAAAGCAACTGCGTGAGAACATGTACTCGAATATCACGATATAGTCATTTTCTATATCGCACAGAGACACACCCGCGATATATCAAGTACATCGATATATCGCCGAGCCCTAGCTTCAAGTACACCTGTGATGTAAATACCATTTCAGGTGACTACCGTATTTTTCGGACTATAAGTCGCTCCGGAGTATACGTCACACCCGCTGAAAATATATAATAAAGAAGGAAAAAAGGTATAAGTCACATTTTTGGGGGAAATTTATTTGATAAAATCCAACACCTAGAATAGACATTTGAAAGGCAGTCTCAATGGGTGTGAGTTTTCTTTGCCCTTATGTGGGCTCTACCGAGGATGTCGTTGTGGTTTTAGTTGTGGTTTGTACAGCCCTTTGAGACACTAGTGATTTAGGGCTATATAAATAATCATTGATTGATTGATTGATTGATTGATGTGACGATTGCTGACATGTGTATGACGATTGCTGACATTTTCTCCGTCTCTTCCGCGAATTAGATAAATAATATTATTTATTTTTTACGGCAATGTGTTAATATTTTCACACATAAGTCGCTCCGGAGTATATGTCGAACCCCAGGCCAAACTATGAAAAAAACTGCGACTTATAGTCTGAAAAATACAGTACCTATTAAAGCTCATCGAGAGAATCCCAAAAGTGTGCAAAGCAGTAATCAGAGCAAAGGGTGGCTATTCTGAAGAAACCAGAATATAAAACATATTTTCAGTTATTTCACCTTTTTTTGTTAATGCGTTCATTCATAGTTTTGATGCCTTCAGTGACAATCTACAATGTAAATCAGGAACTCACATTGAATGAGAAGGCATGTCCAAATATTTGGCCTGTACTGTACATCCCTAATGGTAGGATGTGTGACGTTCACTTTTTTATTGCTAATCATGTATTTTGATGTCTGAACTTTTAGGTCCATCAATGCCTTCCTTTTGGTTTACCTTTGCATATTGTTGAGCAAGGCACTAGTGTGCACAACACTCAAGTATGTTTGGCAAAACACGCCCGGGCAGGATGAGCCCTGGTATAATGAGAAAACCCAGAAGGAGAAAGAAACCAATCTGGTAAGTGGTCTCTAATGTGCCTCAAGGTATTGTATTGGATAATCCAGTGTTTTTCAACCTTTTTTGAGCCAAGGCACCCTTTTTGCGTTGAAAAAATCCAGAGGCACACCACCAGCAGAAGTCATTAAAAAAACCAAGCTCAGTTGACGGTAAAAAGTCGTTGTCGCAATTGTTGGATATGACTTTAAAGCATAACCAAGCATGCATCAATATAGCTCTTGTCTCAAAGTAGGTGTACTGTCACCACCTGTCACATTACGCCCTGACTTATTTGGACTTTTTTGCTGTTTTGTCATTATTTGTTTTATTAAAAAAAAACAAAAAACAACTAATAATAATTAAAATACATGAATAAATAATACAGTAGGAACAAGGACTCAAAATGCACTGTTTGTTGTGGTTTACCTGACACATGAAAAGTGATGAATGTAAGACAAAAACACTTATGTTTTTTTAATATATTCCAAGTCAAGGGCGTCAAACTCATCTTCCTCGTGGGCCACGATGCAGGTACCAAAGCCCTTGGAGGGCCGCTTCATGGTAATATAACACAGATACCATACATTTTAAAAAGTAAAAATATTTTAAAAGTAAAAAGTCGTTGTTGCAATTGTTGGATAGGACTTTAAACCATAAATAAGCACGCATCACTATAGCTCTTGTCTCAAAGTAGGTGTATTATCACCACTTGTCACATCACACCCTGACTTACTTTGACCTTTTTGCTGTTTTCCTGTGTGTAGTGTTTTAGTTCTTGTCTTGCACTCCTATTTTGGTGGCTTTTTCTCTTGTTTTGGTATTTTCCTACAGCAGTTTCATGTCTTCCTTTGAGCGATATTTCCCGCATCTACTTTGTTTTAGTAATCAAGAATATTTCAGTTGTTTTAATCCTCTTTTGTGGGGACATTGTTTATTGTCATGTCATGTTTGAATGTACATTGGGGACGCCGTCTTTGCTCCACAGTAAGTCTGTGCTGTCGTCCAGCATTCTGTTTTTGTTTACTTTGTAGCCAGTTCAGTTGTAGTTTCGTTCTGCATAGCCATCCCTAAGTTTCAATGCCTTTTCTTAGGGGCACTCACCTTTTCTTTATTTTTGGTTTAAGCATTAGACACCTTCTTACCTGCACACTGCCTCCCGCTGTTTGCGACATCTACAAAGCAATTAGCCACCACCTACTGATCCTGAAGAGTATTACATGGTTACTCTGCCGAGCTCTGGACAGCACAGACTGTCAAACACAACACATTAACTGCAGACTATAATTACTGGGTTGCAACAAATATTTTTAACCCAAATAGGTGAAATTAGATCATCTCCCACGGCACACCAGACTGTATCTCACGTGGTTGAAAAACACTGGGATAATCCACTCTTAGTACTTGTCTGCAGTAACACATTTGGAGGATGATACAGGTGTGCCTGGCATCAGATCAGCGGTTCAAAATGTAAACTGGATAGTGAAGCCAGCTGCTTCATGCATCATATTGTAATCGTGGTTATCAACTCTTGTAAAAGTCCTTCATGGGAACTGCAGACCGACACTGTGAAACGCTCCATTTCATTGACTGTTAGCCTTCTGCTCCAATCAACAAGCAAACTTTCAATTTCAAGAATGTCGTTTATTACCCCAGCAGCGCAGTATTTCACAAAAGTAAGATTAATGCTTTGTCTTTTCTTCTCAACAGTACCTAAAGATGTTCACTGACTTCCTGTCATTCATGGTGCTCTTCAATTTCATCATTCCTGTGTCCATGTATGTAACGGTTGAGATGCAAAAGTTCCTCGGATCCTTTTTCATTGGCTGGGACAAAGACTTTTTTGACCCAGAAATCCAGGAAGGAGCGCTCGTCAACACCTCCGACCTCAATGAGGAACTAGGACAGGTCAGACTGACGATCTTTGGGGAACTAATAAATGCTGTATGACAGTGGTTCTCAAACCTTTTTCACCAAGTACAGAATAGAATAGAACAGAATAGAATATATCTTTATTGTCATTTTACATTGTACAACGAAGTTGTATGCAAAACTAATTTAGTGCAAATTCATAACACATAAGAACATAGATAAATAGTTAAAAATACATAAAGATACCAAGCACACCGCTCGCATGGACTGTCATTATTGTCGTCTTGTGTTCAGCGACACTATTGCTCTCGGGTAAAAAGTGTTCTTAAATCGGTTTGTCCGGCATTTTATTGTCCTGTATCTCCTTCCACCTCATAACTGACACCCCTTCTCAACTGTCTACGCGACGTCAAGGCTTTGTTAGCTCAGAATTTTTTAATAATGAATGAGGGAAAAACGGAATTTTTAGTTTTTGGTTCTGGCCCTCACGGACAATGATGTGCGTCCCAACGTCACCAGCCTTGGCGTCACTATAGACAGCGATTTTAAACTTGACAAACAAGTCAATGGTGTTTTAAAATCGTGTTTTTATCATTTTTGTCTTTTAGCAAAAGTAAAAATGTTTTGATCTTTTAACCTTTTTGAACAAGTCGTGCATGCTTTTATTTCAAGTGGCCTGGTAGTCCTGGCCACTGGACTACTTAAACTACAGAGCAATTTTCCCTCCAATTTTTCATATGTGAGCAAACGCCAAAACTCATTGAGCATTCAGTGGCGCACATACGATTTTGTGCACGGCCTAAATTTGCCATGCGCAGAGGACTCGTGAGCAGTGTGCAATTGCACAGGCGCGTACCTTAGAGGGAACGTTGCTCCAGAGCGTCTTATAGTCCGAAAAATACGGTATACACGACCGTTGATATCAGTTAAATTATCACACTGTAAAAACTGAAATCTAAGTAAGATGAAATATCTCAAATAAGGGTGATATTTGCTTATTTTCTGTCTGATAAGATACTTTTTCTCACTAAGCAGATTTTATGTTAAAGTCTTGGCGTGGCGCAGTGGAAGAGTGGCCGTGCGCAACCCGAGGGTCACTGGTTCAAATCCCACCTAGTACCACCCTCATCACGTCCGTTGTGTCCTGAGCAAGACACTTCACCCTTGCTCCTGATGGGTGCAGGTTGGCGCCTTGCATGGCAGCTCCCTCCATCAGTGTGTGAATGTGTGTGTGAATGGGTAAATGTGGAAGTAGTGTCAAAAGCGCTTTGAGTACCTTGAAGGTAGAAAAGCGCTATACAAGTACAACCCATTTATTTTAATTGTTTTAAGGGTTTTGGTCCTAAATGATCTCAGTAAGATATTACAGAGATGTTATGACCAATATTGAGTAAAACATGCTTGAAACTAGAATATCAACTGTTGCAAAGCTGAGTCATCAACACTCACATGTATAAAAGTACTTTTTTAAAGTAATCCTTTCTTACCTCAAGCGTGGGAAAAAAAATCATGACTTTTGACACAGTTGTGTCTCATATTAAAATGGATAACAGCCTTTGCTGTTTTATTCTCAATGAAACAATAGATAATACATACTCATATAGTAGTACACTTGTTATTAGTGAGAATATACTTATTTTAAAGTATTTTTGGGGTTCATTGAGGTTAGCTAATTTTACTTGTTTTGGAAAGTCTTGACAAGCCTATATTTCTTGTTCTACTGGCAGATAATTACTGTTAGTTCAAAAAAAGTACCGCTCATTTTTGTATATTTAGGGACCGATGTCCCTTTGGGACGGAGGACCCTATTGAATTTTTTGCGTTTTATTATTATTCTTTATTGTTTATTTTTATACCGCCGCCTCTTTGAGCTGTAATTTGACCCTTAACATGCTTCAAAACTCACTAAATTTGACACACACATCAGGACTGTCTAAAATTGCGATCTAACCAGAAAACCAAACCCCAAAACTCAAGATTGCGCTCTAGCGCCCCCTAGGAAGACAACACAGACAAAACTGCCTGTAACTCCCAGTAGGAATGTTGTAGACACATGAAACAAAAACCACAATGTCGGCCTCACTTAGATCTATATTTCATACACTGACATCCCCTGGCTAAAGTCAACAAGAAGTTTGCAATTCCCCCTTCAATACAAAAGTTGGGTATAAAATGTCACTTTTTTTTCAAACATGATCTCCTCTGAGGCCGTTTGTCGTGTAGGCTTCAAATAAGCACAGGAGAGAGATTGAACCCTTCTGATTAAAAGTTGACGAAAGAGTTTATAACAAATCTAAGAGACTGATGTATAATACTTGTGTATACAACTTTTTCTCTATGTAATAATCCATCCATCCATCTTCTACCGCTTATCCGGGCTTGGGTCGCGGGGGCAACAGCCCACTCAGGGAAGCCCAGACTTCCCTCTCCTCAGCTACTTCCAGCAGCTCTTCCCGGGCGATCCCGAGGCGCTCCTAGGCCTGCTGAGAGACATAGACTCTTCAGCGTGTCCTGGGTCTTCCTCGTGATCTCCTACCGGTGGTACATGTCCTGAACACCTCAACAGCAAGGCGTCCTTATAAAATGCCCAAGCCACTTTACAACTGTTATTACTATGAGACTGATGTATAATACATGTGTATACAACTTTTTCTCTGTGTAATAATCCATCCATCCATCTTCTACCGCTTATCCGGGCTTAGGTCGCGGGGGCAGTAGCCCAATTGGTCCCGTCCATCGCTGCTTGCAGCTTTAATTTTTTCAGGTTTTTGAACACTGACTTTTTGCAGTGTGGTTATATGATAAAGAAACAATGAAAACATTGACTTTCATTGGTGGTTGTTACTTGACTAGATTCTCATCAGTCCGTGTTGTCATACGCAATAAAGTACGGAGGGCTATACAATTCAATTGCACAGTAAAGCCATAAAAGGCCTGATGTACTTTTAAATGCTAATAAGTGACCCTGAGTAGGCGGCGTCATTTGGACTCATCAGGTTTTATAGCACTTTTAATGACACACACGATTGACATTTCGATTTGCCCGATGATGACTGAGATTCCAAGTTAATGTGCGAGGTTAATGATCAACGCAGTCTTACTGACAACACCCAGGCTTCTTCTTTTTTTTTTCTGACAACGTATATTGATCTTTGCCTGCAGGTGGAGTACGTCTTCACGGACAAGACGGGTACCCTCACCCAGAATAACATGGAGTTCATCGAGTGCTGCATCGACGGAATCCAGTACAAGCACCACAACACGGACTCGGCGGGGGACGGACTGTGTGTCACAGATGGGCCCGTGAATGGACTGAAGCAAAAAGCTGACAAGGTAGGTGTCGCCCCCATCTGTTGTACCACCGCCCCCCAAAAAATGAATAAACAATATCAGGCGACATATGGTTCGGTGCTGTGGGAGGTCCTTTCCAGGCCACCCGCATACAGTCTAGCTGCCATGTCAGCACATTTATTCTATTCAAATGTTGCCGGCCTGATAACACTTTACACACCGTTTCACTAAGATATGCATGTTGATAAGATTAACAGTTGCTTATAAATCTGGAACCTTATCTAATCTCCGGCTACTGTATACGGCTTTGTGGCTGTAAATGAAATGGCGCAAGTTACGAATAGAAGCTCCATGTGCCACTGCCATATTTTTCAGAACGTAGGGCGCACTGGATTAAAAGGCGCACTGTAGATGAGCGGGTCTATTCAGGTCCATTTTCATATAAAGGCGCACCGGATTATAAGGCGCATTAAATGAGTCATATTATGATTTTTTTGTAAATGTAAAAGACTTCATTGTGGTCTACATAACATGTAGTGGTGGTTCTTTGGTAAAAATGTTGCATAGATGATGTTTTACACATCCTCTTTAAGCCGCTAACTCAAAAGAAGGAACATCAAACATTAAGAAAACTTAGCTTCTGTTTCTCCATGCTGTTAAGCAAAGGCAGAATAATGACTTTATTGCTAGTGCAGTGTGAAAGCTGATGTGTTTACTTTGGAAATAAGAAAACACAGTCTCAAAGGAATATAACCTCTGGAGGCACTTTGTAAAGAAACATCCACATTTTGATGTCCGGCCCCTGAGACCTCAGGCTTTTGAAACTGCGGCCCCTTTCATAATGTGGTTGAACAAAGTGAGTGTGTTACTAATCAAATCAGAATGTCAAACAAAACTGACAAAGTTGTCTTTGTAAAAAGAAATTTTTCATTTCATTTTGCATCTTTTTTTATTGCTTTATTAGATGTTGGCTTTAAAGAATAGCTTTGATAATCCATGTTTTAATGTGCCACCAGGACCGTGAGGAGCTCTTTCTGCGCGCGCTTTGCCTGTGCCACACGGTCCAGGTGAAGGAGTCCCCCGAGCAGAGTCAGCTTCAACAGGTGGACCAGGTGGACTGGCTGCAAACGGACGGCGAGGCGCACGAGCAACCTCGCAACCAGGCGGGCTTCATTGCTTCCTCACCTGACGAGGTCGCTCTGGTCAAGGGTGCCATGAGGTAAGAGGGGAGCTTGCAGCTTTCAAGTGTCACCTAGGAACACATGGAATGGGATTGAATCTCTTAGATCAGTGGTTCTCAAATGGGGGTTCTTGAATGTATGCCAAGGGATACGTGAGATTTTTTTTAAATATTCTAAAAATAACAACAATTCAAAAATCCTTTATAAATATATTTCTTGAATGATACTTCAACAAAAATATGAATGTAAGTTCATAAACTGTGAAAAAAAAATAAAACAATGCAATATTCAGTGTTGACAGCTAGAATTTTTGTGGACATGTTCCATAAATATTGATGTTAAAGATTTTATTTTTTTGTGAAGAATTGTTTAGAATTAAGTTCCTGAATCCAGATGGATCTCTTTCAAATCCCCAAAGAGGGCACTTTGTAGAAATATTTATTTATAGTTAAATCACTTGTTAATTTTTCAACAAGTTTTTAGTTATTTTTATATATTTTTCTCCAAATAGTTCAAGAAAGACCACTACAAATGAGCAATATTTTGCACTGTTTTACAATTTAATAAATCAGAAACTGATGACATAGTGCTGTATTTTACTTCTTTATCTCTTTTTTTTCAACCAAAAATGCTGTGCTCTGATTAGGGGGTACTTGAATTAAAAAAAATGTTCACAGGGGGCACATCATTGAAAAAAAGTTGAGAACCACTGTCTTACATCACAGGTGTCAAACACAAGGCCCAGTGGCCACTTCATTTTATTTGGCCCTCGAAAGCCTGGAAATAATATCTATCAATATAGTACTGTAACCGTATACAAGTATAATTTATCATTTAACTTTACTTACTAAATGTATTCTTTCTTTCTATTTTGGGAGAAAAATATATATGTAATCCATGTAATTGCAAATTATGTTAACTAAATATTGTCTAATTTTGCAAAAATATACTATCAAACCATTTTTTAAATAGAAATACATACTATTAATAATGATTTCAAAGCAAGTTATTCATCATATTGTGCAATGCAATTTTTAATTCTTAAAACCCATTTTTAGTCACTGGCTTTTAAAAAACCCAGCAAGAGACTTTAAACTTTTAACTTTTTTAACTGTTTTTAACTTTTTAACTGCTTTTTAATCTAACAAATTGGTCTTAGGGTAATTAGTATTTGCTTTTTCAATGTGTATTTTACTTCCGTTTTAAATGTTATGTTTAGTCTGTCCTTTGCCTCTATTTACTTGTGGTGTATAGCCCTTTGTTCTTCAACTGTGGCGGTATAGCTCGGTTGGTAGAGTGGCTGAGCCAGCAACTTGAGGGTTCCAGGTTCGATCCCTGCTTCTGCCATCCTAGTTACTGCTGTTGTGTCCTTGGGCAAGACACTTTATCCACCTGCTCCCAGTGCCACCCACACTGGTTTAAAAGTAACTTAGATAATGGGTTTTACAATGTAAAGCGCATTTGAGTCACTAGAGAAAAGCGCTATATAAACATAATTTACTTCACTTCTTTTTTAAGGGCTTTATAAATAAACTTGGTATGGTATGTAAAAGTAGTAATAGATTTCCTGGTCAAATTGTGAAATTTACTGTGGTTTTTACGGCATTTTTCTCAAAATTAAAAAAACTGTACTTTTTTTACTGTAATAAACTGTGGTGCTGTTTTGACATTTACAGTAATACTCTGAAAACTCTGCAGTTGTTTATTTGCGGTTAAAAAACAAACAAACTGGCAACTCAGGTTCCAAAATTTTACGGTAAAATTGCAGTTTTTTTTTATTTACAGCAGGGGTCTCAAATTCAATTTACCTGGGGTCCACTGGATGCTGAGTCTGGTTGAGGCTGGGCCGCAAGAAAAGATTTCTTTAAAAAAAAAATGTTGCATTCTTTTCAGCATGTAATGACGTTTCAAATTGTATCCCTTGTGCACCGCAACTTTTTCTGTACAAATAGGACATGTCGGGGTGCCCCTGTGCTCAACAAAGAAATATTGCATCTCCACTTTTCCTGGAATTGTCTTTCCTCATCACTAACCTTTCTCTTAACTGCAGAATTTGAAAAAAGACATGTTTGGGGTTGTGGAATATATTTGTATTTAGCCAACGCACGGAGAATAATGTTATTTCCGCAATGTGTGTCGTTCCGCTTTTACTCCCTACAGCAACAGGGCAGTCGGTGGACAATAGCCGGGAAAGTACCGAGATAGCAATGGCAAAAAAGGGACGGCTCCCAGAGTGTTATCCGGCATCATATAGAAACATATGTAGTGTTCATCATGTGAGGCAATGCAAATTAAACAATAAAAAAACAAATAACGGTTTGAATTTGTAACGCAGGTGTCAAATACAATTGCGGAGACTATTATGCTCTTGTCTTGATATTACTCTTTGTGCACTTCCTAGTCACGTGACCGCCACAGTCCAATCATTTGTAGGCATACCGGTAGCCGAAAGTGACTGGTATGCTCTTGCTGTAGTTAATCTTTGGCAACTCGGCGCACTCCTCCCGTGTCACGTGACCGCCGCGGTCCAATTGGTGGTGCTTATAAGCCGGTAGCAGGAAGTAGCCAGGACACAGGACATGAGATCGATTGCATTTCTGCTCGAGGTAGGCTTTAAACCTTGTTGTCACCTGAAATATTGTGCTGACGGTTTTTTAAACCACATGCCTATTTTGTAACTTTATACAGACGACTTCCAGCGCAAGATTTTTTGTCATTAAGCCGTGTTTGACTGTAGAAGCTCAATTGGTGAGTCCATATTCATGACAATAGCACTTTAAGCAGGGGTGAGCGACCAAACATTAATTCATAGGGCGTGAATCCAGTTACATCATTCTTGGTACAATTGTACGCATGGCAGAGTGGTTTCACGTATACTTTCCATCGCTTCTTCTGCTTGGGCTCCAAGGTTCCGAGCATACTTAATAGAGTTCAGTTAAAGCGCTCTACAGGGTTCCCTCGTGGATGATATGGAGTAGTTCTTGTCTTAACAATACCAACAATCTCACAGAGTTCTTTTATGAGCTTAGACTCAAAGTCTGGTCCTTGATCAGTATGCAGTTTCTCAGGTATGCCATAGTAAACTATGAAGTGTTCCCATAAGTAACGTGCAACGGTATGTGCTTTCTGATTAGGGGTAGGTAAAGCCACAGCAAACTTGGTAAAGTGATCCGTAAGAACTAGTATGTCTTTGGTGTTACTCTGGTCAGGTTCTAAAGATAAAAAATCCATACACACCAACTCAAGTGGCCGAGTGGTGGTAATATTAACCAGGGGTGCGGCTCTCTCTGGTGGGGATTTTCGTCGGACACACCGGTCACAAGTCCTGATTTTGGTTTCAACATCTGTTGACATACGTGGCCAAAAAACTCTAGAGCGTACCAGGTCTAGTGTTCGCTCAGCACCTAAGTGTCCCATGTTATTGTGAAGACTTTTCAGAACCAAGGCCCTCAACCCTTCAGGTAAAACGAGCTGGAAAAGTTATTCATCTCTCTCTTTCCTTCTTATGTAGAGGACACCATCCACCAATTCCGGGCGGTTCAATTCTCGAAGAAGCAATGCCAATTCAGGAAGCTCGTGTCTCACTGTTGGAGATACATGCTCTCCCGTTTCCAACTGGTGAATGACCTCTCGGATGGATTGATCAGATCTCTGTTTCTCCCTGATTTCCTCAATAGACAAGGCTGGAACGACTAGCAACCCATGCTGATTTTCGTCCAGATAACTCTCAGGGATGGCTTTGACAGAGGTGGTCATGGACTCAACCAGTGTGATGGGAGGGTAATCAGTGGAACTGGTTGAACTCCAGTTTTTCACAAGACGACTTTGGCAAATGGCCGCGACGACTTCTGGGGAAATTTCATATTCGGGCTCACTGCTGTGCCCATCGGTGAACTGACGGATGAGATCTAGATCAGAGGAAGTATCAAGAGATGAATCATGGGGACGGCGTGACAGCGCATCAGCGTCAAGGTTTTGCTTGCCAGTCCGATACTGAAGTGTGAAGTTGTACGTTGAAAGTGCTGCAAGCCAACGGTGACTAGCAGCATCAAGTTTGGCAGATGTCAGGATGTATGTTAATGGGTTGTTGTCTGTAACCACAACAAAGTTAGCACCATACAGATAATCATGAAATTTTGCAGTAATGCTCCATTTCAATGCTAGAAATTCCAGTTTATGAGCAGGATATCGCGTTTCGCTGGTGGATAAACCACGACTAGCATACGCGATGGCTCTCAAGTGACCATCTTGCTCTTGATAGAGAGCTGCACCGAGACCAATGGCACTAGCATCTGTATGCCAGATGTATGGCTTCTTCGGGTCTGCAAACCCCAGAACGGGTGCAGTAGTTAGGTGCTCAATCAGGTTTTCAAAGGCACTCTGACATTCTGATGACCACCTTCCTCCAAAAGGTGTATGTGTCGAGTAGTGTGACTTGGAATTGGATCCTCTCTGTCTAGATCTACAGGTTGGTTTATAGCCCTTTGTCAAGTCATTCAGTGGCTTGGTTATCGCAGAATATCCTCGGATGAACCTTCGGTAGTAACCGGTGAATCCTAAAAATGATTTTAGCTCTTTCAGGGTGTGTGGAATTGGCCAGGTCTTTAAGGCAGAAATCTTCTCTGGATCAGTCTTCACTCCCTGCTCAGACACCACATGACCCAGGTACCGTACAGAGGTTTGGAAGAACTTGCACTTCTCCAGAGATAACTTGAGGCCATATTCCTTCAATCTGTTGAGGACTCTTAGCAGGCGCTCTTCATGCTCCTCCAAGGTTTGTGAAAAGACAATCAAATCGTCGAGGAACACAAGAACTTCCTTCAAGTGGAGATCTGTCATGCACTTTTCCATCAGGCGCTGAAAAGTTGAGGGAGCATTGGTAACGCCTTGTGGCATGCGATTAAACTCCCAGAATCCTAACGGAGTAACAAAGGCAGTTTTTGCTTTATCCGCTTCATTCATCTCAATCTGGTAATAACCAGACTTGAGATCTAATACGCTAAACCACCTTGAGCCAGTCAACGCTGATAATGATTCTTCCAGGTTGGGGAGGGCCTAAGCGTCTTTAATGGTTTGGAGGTTCAGCTTTCTGTAGTCAATACACAGACGGACATCACCATTTTTCTTGCGCACGACTACAATAGGTGAGGCAAAGGGAGAATCGGACTCTCTGATTACTCCCGCTTTGAGAAGATCTTGCAGATGTCGTCGAACTGCCTCTATATCCTGTGGATGTATTGGCCTTGGACGCTGCTTGAATGGGGTTTCATCATTCAGTTTGATGTGGTGTTTGACTTGTCCAGTTTTGCCAAAATCCAGATCGTGACAAGAGAAGACCTCTGGTATTCCTTTCAGTTTGGTCATAATCCTGTCTTTCCATTCCTTTGGGATGATTGAGTCACCAAAATCAAAATGTAGATTGTGCGAAGGACTTTCAATGAGTTCGGATGAAAGAGAAGTTTGATGTGACAAGATTTGAGGTGCCGTGATAAGATTGGCAATAGTGCTCAGAGATGGTATTGACACTTCTTGCTCCGACTCATTTTTGAGAATGACAGGAACTTTATCAATCAATCAATCAATCAATGTTTACTTATATAGCCCTAAATCACTAGTGTCTCAAAGGGCTGCACAGACCACCACGACATCCTCGGTAGGCCCACATAAGGGCAAGGAAAACTCACACCCAGTGGGACATCGGTGACAATAATGACCCAGTGGGACGTCGGTGACAATGATGACTATGAGAACCTTAGAGAGGAGGAAAGCAATGGATGTCGAGCGGGTCTAACACAATGGATCCAACACAGTCGCGAGAGTCCAGTCCAAAGCGGATCCAACACAGCAGCGAGAGTCCCGTTCACAGCGGAGCCAGGAGGAAACCATCCCAAGCGAGGCGGATCAGCAGCGCAGAGATTTCCCCAGCCGATACACAGGCGAGCAGTACATGGCTACCGGATCGGACCGGACCCCCTCCACAAGGGAGGGTGGGACATAGAAGAAAAAGAAAAGAAACGGCAGATCAACTGGTCTAAAAAGGGAGTCTATTTAAAGGCTAGAGTATACAAATGAGTTTTAAGGTGAGACTTAAATGCTTCTACTGAGGTGGCATCGCAAACTGTTACCGGGAGGGTATTCCAGAGTACTGGAGCCCGAACGGAAAGCGCTCTATAGCCCGCAGACTTTTTTTGGGCTTTGGGAATCACTAATAAGCCGGAGTCCTTTGAACGCAGATTTCTTGCCGGGACATATGGTACAATACAATCGGCAAGATAGGATGGAGCTAGACCGTGTAGTATTTTATACGTAAGTAGTAAAACCTTAAAGTCACATCTTAAGTGCACAGGAAGCCAGTGCAGGTGAGCCAGTACAGGCGTAATGTGATCAAACTTTCTTGTTCTTGTCAAAAGTCTAGCAGCCGCATTTTGTACCAACTGTAATCTTTTAATGCTAGACATGGGGAGACCCGAAAATAATACGTTACAGTAGTCGAGGCGAGACGTAACAAACGCATGGATAATGATCCCAGCGTCTTTAGTGGACAGAATGGAGCGAATTTTAGCGATGTTACGGAGATGAAAGAAGGCCGTTTTAGTAACGCTTTTAATGTGTGCCTCAAAGGAGAGAGTTGGGTCGAAGATAATACCCAGATTCTTTACCGTGTCGCCTTGTATAATTGTTTGGTTGTCAAATGTTAGAGTTGTATTATTAAATAGAGTTCGGTGTCTAGCAGGACCGATAATCAGCTTTTCCGTTTGTTTGGCGTTGAGTTGCAAAAAGTTAGCGGACATCCATTGTTTAATTTCATTAAGACACGCCTCCAGCTGACTACAATCCGGCGTGTTGGTCAGCTTTAGGGGCATGTAGAGTTGGGTGTCATCAGCATAACAGTGAAAGCTAATACCGTATTTGCGTATGATGTCACCTAGCGGCAGCATGTAGATGCTGAAGAGTGCAGGGCCAAGGACCGAACCCTGGGGAACTCCACACGTTACCTTAACGTAGTCCGAGGTCACATTGTTATGGGAGACACACTGCATCCTATCAGTAAGATAAGAGTTAAACCAAGACAGGGCTAAGTCTGACATACCAATTCGTGTTTTGATACGTTCTAATAAATTATTATGATCGACGGTATCGAAAGCAGCGCTAAGATCGAGGAGCAGCAACATAGATGACGCATCAGAATCCATCGTTAGCAATAGATCATTAGTCATTTTTGCGAGGGCTGTCTCCGTGGAGTGATTTGCCCTGAAACCGGATTGAAAGGTTTCACATAGATTGTTAGACGCTAAGTGTTCATTTAACTGCTCCGCAACAATTTTTTCAAGGATTTTTGAAATAAAGGGAAGGTGAGACACCGGTCGGTAGTTTACCATGAGGTCAGGATCGAGGTTAGGTCTTTTAAGAAGAGGATGAATAACCGCTTTTTTGAATGCTAGGGGAACAGTGCCCGAGGAGAGTGATAAGTTTATAATATTTAGCACTGATGGACCTAATAATACAAAGAGCTCCTTGATCAGTTTCCCAGGAAGAGGGTCAAGTAAACATGTTGTCTGTTTTATTCCATTTACACGTTGTAACAATTCCTCTAATGTTATTTCCTCAAAACGAGAGAAACTATTTTGGAGGGCAGTATCCGCCGTATATACAATCGTGTCAGTGTTAATAGAACCACGTTGTAGCTGGGACGCATTGTCTTTAATCTCCTTTCTAATGACTTCAATTTTCTTACTAAAGAATTGCATAAAGTCATCAGCTGAGTGGGTTGAGCTACTGGAAGGGGTCCCTTGTTGGTTTAGCGATGCTACCGTACTAAACAAAAATTTAGGATCGTTTTTATTACGGTGGATGAGATTTGAGTAATATTTAGCTTTAGCTATGGTAAGCATGCGTTTATAAGTTATTAAACCATCACTCCATGCTTGATGGTGCACCTCAAGTTTAGTCGTGCGCCATTTGCGTTCCAGCTTTCTACATAATAATTTCTGAGCTCTAGTTTCTTCTGTAAACCACGGGGTGCTTTTTTGGAGCCTTTTTTAACTTTAGCGGTGCTATGTTATCAATGGTTTCGCGCAGGGCGTCGTTAAAGTTGTTAGTGAGGTTATCAATAGAGCCCACATACTTTGGGAATGGTGCCATTACCGAGGGCAGTAGGTCAGCAAGAGTTGTCGTTGTGGCTGTATTAATGTTGCGGCTGCTATAGCAGTTATTATTATTATTAGTTTGACGAACATGCGTCTGAACCTCGAATTTTATAAGGTAATGATCGGACAATACTTTAGTATACGGGAGTATCGTAACTTTGGAAACGGTGATACCCCTGACAAACACTAGGTCTATTGTATTACCGTTGCGATGCGTGGGTTCATTTATTATTTGTGTGAGACCACAGCTATCAATTACAGTCTGGAGCGCTACGCACGGTGGGTCCGATGGGGTATTCATATGGATATTAAAGTCCCCCATTATGATTATATTATCGGCGTGTGTCACTAGATCAGCAACGAACTCTGAGAATTCATTGATAAAGTCCGAATACGGCCCTGGGGGGCGGTAGATAACAGCCAGGTGTAGAGGCAGCGGTGTGACAGACCTCATGGTAAGCACCTCAAACGATTTATATTTATTATTTATGTTAGGACTAAGGTTAAAGTTGTCGTTGTATATTAGTGCGGCCCCCCCACCCCTTTTAAGCGGACGGGCAATATGCGCATGTGTAAAGTTAGGAGGACATGCCTCATTTAGCGCAAAAAAGTCGTTTGGTTTAAGCCAGGTTTCGCTGAGACCGATGACGTTAAGATTGTTGTCTCTGATAATATCATTAACTAACAACGTTTTAGGAGACAATGATCTTATGTTTAAAAAACCTATATTATAGGTAGTGGGCTGTTTTAGGGAGTTTTTGATCAAATTATCCGTAGTAGCAATATTAATAATTCTGTGTTTATTATGCCCAGTGCATTTAGTATAGTTACGACCATATCTAGGAATTGATACAACAGGAATTTTCCGATTGTTTGATTGTTGCTTTGATATACTGCACGCATCATGGTTAGCCACCTCAGTAACGGGAATTTTCCGATTGTTTGTTTGTTGCTTTGATAAACTGCACGCATCATGGTTAGCCACCTCAGTAACGGGGATTTTCCGATTGTTTGTTTGTTGCTTTGATAAACTGCACGCATTGTAACGATCTGTCACTTACTTTCTGATAGTTTTTCGTGTTTTGTACTTTGTTTCCTGTTCAGTGCTCTTATTTTGTCATACTTCCTGTTTACTCCGCTGAGCACTGTTTTTGTCACACTCGCCGTTGATTGGCAGCGGTCCTCAGCTGCGGTCAATCAACAGGTCTATTTATGTTTCACTCGAGCACTCCTCAGTGCTCGAAGTTAAACCTATGTTGGGAACATCTCCATGCAAGACTGCTTTCTGTTTATATCTTTTACTTTGATGAAATTAAAATCATCTTACCTGCTTTCTGCTCTCCTGGATTTTTGCATACTTGAGGTCACACAACTGCAGCCATGCGACATCCCAACAGTAACTTCGAGCCAGAAAATTGTGACCTCGCGAGAATCCCTGTCGGCAATCCTCAGCCGACGTTCTGGACCGCACAATTCCTGGAGGACTTGAAGGCCAGGTTTGTGCGGTCCCAGCCTACAGACGCGGACCCTCTCCCCGCGGCAACGCCACCGGCTTCGGCTCTCCGACCGGCGCGTCCCCCGCCGCCATCTTTCCTCTCGGCTCAACGGCTGGCTACGGCTCTCCGACCAGCACGTCCGCCACTTCCTGCATGCCTCGCGGCTCCTGCGGCAACGCTACCGGCTACGGCTCTCCGACCGGCGCGTCCTCCGCCGCCATCCTTCCTCTCGGCAACGCTGCCGGCTACGGCTCACCGACCGGCGCGCCCGCCTCCTCCTTCACGTCTCGCGGCTCCTGCGGCTCCGTCGCCGACTGCGGCTCTCCGACCGGCACGTCCGCCGCCGCCATCCTTCCCGTCGTCTGCTGAGCTGCTTCTCCCTGCTCCTACGCAGCTTCCAGCGGCTGCTCCCCGGCTGCTCTTTTTGCCAGCTCCCGCTCTCTTTTTTGGTCCGCCGAGAGCTCCAGTGGAGCCCACAGTGAGGTCGCTTTTGTCC
Source organism: Nerophis ophidion (assembly GCF_033978795.1). Lineage (NCBI taxonomy): Eukaryota > Metazoa > Chordata > Actinopteri > Syngnathiformes > Syngnathidae > Nerophis > Nerophis ophidion. Next base: position 19,932,117 of record NC_084615.1, read on the forward strand.
TCCTGCTGGGACTTGGCACGGGACGTGTCTTCGTCCCTCCTCCTGGTCCCCTCCCGCCCGTCCCTGGTTTTCGCACCGGGGGACTCCGACGAGCAGGCACGTTTTCCCGCATGTGTGAACGGTGTCTGGCAGCCACCTAGTGGAGGGGGGCCCACTATACACTGCGGTGCAGCCAGGCACACACCGCTGTCATCCCCGCCAGCGTCTCCTTCCACGGAGACATCTACGTCCCTAGCGGGCTTTCGCACAGCTCCAACGCCGGCTCCACGCCTAGCCCCAACGCCGGCTCCACGCCGAGCCCCAACGCCGGCTCCACGCCGAGCCCCAACGCCGGCTCCACGCCGAGCCCCAACGCCGGCTCCACGCCGAGCCCCAACGCCGGCTCCACGCCGAGCCCCAACGCCGGCTCCACGCCGAGCCCCAACGCCGGCTCCACGCCGAGCCCCAACGCCGGCTCCACGCCGAGCCCCAACGCCGGCTCCACGCCGAGCTCCAACGCCGGCACTACGCACGGTTCCAACGCCGCCAAGAGCAGCACCACGCCGGGCTTCGTCACCGCCGGCATCCGCTATTCCTCGGCCAGCATTTGCTGCTCCTCGCCCGGCGTCATCTGCCGCTTTCACGCCGCCGATGACATCTGCAACAATCACGCCTCCGATGACGTCTGCCGCTTTCACGCCGCCGATGACGTCTGCCGCTTTCACGCCGCCGATGACGTCTGCCGCTTTCACGCCGCCGATGACGTCTGCCGCTTTCACGCCGCCGATGACGTCTGCCGCTTTCACGCCGCCGATGACGTCTGCCGCTTTCACGCCGCCGATGACGTCTGCCGCTTTCACGCCGCCGATGACGTCTGCCGCTTTCACGCCGCCGATGACGTCTGCCGCTTTCACGCCGCCGATGACGTCTGCCGCTTTCACGCCGCCGATGACGTCTGCCGCTTTCACGCCGCCGATGACGTCTGCCGCTTCGACGCCGCCGATGACGTCTGCCGCTTCGACGCCGCCGATGACGTCTGCCGCTTCGACACCGCCGATGACGTCTTCCGCTTCCACGCCGCCGATGACGTCTTCCGCTTCCACGCCGTTGATGACGTCTTCCGCTTCCACGCCGTTGATGACGTCTGCCGCTTCCACGCCGTTGATGTCTGCCGCTTCCACGCCGGCACCAACATCGGCTCCTCAGCCGCCTCCTGCAGAGGTATCTGTTTTGGCTGCAGCCCCCGCCGCTTTGTCTGCTGTCTCCGGGCCTGCTTCAGCGCGCCCGCCTCCACGTCAGCCGCGGATGTGGCCGTGCCCTGGGCGTCCTCCTCGCGGGATGCACTCGTCTCTTTTTCGGCCAATGATGTGGCTGTTCCGTGGCCGCCCGCCCCGCCAGTTCCAGCGGCGCTCTACGCGCCGTCGCCACCTGACTTTCCCTCGCTGGCTGCGGGGACACGAGGTTTGGCGACCTTCCACCAAATCCTCCTTCCATCCTCCCTTACTTTGTGGACATTTTTTTCCATTTTTCTTTTCCAGGGAACATCTGGTATCTGTTCCTTGAGGGGGAGGTCCTGTAACGATCTGTCACTTACTTTCTGATAGTTTTTCGTGTTTTGTACTTTGTTTCCTGTTCAGTGCTCTTATTTTGTCATACTTCCTGTTTACTCCGCTGAGCACTGTTTTTGTCACACTCGCCGTTGATTGGCAGCGGTCCTCAGCTGCGGTCAATCAACAGGTCTATTTATGTTTCACTCGAGCACTCCTCAGTGCTCGAAGTTAAACCTATGTTGGGAACATCTCCATGCAAGACTGCTTTCTGTTTATATCTTTTACTTTGATGAAATTAAAATCATCTTACCTGCTTTCTGCTCTCCTGGATTTTTGCATACTTGAGGTCACACAACTGCAGCCATGCGACATCCCAACACGCATCATAGTTAGCCACCTCAGTAAAACACATGTCCAACTCTGAAACACTCAAAGCAGAAAAAACTTGTTCTAATTTAACTGACTCCTTACCCAGACCAGTAGTCTCGCATTTTCCATTTAAATCCGTCTTCAGGATGGAGGGAAGTGGTGTTCTGTGGGGATTAGCCTTCTGCTTTGTTTTTAGCCCCGCTCGGCATCCGCGTTTCCGATCACACCGCTGGCGTCTGCTCCGTAGACGGCCCCCGCTGCTACTATACTCCCCTGCTTCACAGGCCGCTGGATGTAGCCGCCGACGTATTCCCATGCTAGTTAGCACGTTTAGCACGCACGCGTCTATCAGTCCAAAACGGCCCGATATGTCCACATCCAGAAGTGTCTGGCAGTCGTACGTGATCACGGAGTGACCACGATGTGAGCCAGCCATAAAGTTTGTGGAATTGTCCGGTATTTCTGCCAAATGTTCCATCTTTAGCAAGAGCCCCTTGAGGACGCAGCCCGTCCGGGCGCCGCCATCTTGGAGTCTTTATTAGAGGTATTCTTTGCAATAGTAATGAGACAACTTGTCACACAAAGTCCACCAGCCACTGGAGATGAGGGATGCTCAATGAGTACAGAATAGCCTGCAGGTGGAGTTTTTCCATATATGGAGCCTTCAACCACAACCGTGTGGCCAAGGGGAATTGTAACTGATCCTTCACTTGATAGCTTCACAAAACTTTCGCTGCCCAACTGTGTTTGTTGGCGCCGCAGTTGGAGCAGTTGCAGGACAGCTCTGTATCCGTGTGTCTTTGGCTGGAAAGTGCCTTGATTTCTCTCCACATACTGGTCGTACAATGGCTCAAGGGTATTTATACCAATCAGTACTTGTGATTGAAACTCTGGGCGGGAATCCGGAACCACGAGTGCGAGTGTTGCTACTTCAGTGTCTTCACCAACAAAATCTTTAGGGAATGTAACAATCATTTCAATGTAGCCCAGGTAGGGTACAGTTTGGCCGGCTGCCCCTTCAACTTGCAGAAGGTCGGAGAGAGACTTCAAGGGTTCTTGAGAAAAATATTTATTATAAACTGCAACAGGAACAGTTGTAACTTGGGACCCAGTATCGAGTAAGCAGGAGCAGACTTGACCAGCGATGCGGACTTAACTTGTACACTTAGATCCAATCAACCCTTTCGGTAGACATGTTTTTGTGATTGGAGAAGGAGTAAGTTTAGTGCAGGTAACAGCTGTAAGATTTTTGGGACATTTTTGATCCAAAGCAGTTCCAATTCGTCCCGTAACAGGAACTGGGGTCAGTTTAAAGAATGACCTGTGCTTGAATTCTTCCATCTCTGTAACTTCTCTGCATGTTGTCTTTTCTTGAATGAGACCAGAGCAGGATTTGGAGGACTGTCACATGTTGCTTTAATGTGCCCTTCTTCACCACATTGGTAGCAATAACCGGGTCTTGGTCCAGACGGTGCAGAACTGGAGTGTCGAGTAGAGGATTTGGCATGTAGGGAACCAGCACCAGTTGGTGTCTTAGCTGGTGAGGCTTGTTTTTTTTCCGGTGGGCGGTGATCAAAGCTGTCAATTGTCTCTGTATATCTGCCAGTTGTTTTGTAAGTTTTTCCAGTGTTGTACTTTGATGATCTTCACCACCAGCATAAGCATATTGTGCTTGAGTTGTTGCTCTTGTTTTGGATGGGCCGAGATGCTGCTTCATGCGAAGGGTCTTGGCTGCTTTTCGGTCCTCCTCTGTGCGCAATAGCAGCAATAGTTCAGCGAAGGATGGCGGATTTTGCTTACGTTGCCTGAGTTGGAGCTCGGAGATTACGATATTGTCCCAACAGCCTCTACAAAAGTGGTTGAGTAAGTGTTTCTTTGTCTCCTCGTGTGGAACCTCCCCCTCTCTTGACAGCTAAATTGAGAGCAACTCAATGAGTTGAATGGCCATTCAACATGAAAGTAATTTAAAGAGAAAAACACAAGTACTATATACAATTCCATTTAACTATTCAGTGTCTCTGGATCTTGTTTAAATCTCAGTTCAGATAGTTGTTCTCGGGGGAAAAAAAGGATGGCAGTACAGTCCATGTGCTGCAGGTAAAGTGAATATTGTAAAGGGTCGGCTCGAGAGCCTCCTGCCAGCCCAGACAGAGCAGCTGGTGAGGTTCTTGGCTGGAATCTTCCAAACTTGATCCTTGGACTAGGTGTTTATTTTCCTTAGCTCGCCATCAAAAAGAGAAGCCTGGCCTGTGTAAGAGCCAGAACCAATCTTATATATCCATGTGTACACAAATCTTCATTAAATAACACAAAATTGCGTTATTTAGTATTCATAGTATATTATCCAACAATATACTATCAAGTATTCATAATATATTATTCAATAATATATTAAGTATTCATAATAAATATTCAATAATTTCTAATTCTTTCCTCAATATTGTACAATACAAATCAATAAACATCGGAATCACAATATGCAATAAAATGCTAAAATAACCATTAGCAGCATAATTATGACCTATACAAAGCAGTCAGTGCACTAAATGTGCTTATGATCTAAACACATAAAAGTACATTCAATACACAAATGTGATCATTAGTTTAAGTCAAACCATTTATATAGACGATTGAGAATATGCCACAAAGACTGTTGCAATGAAGAAAGATGAATGCTTAAAGTGCTATTGTCATGAATATGGACTCACCAATTGAGCTTCTACAGTCAAACACGGCTTAATGACAAAGAATCTTGCGCTGGAAGTCGGCTGTATAAAGTTACAAAATAGGCATGTAGTTTAAAAAACCGTCAGCACAATATTTCAGGTGACAACAAGGTTTAAAGCTTACCTCGAGCAGAAATGCAATCGATCTCATGTCCTGTGTCCTGGCTACTTCCTGCTACCGGTTTATAAGCACCACCAATTGGACCGCGGCGGTCACGGGACACGGGAGGAGTGCGCCGAGTTGCCAAAGATTAACTACAGCAAGAGCATACCAGTCACTTTCGGCTACCGGTATGCCTACAAATGATTGGACTGTGGCGGTCACGTGACTAGGAAGTGCACAAAGAGTAATAGCAAGACAAGAGCATAATAGTCTCCGCAATTGTATTTGACACCTGCGTTACAAATTGGTCCAGGTTATCAGGGACTGTTATTACTGATGGACAGGTGACTGCAGCCGAGCACGTAAAAAAACCCTTGTCTCCATGGCAACATCTCTGTCGCATTCACTCATTTGCCGCTTTTCAACTAACGCGAGGGTAGGCAACCCAGAACGTTGAAAGAGCCATTTTGGACACAAATTTCAAGCGCCATTCATATAAAACTCGCGAGCCGCACTAACATTAAACTTTCATATTAAGGTGGGGGCCGCAAAATAACGTCTGAGACCCCTGATTTACAGTAAAAAAAAACAGAAACAGAACAATTCTGGCAATTGAGCTGTCTTTTTTTTTGTATAAAAGTACTGTTTTTCCATTTACAGTAATATACACTACATTTTTGATTGGTAACACTAAATGGTCCCTAGTGTGTGGATGTAAATGTGAATGTTGTCTGTATATCTGTGTTGGCCCTGCGATGAGGGCGTCTTGTCCAGGGTGTACCCCGCCTTCCGTCCGAATGCAGCTGAGATAGGCTCCAGCACCCCCCGTGACCCCAAAAGGGACGAGCGGTTCGGTTCGGAGGTGTACCGAACGAATTTTCACACGGACATTTTAAGTTGCGTACCCCATGTTGTATAAACCATGCACACCGAGGCACAACACACGGCATACTAGCAGCGACCGGGCTACGATAGACTGACTATACCTCCTCTTTTCACCGGACATGTCCTCTTTTGCGGGGCTGTCCGGGTGGAGTTTCTTAAATGCCTCCAATGTCCGGCATTTTAAGTTAGGGTTGCGTGTATTTTCAATGTACGTTCAGAGTTAAGAAGGAGTTGAAAAGAAAACAAATTGTGTACTCAGCAGCATTCGTGAGGGAGGAGCAGAGACAGAGAGAGCGAGAGAGTTATGATAAACGCGCATGCGTTGCCAGGCTCTGCTTTTTATCCATAGATTTATCAGATTTTATTTTTTATTATCTATAGCAGGGGTGTCAATAGTGTGCCCTGAAGGCCATTTGCGTTCCACAGCTAAAGTTTTAAAGGCCCACGGCACATTCTAAAAATACTATTAAAATAAACCAAAACATAACAAAAGTGAAATAAAAAAGCTTACAAGTTGAATGTAATTTAGAAAAGTTGCAATGTTGACTAATAAAACAAAGCTGTTTTTTTTTCTGTCATTGCTCAAAACATAATATTGAATCAAAATCAATGTTATGATGAATTATTGACATATCCAAGGTTTCCATTACTTCACATCAAATATTCCACTCAGATTAATATTTTTGGTGGAAGATTTTGCAAATTTGGTAAATAAACAACCAAAAAAATTATATTTTGTTGTTTTCTCACTGTACCGAAAATGAACCCAACTGTGACCTCTGAGGTCACAGTTGGGTCACAGTACCGAACCGAAATGTTTGTGTACTGTTACACCCCTACCTTCCATCCATCCATCCATCCATCCGTCTTCTTCCGCTTAGCCGAGGTCGGGTTGCGGGGGCAGCAGCCTAAGCAGGGAAGCCCAGACTTTCCTCTTCCCAGCTACTTCGTCCAGCTCTTCCTGGCGGATCCCGAGGCATTCCCAGGGCAACCGGGAGACATAGTCTTCCCAACGTGTCCTGGGTCTTCACCATGGTCTCTTACCTTTTAGTTTAAAAAAAAAATCTACTAATAAAATGCATTAAAAATGTGTAATAATAGTATTCACTGTTAGAAGCGTCCCTCTGGTGCCAAACATAGCTGCAATGTGGCCCTCAGTGTTGTCACCTCTGTTTTAAGATTCTTTGGACTGGAGTGAACGTTCATTTGTGAGGCTTTGTCTCCACCTGCAGGTATGGCTTCACATTTCTGGGTCTGGAAAGTAAAGCCATGAAAATCCTCAACAACAGCAATGAAATCGAAGTGTAAGTCAATGGAGTCTTTTGTCTTTGCTCCTGTACTGTATCTTGTTCTTGAGTGTTCACCTTTTTTTTTCAAATCTTCTTTAACAGATACGAGCTGCTCCATGTGTTGAACTTTGACCCAGTGAGAAGGCGCATGAGTGTCATTGTCAAAGGCAAATCAGGTGATCACGGTTTAATTTCTATTCACAAGTATTGTAGGTAGTGGGGGTGTGACAGTACGCTATAATCACCTAACGGTACGTACCTTGGATTTTATTTTGTTTTCCACTGTTCAGTTCATTTTTTGACCAGTAAGGGAACAAAATCCATCCATCCATCCATTTTCTACACTGCAAAAAATGTATTCTAAGTAAGATGAAATATCCCAAATAAGGGTTATATATGCTTATTTTCTGTCTGATAAGATAATTCTCCTCACTAAGCAGATTTTATGTTGGAGTGTTTTACTTGTTTGAAATGTTTTGGCCCTAAATGATCTCAGTAAGATATTACAGAGATCTTATGACCTATATTGAGTAAAACATGCTTAAAACTAGAATATCAACTGTTGCAAAGCTGTGTCATCAACACTCTCAAGTACTCAAGTATAAAACTGCTATTTCAAAGTAAGAATTGCTTATTTCAAGCATGAAATAAGAAAATGTGTGTATGTGTGTGTGTGTATGTATGTATATATATATATATATATATATATATATATATATGTGTGTGTGTGTGTATATATGTGTATATATATTTATATATATATATATATGTGTGTGTGTGTATATATGTGTATATATCCATCCATCCATCCATCCATCCATCCATTTTCTACCGCTTATTCCCTTTCGGGGTCGCGGGGGGCGCTGGCGCCTATCTCAGCTACAATCTGGCGGAAGGCGGGGTACACCCTGGACAAGTCGCCACCTCATCGCAGGGCCAACACAGATAGACAGACAACATTCACACTCACATTCACACACTAGGGCCAATTTAGTGTTGCCAATCAACCTATGTGTATATATATTTATATATATATATGTGTGTGTGTGTGTATATATATATATATATATATATATATATATATATATATATATATATATATGTATATATATATATATATATATATATATATATACACGTGTGTATATATGTATATTCCTTGCTCACTAATTGAATTGACTTGGCGCGATGATGTCATGTTATCGATGGGAAAATGCAAGACAATGTAATGCCGAGCGCATATCATTATGTCAAGATAATGGCACTAACATTTACCTAATTTAAGAATATTTTTCAACATATTGAGAAAAAAGGTCTCATATTTGTTTTTTATTAAGAAACGTGCACTTGTTATTAGTGAGAAAATACTTATTTTAAGGTATTTTTGGGTTCATTGAGGTTAGCTAACTTTACTTGTTTTGGAAAGTCTTGACAAGCCAAATTTTCTTGTTTTATTGGCAGATAATTTTGCTTAGTTCATATAAAATGCCCCTATCTTTTGTATTTTTTTTTCTTGTTTTTGAACACTGACTTTTTGTAGTGTACCGCTTGTCCTTTTCGGGGTAGCAGGGGGCGCTGGAACCTCATAGCAGGGCCAACACAGATAGACAGACAACATTAACACTCATATTCGCACACTAGGGACCATTTAGTGTTGCCAATAAACCTATCTCCAGGTGCATGTTTTTGGAGGTGGGAGGAAGCCGGAGGAGACCCTGCCCCAAGTGGAGGAGTTCAAGTACCTTGAGTCTTGTTCACAAGTGAGGGAAGAGTGGATGGTGAGATGGACAGGTGGATCGGTGCGGTGTATTCAGTAATGCGGACGCTGTATCGATCCGTTGGGGTGAAGAAAGAGCTGAGCCGGAAGGCAAAGTTCTCAATTTACCGGCCCATCCTCACCTATGGTCATGAGCTTTGGGTTAGGACAAGATCACAGCCATGATCACCCTATCTCTCCCTTAGAGATAGGGTGAGAAGCTCTGCCATCCGGGAGGAGCTCAAAGTAAAGCCGCTGCTCCTCCACATGGAGAGGAGCCAGATGAGGTGGTTCGGGCATCTGGTCAGGATGCCACCCGAACGTCTCCCTAGGGAGGTGTTTAGGGCACGTCTGACCGGAAGACCCAGGACACAATGGGAAGACTATGTCTCCCGGCTGGCCTGGGAACGCCTCGGGATCCCCCGGGAGGAGCTGGACAAAGTGGTTGGGGAGAGTGAAGTCTGGGCATCCCTGCTTAGGCTGCTGCCCCCGCGACCCGACCTTGGATAAGCGGAAGAAGATGGATGGATGGATGGATGAGTGTCCAGGCACATATTTTCTGTGTTTATGAATTTAAAAAAGAAAAAAGATTTTGTGACAATAAAAAATATCGATGTAATCATAGTAGTGTCGACTAGACACACTCTTGTACTTGGTATCATTACAGTGGATATCAGGTGTGCTATTGTATCCTCCTACGGTGTAGAGTGAAGAATGTTTAGCTCTTCCTCGTCCTCTAGTGATAATGATACTTGTAAGAAACATACTTTATTTGTCGCCATGCAGGGCGAGGATTAGTGATTTAGAAGTAGTTAAAACACTGTGGATGGACGCTAGCCGCTAACTAGCTAGCCAAGTCAGAAAGCACCTCTTCCTGAGGGCATTTCAGTGTTATAACTTCACCTTTATATTTACTTTTTAAGCCAAAGTGCGTTCGTTCTCCCTTTTTTGTCTCCACACTGTGTCTGCTTGTAAGTACTCAGTGATAGAATAGAATGGAAAATAGTTTTATTGTCATTATTGCAGTGAACAGGTTCAAAGAACAACAAAATTGGAGCAGATCCCCTAAGGCAGTGGTCCCCAACCTTTTTGTAGCTGTGGACCGGTCAACGCTTGATAATTTGTCCCGCGGCATGGCAAGGACAAATTTATTTATTTCATTTTTTCTTTGTCATGTAAAAGGGAAGATTTTTGGATTGGTGCACTAATTGTAAGTGTATCTTGTGTTTTTATGTTGATTTAATAATTGAAAAATAAATAAAAAATTATAAAAAATTATTCTGCGGCCCGGTACCAATCGAGCCGCGGCCCGGTACCTGGGGACCACTGCCCTAAGGTGCATATACAATTTGGTAATGTAAATTGTAAAAAAAGATAGAAAACAAAATATGTACCTATATATATGTATATATATCCACACACATGCATATATGCATACATATGTATATATATATACATATACACATGTAACATTATTGCACATTATAGTCCTAAAAAATAAAAAGACATGAGGACATGATGGACACATTGTGCTCACTCAGTGCCTGTTTAATGCTACTATGGCTCTTGGGTAAAAGCTGTTTTTAGTCTTTGTGCCCGCTTTTAGCACCCTATAGCGTCTGCCCGAGGGTAGCAGTTCTAGGTGGCAGTGCCCGGGGTGGAATGGGTCTTTCGGGATGCTCTGTGCTTTCCTGAGACAGCGGGAGCTGTACAGGTCAGCCAGGGAGGAGAGGGGGCATCCGATGATCTTCTGGGCGGTCTTTATGACCCTCTGGAGCGCCGTTCTCTCTGCGGCCGTGCAGCTGCTGAACCCCACGCAGATGCAGCAGGTCAGGATGCTTTCAATGGAGCACCGGTAGAAGGACACCAGCAGTTCTTGTGAAAGGTGGTTGTTCCTGAGTATTCTCAGGAAGTGCAGTCTCTGGTGTACCTTCTTGATGTGATTGTGAGCTGCCAAACATGCTCCTATGCGCGTAAAACCAGCAGTGTCGTGACGCTGAAAAAAAAAATATGGCAAACCGGTACTTTTCAAACAGAGTATTGTACCGTTTTTTGATTCATTAGTACTGTACAACCCTAGTTTTTTACCACGAAAAGGCAACGCCCAGATGTTAATATGTTTGTTTCATATTAATGTCGAACAGGTGATATCCTGCTCTTCTGCAAGGGAGCAGACTCCTCCATTTTCCCCCGTGTCAAACTGGAGGAAGTGGAACGGATGCGCACGCACGTGGACCGGAATGCAGAGGTGGATTGATGACACATCCTCACCCGCGACCACTCTGTATCTTTTTTTTCCCCCTGCCAGATTGGGACCCGTCTCTCTTACGCGACTGTAAAGTTCTGTGTGTGTGTGTGTGTGTGTGTGTGTGTGTGTCACCGGGCAGGAAGGCTACAGAACATTGTGTGTGGCTTACAAATGTCTCAGCACAGAGGAGTACGCCCAGGCAGACGCGGGACTGAGGGAAGCCAGGCTGGCCTTGCAGGACCGAGAGGCGAAGCTCATGGCTGTTTACAACGAGGTGGAGACCGGCATGAGTCTCATCGGGGCGACTGCCGTTGAAGACCGGTGGGTGCTCACAGCACATTTGCTTCTTTGCCTGATGTGACTATACCTGGCTCATTTTGGGGATATTTTTTTTTAGGACAGCAGTTATACTTTTTGTTAATTGACACTGCCCTCATGTGGTTGAGTTAGAGTACAACATAACAAGTGTCCTATTTAATGTTTAGTTTTTGTATATGAGAGGTTTCCCAATTATCATTGTGGGATCGGATTTGGACCGCTATTTTTTTCTTTTTTTTTAACTGATCGGCTAATGATCTTTACTGCAACTGCGTCTCATTATTTACATGACTAAATATTCTACTCGCGTGGAAGATTCCTTCAAAATAGAGATGTCTGATATTATCGGCCGATAAATGCTTTATAAAGTAATATCGGAAATGATCTGTATCGGTTTTGAAGAGTAAAATGTCTGACTTTTTAAAAACGCCGTTGTACGGAGTGGTACACGGATGTAGGGAGAAGTACAGAGCAGTCGCGTCTCCCAGTCATACTTGCCAACCCTCCCAATTTTCCCGGGAGACTCACAAATTTTAATGCCCCTTCCGAAAATTTCCCGGTGACACCATTCTCCTGAATTTCTCACAATTTCCACCCAGACAACAATATTGGGAGCGTGCCTTAAAGGCACTGCTTTTGCGTGCCAGCACAATCGTATAATATTTGCGGCTTTTCACACACACAAGTGAATGCAATGCATACTTGGTCAACACTGAGGGTGGCCGTATAAACAACTTTAACACTGTTAAAAATATGCGCCACACTGTGAACCCACACCAAACAAGAATGACAAACACATTTCGGGAGAACATCCGCACCAGAACACAACATAAACAGAGCAGAATAAAAAACCCAGAACCCCTTGTAGCACTAACTTCCAGGACGCTACAATACATTACCCCTGCTACCCCCTACCTTGTTACATTGTTTAATGCATCACAACAAAATTGCATAAAAGGCATACATACGTCCAGGTTAGAGATGTCCAAAATATCGGACTGCCGATATTATTGGCCGATAAATGCTTTAAAATGTAATATCGGAAAATATCTGTATCATTTTCATAAAGTAACATTTATGACTTTATAAAAACGCCACTGTTTGGAGTGGCCGTATAAACAACTTTGACACTGTTCCAAATATGCGCCACACTGTGAACCCACACCAAACAAGAAAGAAAAACACCTTTTGGGAGAACATCCGCACCGTAACACAACAGAACAAATATCCAGAACCCCTTGCAGCACTAACTCTTCCGGTACGCTACAATATAAATCCCCTGCTACCACCAAACCCCCATCTCCTGAATTCGGAGGTCTCAAGGTTGGCAAGTATGCATAAAAGGCATACATACGCCTAGGTTAGAGATGTCCGATAATATCGTCCGATAAATGTTTTAAAATGTAGTATCGTAAATTATTGTATCGGTTTCAAAATGTTAAATTTACAAATTTAAAAAAACCCACTGTTGGTACATGGACGTAGGGAGAAGTACAGAGCGCCAATAAACCTTAAAGGCACTGGCCCAATCACATAATATCTATGGCTTTTCACACACACATGAGTATGCCATACAGGTCACACTGAGGATGGCCATATAAACAATTTTAACACTGTTACAAATATGCGCCACACTGTGAACCCGCACCAAACAAGAATGATAAACACATTTCGGGAGAACATCCACACCGTAACACAACATAAACACAGCAGAACAAATACCCAGAACCCCTTGCAGCAATAACTCTTCCGGGACGCTACAATATACACCCCCGCTATCACCAAGCCCCATCTCCCGAATTCGGAGGTCTCAAGGTTGGCAAGTATGCATAAAAGGCATACATACGTCCAGGTTAGAGATGTCCGATGATATCGGACTGCCGATATTATCGGCCGATAAATGCTTTAAAATGGAAGTTATCGGTATCGGTTTTAAAAAGTAAAATTAATGACTTTTTAAAAACGCCGCAGTACGCAGTGGTACACGGACGTAGAGAGAAGTACTGAGCGCCAATAAACCTTAAAGGCCCTGCCTTTGCATGCCGGCCCAATCACAATATCTACGGCTTTTCACACACATAAGTGAATGCAGTGCATACTTGGTCAACAGCCATACAGGTCACACTGAGGGTGGCCGTATAAACAACTTTAACACTGTTACAAATATGCGCCACACTGTGAACCCGCACCAAACACGAATTACAAACACGTTGCGGGAGAACATACGCACTGTAACACAACATAAACACAACAGAACAAATACCCAGAACCCCTTGCAGCCAAGCTGCTGTTTTGAGGCATGTTAAAAAAAAAAAAATGCACTTTGTGACTTCAATAATAAATATGGCAGTGCCATGTTGGCATTTTTTTCCATAACTTGAGTTGATTTATTTTGGAAAACCTTGTTACATTGTTTAATGCATCCAGCGGGGCATCACAACAAAATTAGACATAGAAATGTGTTCATTCCACGACTGTATACATCAGTATTGGTTGATATCGGAATCGGTAATTAAGAGTTGGCTAATATCGGAATATCGGATACCGGCAAGAAAGTCGTTATCGGACAGCTCTACTTCAAAAAGGATACACGCCCAGGGAAACATAATTACATTCCCGGATTCCTTGTTACACATGTGCAGGAGGTGCTTGCGGGGATTCCAAAAGGTGAATTAAAGTGAATTATATTTATATAGCGCTTTTCTTTAGAGAGTCAAAGTGCCTTACATAGTGAAACCCATGATCTGCATTTTTAAGATACAAAACTAGTGAAGTTGTCACGTTGTGTAAATGGTAAATAAAAACAGAATTCAATGATTTGCTAATCCTTTTCAATTTATATTCAATTGAATAGACTGCAAAGACAAGATATTTAATGTGCCAACTGAATTTTTTTTTTTTTTTGTAAATAATAATTAACTTAAAATTTAATGGCAGCAACACATTGCAAAAAAGTTGTCACAGGGGCATTTTACCACTATGTTACATGGCCTTTCCTTTTAACAACACTTAGTAAATGTTTGGAAACTATGGGGACACATTTTTGAAGCTTTTCAGGTGGAATTCTTTCCCATTCTTGTTTGATGTACATCTTAAGTTGTTCAACAGTCCGGATTCTTTGTTGTGGTATTTTAGGCTTCATATTGCACCACGCATTTTCAATTGGAAACAGGTCTGAACTACCGGCAGGCCAGTGTAGTACCCATACTCTTTTACTATGAAGCCACGATGTTGTAACACATGTCTTGTTATTATTTTGCTGAAATAAGCAGGGGCGTCCACAATAACGTTGCTTGGATGGCAACATATGTTGCTCCAAAGCCTGTTTGTACCTTTCAGCATTAATGGTGCCTTCACAGATGTGTAAGTTACCCATGCCTTGGGCACTAATACACCCCCATACCATCACAGATGCTGGCTTTTCAACTTTGCGCCTGTAGCAGTCCGGATGGTTCTATTCCTCTTTGTTCTGTAGGACACAACATCCACAGTTTCCAAAAACGATTTGAAATGTGGACTTGTCAGACCACAGAACACTTTTCCACTTTATATCAGTCCATTTTGAATAAGCTCAGGCCAAGCGAAGGCGGCTGCGTTTCTGGGTGTTGTTGATAAATGGCTTTCACTTTGCATATTAGGGTTTTAACTTGCAGTTACAGATGTAGCGACCAACTGTAGTTACTGACAAAGGTTTTCTAAAGTGTTCCTTGGCCCATGTGGTGATATCCTTTACTCACATATGTCGCTTTTTGATGGAGTACCGCCTGAGTGGTTAAAGGTCCGTAATATCATCGCTTATGTGCAGTGATTTGTCCAGATTCTCTCAACCTTTTGATGATTTTACAAACTGTAGATGGTGAAATCCCTAAATTTCTTGCAATAGCTGGTTGAGAAAAATCTTGTACTTGAATTGTTAGACAGTTTGCTCACGCATTTGTTCACAAAGTGGTGACCCTCGCCCCATTCTTGTTTGTGAATGACCGAGCATTTCATGGAAGCTGCCTGTTCCCAATTAGCCTGTTCACCTGTGGGATGTTCCAAATAAGTGTTTGATGAGCATTCCTCCACTTTCTCAGTCTTTTTTGCCACTTGTTTCAGCTTTTTTGAAACATGTCACAGGCATCAAATTCCAAATTAGCTAATATTTGCAAAAAATAACAAAGTTTACCTGTTCAAACGTTAATTATCTGGTCTTTGCGGTCTATTCAATCAAATATAAGTTGAAAAGGAGTTGCAAATCATTGTATTCTGTTTTTATTTACAAACTATACAATGTGCCAACTTCACTGGTTTTGGGGTTTGTAGAATAACAACAATAACGGCAAGTTCTAAATTTAAAAAGGTACATTTTATAATATTATTTTTTCAGTGATAGCCAAAGTGTTGGATCGGGACTCGCAATTTAATTGGATTTCAGGTTAAAAATGTTGATCGTGTCATGCTTAATTGCTATATTCATTATTGCATTATTCCAGGCTTCAAGAGGAGGCGGCGGAGACGATGGAGGCGCTGCAGGGGGCCGGCATCAAGATCTGGGTCCTAACGGGGGACAAAATGGAGACGGCCAAGTCCACCTGTTTCGCCTGTCGACTGTTTCAGAGGAGTACCGAGCTGTTGGAGCTGACAGTGCGCACTCTGGAAGGAGGTCGGAAGCGCGAGGAACGGCTGCACGAGCTCCTAAAGGAGTATCACAAGAAAGCCGTGCAGGAGGCGCCGCTCTTTGAAGCTGCCAGCGCTCGGTCTGTACCTCACAAACATGTTCACATTGATATCGTTGCACACGTGATTAGCCGTTCATACTTAGTTTAGTCTTCATTTGAAGGGACAATGCACAGAAACATTAAGCTGAAAGACAGATATGTTCTGTACCAGATTATAGCTAAAAAGATCATTTCCATCTGCAGTCCCTGGCTACCTAAATTAAAGGGATACAAAAATCATGCAATAAAATTATGACAATAAAATCATACCGTAGCATATAATCAAATTAAGAAAATTCATAAAATGCCCTTTCATGGACACATACTTAATATACAATCAATATCATCACACAAAGACAATACATGTTCTTGTTCACATCTGTCATCATTTGTAAGAACAACCATGATTTTAACAGACACAACTCACAATTTACAACAAAAATGCTGTCATGGATAAATATAATAGACATTTAGTTGCTCTGCCAAACATAGTGCCCACCTTAGTGACCGTGTGAGCAGCTTTGATTGCCCCAAAGCCACTTTTTAACTTCAATTGTAAATGAAGAGTAATCTGTTGAACTTGTTTTCCCCAAGCAGGAGCTGGTCCTCTCCTAACCAGGACTACGGTTTTATTATTGATGGAGCCTCTCTGTCAATGGTGCTCAACTCTACGGATTCCAACTACAGGAACCTTTTCCTCCAAATATGTCAAAACTGCACTGCTGTGCTCTGCTGCCGTATGGCTCCGTTGCAAAAGGCCCAGGTCAGGACAACATGTTTGATTGGAAATGCTCTCGTTTTCTCATACACTTGCCTCTTGCTTTGCTCAGATTGTGAAGCTGGTAAAGACCTCTAAGGGCAACCCGATCACCCTCTCCATTGGAGACGGTGCCAACGATGTCAGCATGATTTTGGAAGCTCACGTCGGCATTGGTAAGACATCTCACTCGCAGTCTGATACATGTAGGGATGTAAGGATGAACGCTATTACAAGCCCCGTTTCCATTTGAGTTGGGAAATTGTGTTAGATATAAATATAAACGGAATACAATGATTTGCAAATCCTTTTCAACCCATATTCAATTGAATGCACTACATAGACAAGATATTTGATGTTCAAACTCATAAACTTTATTTTTTTTGCAATTAATAATTAACTTAGAATTTCGTGGCGGCAACACGTGCCAAAGTAGTTGGGAAAGGGCATGTTCACCACTGTCTTACATCACCTTTTTGTTTTAACAACACTCAAGAAACGTTTGGGAACTGAGGAAACTAATTGTTTAAGGTTTGAAAGTGGAATTCTTTCCCATTCTTGTTTTATGTAGAGCTTCAGTCGTTCAACAGTCCGGGGTCTCCGCTGTCGTATTTTAGGCTTCATAATGCGCCACACATTTTCCATGGGAGACAGATCTGGACTGCAGGCGGGCCAGGAAAGTACCCGCACTCTTTTTTTATGAAGCCACGCTGTTCTAACATGTGCTGAACGTGGCTTGGGATTGTCTTGCTGAAATAAGCAGGGGCGTCCATGAAAAAGACGACGCTTAGATGGCAGCATATGTTGTTCCAAAACCTGTATGCACCTTGGTGCCTTCACAGATGTGTAAGTTACCCATGCCTTGGGCACTAATGCACCCCCATACCATCACAGATGCTGGCTTTTGAACTTTGCGTCGAGAACAATCTAGATGGTTCGCTTCCCCTTTGGTCCGGATGACACAATGTTGAATGTTTCCAAAAACACTTTTTCACTTTGCATCAGTCCATCTTAGATGATCTCGGGCTCAGAGAAGCCGGCAGCGTTTCTGGATGTTGTTGATAAATGGCTTTTGCTTTGCATAGTAGAGCTTTAACTTGCAGTTAGAGATGAAGAGACAAACTGTATTTAGTGACAGTGGTTTTCTGAAGTGTTCCTGAGCCCATGTGGTGATATCCTTTTGAGATTGATGTCGGTTTTTGAATTAGTGCCGCCTGAGGGATCAAAGGTCACGGTCATTCAATGTTGGTTTCCGGCCATGCCGCTTACGTGTAGTGATTTCTCCAGATTCTCTAAACCTTTTGATGATATTATGGACCGTAGATGTTGAAATCCCTAAATTTCTTGCAATTGAACTATAAGAAACGTTGTTCTTAAACTGTTTGACTATTTGCTCACGCATTTGTGGACAAAGGGGTGTACCTCGCCCCATCCTTTCTTGTCCTAATAAGCATTGCCATCTCTTACCTTTAATGACCCGATCTTGTCATTTCAGGAATTAAAGGCAAAGAAGGCCGCCAGGCGGTGAGGAACAGTGACTACGCCATCCCCAAGCTCAAACACCTCAAAAAGCTCCTGCTGGCACATGGACACCTTTACTATGTTCGCATCGCTCACCTGGTGCAGTATTTCTTTTACAAGGTGGGCTCACAAAACGCTGGACCAACTTCCTCAAGCTGACATGTTTTTGAAGTCAATCTTCTGTTTTTGCCCACAGAACCTTTGCTTCATCTTACCTCAGTTTTTGTACCAGTTTTTCTGTGGCTATTCCCAGCAGGTGAGAACTAAACCCAGGTGTATGCCCCTCCCCTCCTTTGACCCGCTCTTCTTGACCCTGAGATGTCTGTTTAGGATTCAGACCTGTGTCTGAATTGCACCTTTTAAATAGTTGTGGGGGGTTTAGGTATGTAGAAGCCTCCATTAGTCCTGGGATCTTTCCATCCATCCATCCATCCATCCATCCATCCATCTTCTTCCGCTTATCCGAGGTCGGGTCGCGGGGGCAGCAGTCTAAGCAGGGAAGCCCAGACTTCCCTCTCCCCAGCCACTTCGTCTAGCTCTTCCTGGGGGATCCCGAGGCGTTCCCAGGCCAGCCGGAAGACATAGTCTTCCCAATGTGTCCTGGGTCTTCCCCGTGGCCTCCTACCGGTTGGACGTGCCCTAAACACCTCCCTCCCTGACCAGATGCCCGAACCACCTCATCTGGCTCCTCTCGATGTGGAGGAGCAGCGGCTTTCCTTTGAGTTCCTCCCGGATGACAGAGCTTCTCACCCTATCTCTAAGGGAGAGCCCCGCCACCCGGCGGAGGAAACTCATTTTGGCCGCTTGTACCCGTGATCTAATCCTTTCGGTCATGACCCAAAGCTCATGACCATAGGTGAAGATGGGAACGTAGATCGAGCGGTAAATGGAGAGCTTTGCCTTCCGGCTCAGCTCCTTCTTCACCACAACGGATTGGTACAACGTCCGCATTACTGAAGACGCCGCACCGATCCGCCTGTCGATCTCACGATCCACTCTCCCCACACCCGTGAACAAGACTCCTAGGTACTTGAACTCCTCCACTTGGGGCAGGGTCTTCTCCCCAACCCGGAGATGGTACTCCACCCGGGAGAGAACCATGGACTCGGATTTGGAGGTGCTGATTCTCATTCCGGCCGCTTCACACTCGGCTGCGAACCGATCCAGTGATTCATGAAAGATCCTGGGATCTTTCATGAATACATAAATGATATCTGTCATTACTTGCAGTATGTTTAGTCCTTGTTAAAGATGTAATGGCACATTTTTTTGGTACAGTACAAAGCCATACTTATTTCCCACAAAGTACACTTTAAGTGAGGGACGGGAAGTATTACTGCCCTGCGATATTATTTACGACTTAAACAAAACCTGTACAGCTCGGCAGTGCCAAGGAGAAGCCACGGCTTGAAATCCTATTTGGTAACAGTTCTAGTGAAAATACAAAAGTTGGAACTTAATAATGCTCCACTTTTAGTTTAAAAACAAATGATGATAATAATTCAGACCATTTCAACTGTTACTGTTGCACTGGTCTGCATTGTTGTGTGCTAAACCCCATCCATCCATTTTTCTACCGCTTGTCCCTTTTGGGATCGTGGGGGGTCGCTGGAGCCTATCTCAGCTGCATTCAGGCGGAAGGCGGGGTGCACCCTGGACAAGTCGCCACCTCATCGCAGTGTGTGTGCTAAAATATTATGTATTATCCATCCATCCATTTCCTACCGCTTATTCCCTTTTGGGGTCGCTGGAGGCGCTGGCGCTTATGTATTATTTCATGTTTATTTGTATTTTTTTATTTGACCATTTTATTTTGAAAATGGTAAACCAAATGTTTTTAGTGTTTTTAGTTTAATTTAAAGGGGTTTTATTTTTTTAGATTTTTTTTAAAGACCAACTTCAAGACGCTTTCTGACCGTCTCTTCAGCATGTGGTGTTTAGAGCTCGTCCGATCAGTAGACCCAGGACACGTTGGGAAGACTATGTCTCCCGGCTGGCCTGGGAACGCCTTGGGATCCTCTGGGAGGAGCTGGACCAAGTAGCTGGGGAGAGGGAAGTCTGGGCTTCCCTGCTTAGTCTGCTGCCCTCGCGACCCGACCTCGGATAAGCGGAAGAAGATGGATGGATGGATGGTTCACTTTAAAAACACAAGCAGTTTAATGTCAAGCATTGTGTTCCCATGACCTTAAAACAGGGGTGTCCAAAGTGAGGCCCCACGGCACATTTTAAAAATACTATGGAAAAAAATTAAAACATAAAAAGTGGTATAAAAGAGCAAATGTAAAATGTAACAGGAACATTTTGCAACGTTTACTCTAATAACACACAGCTGCAATGCAGGCTGTTTCTTTCTTTAAAAATAATAAGTGAATCAAAATCACTGTCATTATGAATTATTGACTTATTCAAAGTTCCAATTACGTCACATTAAATATTCCACTTTGAAATATTTTTGTGGGCAAATGTTGGATATTTTGTGTTTGCCATATAAAAAACTGATTTTTTTTTTTTTTTCAAAGATGGGCCTAAAACGAACAAACAAAAAACATAAACTACAAAAAAACTTATAATTGACGAATAGATCTGAAGTTGATCTCGAGACCATTGAGTTAAAAGTAAACAGTAAAAAATATATATATATAATTTATATTTTAACAATTTAATGAGTAGGACCCCTTTGGATCAGTGTGTTTTGTTTTTAAGTGTCATTTCACAAAAAATAATAGTGAATTAAAATCAATGGTGTTATGAGTTGTTGACATTTTTACGGCTCCAATTATTATATAATCTCAAATATTCTATTTAAAAATTTTATTGGATGAAAATATTGCATATTTTTTGTTTTTTTCTATAAAAACATGGTTTTCTTTGACAAAAAGGGCATACAACTTAAATCTTTAAAAATGTCATATTGACAGATTGACCTAATTAATGTTGATCTGGAGATTTAAAACTTGAATTATAATAACAATAATAATACTGAATAATAATACTGAATAATGACACATTTTTAATATTTTATTTTTACCAAAACCCTTTTGGGGTCCCCGGGATCAAGCCTGAGTGGAGGCCTAAATGTATATTTTCTATACATATATTGGATGTTTTTTTAAAACAAATGGCCCCCGCTTGCTTTGATTTTTCAGTGTGTGGCCCTCAGTGGAAAAAGTTTGGACACCCCTGCCTTAAAACGAAGATTACGTTGATTACGTTGATTACTCTCCACCCCTGGTGCTTGTGTGTGTGTGTTAGTCTTGTCCTCTCCATGATATTAACCCCTGCTTGCCTCTTCCCTGCCCCTTTTCCCTTCGCCCTGGCCCACCCCAATGTTGCACCCATCCTCCCCAGCCCCTCTTTGATGCAGCCTATCTGACGATGTACAACATCTGCTTCACCTCTATGCCCATCCTGGCTTACAGCCTCTTGGAGCAGCACATCTGCTTGGAGGCTCTGCTGAGCAATGCCCCCCTCTACAGGTAAACCATGTTCAATGCAAGTTATTTTTATATGCGCTGACCCACTGGGATGATGAGTTTTCATTTAGGAAAATAATTTTTTAAATCTTTAATCTTGTTAACCTTTGTCTTGTTAGAGAGATTCGCAAGAACGCCATGTTGCGGTGGAGACCCTTCCTCTATTGGACTTTGCTCGGAGTATTCCACGGTTTGGTCTTCTTCTTTGGTGTCCGATGCCTGTTTAGAAACTCCGCCCTGCAGGACGACGGCCAGGTTTGCCTTAACTGATCCGGTTGGCGAGAAGCGGCTGTGCTTACGTGTTGTGTTCACATGCAGGTTTATGGAAACTGGTCGTACGGCACAATCGTCTTCACCGTCCTGGTCTTCACTGTCACACTAAAGGTGTGTCACACTAATGCAGACCTGGGCAATTATTTTGACTGGGGGGGCCACATTTAGAGAATAAATATATCTATTTTTAGGAACACTAATACAAAAGCTCACAATAATGTCTGATTGAATGCTAAAATCGACAGACCGCCTTAAAAAATGTTATGACATTTTTACATTTTTCTATAAACGATAAAACACTGAATATTGACAAAATATGAACGTCACACCCACTTTCGATCGACATATTTTACAATTAAGTGAAACGCAACAAAAATTTAAATATGAACGCGAAGTGTACACAATAAACCCACCTACAATCTGATATATCTGATATTTGCTGAATTTCCGCCAGGGATCAATAAAGTACTTTCTATTCTATTCTATATATCAGTGGTTCTCAACCTTTTTTCAGTGATGTACCCTGTGTGAATATTTTAATTCAAGTACCTCCTAATCACAGCAAAGCCTTTTTGGTGTAAAAAAAGAGATAAAGAAGTAAAATACAGCACTATGTCATCAGTTTCTGATTTATTAAATTGTATAACAGTGCAAACTATTTCTCATTTGTAGTGGTCTTTCTTGAACTATTTGGAAAAAAAGATATAAAAATAACTAAAAACTTGTTGAAAAATAAACAAGGGGTTCAATTATAAATAAAGATTTCTACACATAGAAGTAATCGTCAACTTAAAGTGCCCTCTTTGGAGATTGTAATAGAGATCCATCTGGATTCATAAACTTAATTCTAAACATTTCTTCACAAAAAATAAATCTTTAACAGCAATATTTATTGAACATGTCCACAAAAAAATCTAGCTGTCAACACTGAATATTGCATTGTTGTATTTTTTTTCACAGTTTCTGAATTTACATTCATACTTTGTTGAAGTATTATTCAATAAATATATTTATAAAGGATTTTTGAATTGTTTCTATTTTTAGAATATTTAAAAAAAAAATCTCACGTACCCCTTGGCATACCTTCAAGTACCCCCCGGGGTACGCATACCCCCATTTGAAAACCACTGCTATATATCACTAAGCTTTGGAACTTTGTTGTGAACATCTCCTTCCACGTCTGGGGAAATGTTTCTCGCCCACACTGCTTAGTGCCTCGTCTGAGCTGCTGTGACGTATATTACCATAGTAACTAATTATATTACAATAGTAACTAGTATATCATGCAAAAGTGCAGATTCCAACCATTCAAATACTTTGTATAGTTCAAGACTTGCGGTCATTAGAAAACATCACTGCACATCATAATGGCAGCTACAATTTCCATCTTAAAGATCTAAAAAAATGTTTTGGGACGGGCCAGATTGAAAAACCCAACAGGCCGCATGTGGCCCCCCGGCCTTAATTTGCCCAGATCTGCACAAATGAGTGCGCATGACAATGTGAAGGTGGTGTCTAATCTTGCATATTTGTTTGCCCTCTCAGCTTGCTTTGGACACCCGCCACTGGACGTGGATCAACCACTTTGTCATTTGGGGCTCCCTTGCTTTTTACATGCTCTTCAGTTTCTTCTGGGGAGGAATAATATGGTGAGTAAACGGCGGCCACGTATTCATTTGTCTATTTACGTACAACACCCACATTCTTCTTATTCAAAACACGCAAAAAAAGTTTGGACACACCTTCTCATTCAATGCGTTTTCTTTGTTTTCAAGATTATTTACATTGTAGATTGTCACTGAAGGCATCAAAACGATGAATGAACACATGTGGAGTTATGTAACCCGCTCAGCAGGCCTGGGCAATTATTTTGACTCGGGGGCCAAATTTACAGAAAAAAATGTGTCTGGGAGCCGGTATATCTATTTTTAGGAAAACTAATACAAAACCTCAAAATAAAGTCTGATTGAATGCTAAAAATGTTATGACAGACCGCCTTAAAAACGGAATGGAATTGTTTAATTTTTTTCTATGAACGATAAATCCCTGAATATTGAGAACATATGAACGTCACACCCCCTCTCAATCCACATATTTTACAATCAAGCCAAACGCAGTGAAGTATGAACGTGAAGGGTAAAAAAAAAAAAAACATCTACAATCTGATATATGTGATGTATCACTAAGCTTTAGAACTTTCTTGTAAAAATCTCCTTCCACATTTTATGCTCTGGAAACACTCTGTTGAAACGCTCACCACCCACACTGCTTGGTACCTCGTCCGACTTGCTGTGACGTAGACACTATAGTAACTAATACGGTTAGTATACGGGTATTAGTATAGTACTGCGGTACCCTGCCCTTTCTAAGATTTTTTGTGAAAATAAAGCCTGTAATGCATTTTTTTCTGGTCCCCTTTATTTACAAAAGAATCGAAAAGTGACGAAAAGTATCAAAATAATATTGGTATCATGACAACACTAGTCACTAAAATATCATACAAAAGTGCAGATTCCAACCATTGAAATACTTTGTAAAGTTCAAGACTTACCATCATTTAGAAAACATGCACATCATAATGGCAGCTACACTTTCTATCTTAAAGACCTAAAAAAAATATTTGGGAATGTCCGGCGGGCCAGATTGAAAACCTTAACATGTGGCCCCAGGGCCTTAATTTGCCCAGGTCTGGTTTACAGTGTCCGGCCTGAGATCAGTAGGTTGTGAGTTTAAACCCCCGGCGAAGTCGGGGGTTTAAAATGGGAGCCGTTACCTCCCTGCTTGGCACTCAGCATCAATGGTTGGAATTGGGTGGTTAAATCACCAAAAATGATTGCCGGGCGTGGCCACCACTGCTGCTCACTGCTCTCCTCACCTCCCAGGGGCTGATCAAGGATGATGGGTCAAATGCAAAGAATAATCTCGCCACACCTAGTGTGTTTGTGACAATCATTGGTACTTTTAAATTCACTTGACAAAAAAAAGGTGAAATAACTGAAACATTTGTTATATTCTAGTTTCTTTAAAATAGCCACCCTTTGCTCTGATTACTGCTTTGCACACTCTTGGCATTCTCTCCATGAGCTTCAAGACTACCTGCTGTAGTAAACAAACGGTAGGAATGCTACAGTATTCGGTATAATCCTGCATGGGAAAATTCACTATAAAAGTAATTTTTTTTAAAAACGGTGATATTAATCGAGATTGGATGGTATGAAAACATTAATCATGATCATGTTTTTTGCCATAGAGCCCATGCGTGCTCTCCTGGCAGGGGATATAAAGAATTGCTATTGCGACATCCAGTGGACACGTTTAGAACAGCAGTTTATTTTATTCAGAAATTCCAGCTGATCTTTATATTGAGCAATGTCATCTCCCGGGCCGGATAAAACCTCTTTGCGGGCTTTGACACATCCTCCTGTATGATCAATCAATCAATCAATGTTTACTTATATGGCCCTAAATCAGGAGTGTCTCAAAAGGCTGCACAGGCCACAACAACATCCTTGGCTCAGATCCCACACCAGGGCAAGAAAAAAACTCAACCCAATGGGATGACAATGAGAAACCTTATAGGGGACCGCAGCATTATATTGTGAGAGTCCAGTCCATAGTGGATCTAACAATATTATGAGAGTCCAGTCCATAGTGGATCTAACATAATAGTGTGACAGTCCAGTCCATAGTGGATCTAACATAATAGTGTGACAGTCCAGTCCATAGTGGATCCAACATAATAGTGAGTGTCCAGTCCATAGTGGATTTAACATAATATTGTGATAGTCCAGTCCATAGTGGATCTATCATAATAGTAAAAGTCCAGTCCATAGTGGATCTAGCATAATAGTGTGAGAGTCCAGTCCATAGTGGATCTAGCATAATAGTGTGAGAGTCCAGTCCATAGTGGATCTAACATAATAGTGAGAGTCCAGTCCGTAGTGGATCTAACATAATAGTGTGAGAGTCCAGTCCATAGTGGATCTAACATGATAGTGTGAGTGTCCAGTCCATAGTGTATCTAACATAATATTGTGATAGTCCAGTCCATAGTGGATCTATCATAATAGTGAAAGTCCAGTCCATAGTGGATCTAGCATAATAGTGTGAGAGTCCAGTCCATTGTGGATCTGGCATAATAGTGTGAGAGTCCAGTCCATAGCGGATCTAACATAATAGTGTGAGAGTCCTGTCCATAGTGGATCATCTTGAGTGGAGACAGGTCAGCAGCGCAGAGACGTCCCCGACTGATGCACAGATGAGTGGTCCACCCTGGGTCCATACTTTGGACAGCTAGCGCAACATCTGTGATCACCGAATCTGTGCCCCCCCCCACTCCCCTCCACGAAGGAGAGGGGACAGATCAACTGACCAAACTCCTGTTTATACACTTATAAAGTATTTTCCTTTAAATGTGAAATATGTCCATTCTTTTCGTTGCATTCCTAATTGATTCCTGAGTTTTACACCCCCGCACACAGACACAAAAAAAATTTCCGGTTGCTCTTCACTCGTCTGATCTTCAAGTACGACATATGTCACAAGTGTGTTCTCTCCCCTGCAGGCCCTTCCTTCGCCAGCAGCGTTTGTACTTTGTCTTTGCCACCACGCTGAGTTCACTGACAGCCTGGCTTGTTATGATCCTGCTCATCGTGCTCAGCCTGCTCCCGGAGATCCTGCTGGCCGTGGTCCGCAAGCCCTGCAGCCCGTTTGCTCAGAAGGTAGGTGCCGCCACACAACTGATGCGGTATTTTGGCAAACCTGGGAAGTAATAATTCCCTGGACACATTAGGTACCCTGAGGTTAAATACAATAATTCTGCATTTTGAGGGGCTGTTTGCAACTTGCACAAAGTTATGTTTTTGAACCCTAAAAAATACATCAGCTGCTTATATTATTATCGGTGATTTATCAGAACGTTGATGTACAGTGTTCCCTCGCTACAACACGGTTCCACGGCCTCGCTATTACACAGATTTTTTTTGTGTGTGAAATTTTTTACAGTGTTGCATGTTTTTTTATTTTTCATTTACAGCGTATGAATGCGCTTTGTGTTCTGCGTCCTGATTCGCTAAGGGACTGTAGACCATTGTCAATCAATCTTCTTCATGCCATTGTGACTTGTATAGGGATGATGTTGGAAACCGGTTCTCCCGATTGGTCGATAAGAAAAGAACTGATTGCATGGATTCGAATCCCTTTTTGAGAACCGGTTCCCGTTATCCAAGCCACTGTACCATATTTTCAAGACTATATTACAAACCCCGTTTCCATATGAGTTGGGAAGTTGTGTTAGATGTAAATATAAACGAAATACAATGATTTGCAAATCATTTTCAACCCATATTCAGTTGAATATGCTACAAAGACAAAATTTTTGATGTTCAAACTGATAAACTAAATACAGGTGGTCGCTACATCTGTAAGTGCAAGTTAAAACTCTACTATGCAAAAAGCCATTTGTCAACAACATCCAGAAACCCCGCCAGCTTCTCTGGGTCCGAGATTATCTAAGATTGGCTGATGCAAAGTGGAAAAGTGTTCTGTGGTCTGACGAGTCCACATTTCAAATTGTTTTTGGAAATATTCGACATCATGTCATCCGGACCAAAGGGGAAGCGAACCATCCAGACTGTTATTGACGCAAAGTTGAAAAGCCAGCATCTGTGATGGTATGGGGGTGCATTAGTGCCCAAGGCATGGGTAACTTACACATCTGTGAAGGCACCATTAATGCTAAAAGGTACATACAGGTTTTGGAAAAACATATGCTGCCATTTAAGTGCCGTCTTTTTCATGGACGCCCCTGCCTTTTTCAGCAAGACAATGCCAAGCCATATTCAGCACGTGTTACAACAGCGTGGCTTTGTAAAAAAAAGAGTGCGGGTACTTTCCTGGCCAGCCTGCAGTCCAGACCTGTCTTCCATCGAAAATGTGTGGCGCTCTACATTTAAACAAGAATGGGAAATAATTCCACTTTCAAAGCTTCAACAATTAGTTTCCTCAGTTCATAAACGTTTATTGAGTGTTGTTAAAAGAAAAGGTGATGTAACACAGTGGTGAACATGCCCTTTCCCAACCACTTTGGCACATGTTGCAGCCATCAAATTCTAAGTTAATTATTATTTGCAAAAAAAAAAGTTTATGAGTTTGAACATCAAATATCTTGTCTTTGTAGTGCATTCAATTGAATATGGGTTGAAAAGGATTTGCAAATCATTGTATTCCGTTTATATTTAAATCTAACACAATTTCCCAGCTCATATAGAAACGGGGTTTGTAGAAAATGGCCTTCCCTTTTTTTCCACGTCCCTAAAAGGTTGCAAACAGTCCCCTAATAACATGTTAATTTTGCGGTTGTGCCATTTTTATTGTTGGTATTTTGCCCCCTTTCATGACCGTCAGGGGTGTCCAAAGTGTGGCTCCAGGGCCATTTGCAACCACCACCAGAAATAGAGTTGGACCAGAAAACAGTGAAAAAGTTGAAAAGTGGAGAATAATACTAATAGTGACGTCACATCCATCACCTATAACAGGATCCGACCTAATATTGTGACCAGTGCTTTTCCTCCTAACCCACCCCTCTCAGCACTTTTAACACGTTTTCCTCTCTCTGCTTTCGCTTCCTCTCTGGACCCCGCCTCTCTAAAAGATGAAGCACCGCCTTCCTTCCTCGGGAACCTCCACCATCTTCATGCTGTCGCAGACCGCTAGCACTCACAGCTTCTCCTGGAGTGACTGAGGTCTCTCTAATCTTATCTTCCTTCCTCTGGTTTTTTACACTCTCTCTCCGCTCTTTCTGTCTGCACTTCTCGCACCATCCCCACTGGAGTGTCTCTCCCTTTCTCACACTCCCCCTGTCCTTCTGTGAGCACTAGCGGTGAGGCGCAGTGTGCAGGAGGACTTAGTATGCAAGCTGCCTGCTGCCTGCGCATGTGCAGTCAGGGCCAATCGGGACATCCAATAAGTTCTGCATGAGGCTCAATTTAGCCACCTCATGCTGGACACTGCATTGTGTTCTTGTCTGAGTGTGTGTGTGTGTGTGTGTGTGTGTGTGTGTGCGTGTGTGCGTGTGTGTGTGTGTGTGTGTGTGTGTGTGTGTGTGTGTGTGTGTGTGTGTGTGTGTGTCCGTGTGCCTCGTAAGGGAAAGGAACTAAATATGTGGAGTAGGGCTGCACGATTAATCGACGTCCAGGTTTTGATTCGTGCAATGAGAGGCTGAGGTTTTTTTTTTCGTTCTCTGAGTGACAGCAATTAGACTTGTCTCAAAAGTAAAGGTGGGAATCTTTAGCCAACTCACAATTCAGTCACAAATTTATTACTGATGCATCTTTAATTTATGTACAGTACATGCTAAAAGTTTGGACACATTCTCATTCTTGTTTTCTTTTTTCATGACTATTTACATTGTAGATCAGGCCTGGGCAATTATTTTGACTCGGTGGGCCATATTTAGAGAAAAAAATGTTTCTGGGTGCCGGTATATCTATCCATCCATTTCCTACCGCTTGTCCCTTTTGGGGTGGCGGGGGGTGCTGGAGCCTATCTCAGCTGCATTCGGGCAGAAGGTCTCATCGCAGAGCCAACACAGATAGACGGATCAATCGAACTTTATTTATAAACCGTTGTTCATACATAAAAGAAATGCAACGCAAAGTGCCTTACAAAGTGCCTTACAATACCCCGGTAACCCATATCCCCATTATCACATACATACGTACGCACCGATACAGATGCTAAACACAAACATAAATATGCAACTATATAGATAAATGATTCCATGGCTGAGTACAGAGGAGACATGTAAGTAAACACCATCACAGGAGCCGTCTGTATATCTATTTTTAGGAAAACTAATACAAAACCTCACAATAAAGTCTGATCGAATGCTAATTTGTTATGACAGACCGCCTTAAAAACGGAATGAAATTTAATTTTTTTTTCTATGAACGATAAAACCCTGTATATTGAGAACATATGAACGACACACCCCCTCTCGATCGACATATTTTACAATCAAGCCAAATGTAACAAACACAGCGAAACATGAACGTGAAGGGTAAAAAAACAAAAAACATCTACAATCTGATGTGTGATACATCACTAAGCTTTGGAACTTCTGTCCCTGACACCCACATTTCAGGCTGTCCGCTCTGGAAACACTCTGTGGAAACGCTCCCCACCCACACTGCTTGGTGCCTCGTCTGACCTGCTGTGACGTAGATTACCATAGTAACTAATAGGTTTGTACGGTATACGGGTATTAGTATAGTACCCCGATACTAATGAATCATTCTGTACCATACCGCCTCTGAAAAGTACCGGTCCCTAAGATCTTTTGTTAAAATAAACCATATAATGCAATTTGTTCTGGTCCCCTTTATTTAGAAAATAATCGCAAAGTATCGAAAAGTATCAAAATAATATTGGTGTCAGGACAACACTAGTCACTAAAATTTCATTCAAAAGTGCAGATTCCAACCATTGAAATACTTTGTATAGTTCAAGACTTATGGTCATTTGAAAACTTCACTGCACATCATAATGGCAGCTACACTTTCCATTTTAAAGATCCCCAAAAAATATTTGGGATTGATCCGGCGGGCCAGATTGAAAAGCTTAACCGGCCGCATGTGGTCTCCGGGCCTTAATTTGCCCAGGTCTGTTGTAGATTGTCACTGAAGTCATCAAAACTATGAATGAACACATGTGGAGTTATGTACTTAACAAAAAACAAAGATGAAACAACTGAAAACATGTTTTATAGTCTAGTTTCTTCAAAATAGCCACCCTTTGCTCTAAATACTGCTTTGCACACTCTTGGCATTCTCTCCATCAGCTTTAATTTGGGCCTCCAGCTCATAAAACCCACGAAAACAGGATTTAAAAAAATGAAAATACAGTTTTTGCAGGAAAAAAAATAAATAAATAAATAAATAAAAAGATCACATGGGGCTGGGCGATTTTGCCTTTTTTTAAATATCTCGATATTTTTAGGCCATGTCACGATACACAATATATACCTCCATATTTTACCTTGGCCTTGAATGAACACTTGATGCATATAATCACAGCAGCATGGTGATTCTATGTGTCTACATTAAAACATTCTTCTTCATACTGCATTAATATATGCTACTTTTCGACTTTCATGCAGAGAGGGAAATCACAACGAAGTCAATTTATCAAAACTATATTTATCAAACTGTTATCAAGCGGTGGCACAAACATTCATGTCATTTCCAAAACCGAAAGTGCAAGATTGTCATAGACATTTTAAAACAAGCTATGAGTGCACTTTTGTGCGTGATGTCACTAAGATGACATATCGAAACAACACTAAATAAAGTGCACTTTTTGTACAGAACGCCACTACAATAGTTTAAAACAAAAAAAGTTAATTTTTTGTGCATGATGTCACACAAGATATTTCAATAACTGTCACGTAAAAATTAGCTGCAAAATAGGAAATCAAATAGTGTATGTCCTTCGCTATGTGGTAGGTTCCTGCGGATGTTATCTCCTTCTGTTGACTATTTTTTCATACGGTGTTGATGTGGAAATGGTTGCCTCGCCATTTTGTTGGTGTGGCACCGAAAGGAGATGTTGACATGCGATAATTACTCTTCATTCTCTAGCAGGTGACTTTTCAAATGATGCTACATATTAGTAGTAATGCTACTTTTTGTTGCAACACTTTTACCCCACACTTGACAAATCACGGTCGTCTGTTAGACATATTCCCAATTGAAGCCAAACCACCGCCAGACGATGGACTCCCTGCTGTATTTCTTGGGAATTAATTATTTCTTCATTTGTTACCCGATTCGCACCTTCTTTCTCTCGTATTACCACCATTAAATGCATGTATAAAATGTAAAAATCGCAAATCGTATTGCGATTTTGGAAAGAAAAATTGCAATTAGCTTTTTCCCAAAATGGTGCAGCCCTAATAGAGTCAGGTACCTTATTTCCTCTGATTGTGGCTAATGAATCTCTCCGTTCATTATCCACTCCAATTAAAAAATGCCACATTCCGTATCAGGGGGGTGCTACCGCCATGTTTTTAAGCTGACACCCCCCAGAAGAATATACCCTCATGCAATAGAATGTAAAATACTCTATATTCAATTTCATATTTTCATACATACATATCGTTTATACATCTTTTCTAACTCAACACCTATAATGTAAAACAAAATATAAAAATTTTCTGCAGTTTAGCAAACAAATGGCTGTAATGACATGTTACTACTACTTACTTTCATATCGAACACTTTTTTCTAAAAAAATCTATTTTCCCTTCGGTACAGATGAAATTGGAGTACCAAGTTTAAAAATATGTATATATATATTTTTCAGGCTACTGCACCTTTTCTGTGGTCCTTTTTTAAATATTGATTAAATGTGAGAGAATATTGCAATTTTGATTTAAAAAAATGTGCAAGTATAAGTATGGAGGTTAATTTGTGTCTTTTTTATGAAAGTTTTTAGGACACTGAATTTTTAGTGTTTGAATTTTGACTATTTTTTTTATCATATTACATTTTAAATCAAATTAAAACCATTACCTAAAGTTTTTTTTTTTTTTTTTTTCAAATTAGGCTGACGATTTCATTAAATTAAAAATTGTGGGTAAAATGTGTGTGTTTAGAAATAAAGTTTGTTAAAATACAGTTTTTTTAAAATTTGGCGTAAAAAAAAAATTCATCCAGCCGTCTTCTTCCGCTTGTTCGAGGTCGGGTCGCGGAGGCAACAGCCTAATTAGGGAAGCCCAGACTTTCCTCTCCCCAGCCACTTCAGTGTCAAATAATTAAGTGCAGAATTAATCAAACTGGACACCTCATTGGCGGCTTCTGAGACATGATCGATTGCTTCAGTCTTAATTGGGTATCAAATTTTCAAGCAACATATTTATTTTTTATTTTTTTTACACACTGAATTTCAAAATACTGTATGGTGACAAACTGATTTTTCAAACACAAATTTGGTTCCCAGATGTATTACTAAATGAAATTGTTAGTATATTTAAAAAATTGTATTTAAAAAAAATAAAATAACAAAAAGTGAAAAATTCAGTTAATATACACAATATACATATATATATATATATATTTATATATATATATATATATATATATATATATATATGTGTGTGTGTATATATATATATGTGTGTGTGTATATATATATATATGTGTGTGTGTATATATATATATATGTGTGTGTATATATATATAAATGTGTAATAAATATATATATATATATATATATATATATATGTGTATATATATATATATATACAGGTGCTGGTCATATTATTAGAATATCATGCAAAAGTTGATTTATTTCATAATTCCATTTAGAAAGTCAAACTTGTTAAATGTATACATTCATTCCAAACAGACTGATACATTTCAAGTGTTTTTCGCCAAAAAGGAGACGATTATAGCTGACAACCAATGAAAACCCTAAATTCAACATCTCAGAAAATTAGAATATGGTGAAAAGGTCAGATATTGAAGACACCTGGTGCCACACTCTAGTTAGCTAACTAACTCAAAACACCTGGAAAAGCCTTTAAATGGTCTCTCGTTTTGATTATGTATGACACACAATCATGGGGAAGACAGCTGACTTGACAACTGTCCAAAAGATAACCATTGATACTTTAAAGAAGGAGGGCAAGACACAAAAGGTCATTGCCAAAGAGGTTGGATGTTCCCAGAGCTCTGTGTCCAAGCACATTAATAGAGAGGCGAAGGGAAGACAAAGATGTGGTAAAAAAGTGTTCAAGCAAGAGGGACAACCGCGCCCCGGAGAGGATTGTCAAACAAAACCGATTCAAAAATGTGGGGGAGATCCACAAAGAGTGGACTGAAGCTGGAGTCAGTGCTTCAAGAACCACCACGCACCAACGTATGCAAGATATGAGCATCAGCTGTCGCATCCCGTGTGTAAAGCCACTCTTGAATAAGAGACAACGTCAAAAGCGTCTCGCCTGGGCTCAAGACAAAAAGGACTGGACTGCTGCTGAGTGGTCCAAAGTTATGTTTTCAGATGAAAGTAAATGTTGTATCTCCTTTGGAAATCAAGGTACCAAAGTCTGGAGGAAGACAGGAGAGGCACAGAATCCACGTTGCCTGAAGTCCAGTGTCAAATTTCCACAATCGGTAATGGTCTGGGGTGCCATGTCATCTGCTGGTGTTGGTCCACTGTGTTTCCTGAGGTCTAGGGTCAATGCAGCAGTCTACCAGGAAGTTTTAGAACACTTTATGCTGCTTGCCGCGGACAAATTTTATGGAGGTGAGGATTTCATTTTCCAACATGACTTGACACCTGCACACAGTACCAAATCTACCACTACCTGGTTTAAGGACCATGGGATCCCTGTTCTTGATTGGCCTGCAAACTCACCTGACCTTAACCCCATAGAAAACCTATGGGGTATTGTGAAGCGGAAGATGCGAGATGCCAGACCCAACAATGCTGAAGAGCTGAAGGCCACTAATAATGCAACCTAGGCTCTCATAACACCTGAGGAGTGCAACAGACTGGTCGACTCCATGCCACGCCGTATTGCTGCAGCAATTCAGGCAAAAAGAGCTGCAACTAAGTATTCATTGCCGTACATGCTGAAACTTTCCATGTTCATACTTTTCAGTTGGCCCACATTTCTAAAAAATATTTTTTGGTACTAGTCGTAACTAATATTCTAATTTTCTGAGATACTGAATTTGGGATTTTCAGTAATTGTCAGTACTAATCATCAAAATTTAAAGAAATAAACATTTCAAATATATCACTATATGTGTAATGAATTGATATATTATGTAAGTTTCACATTCTGAATATAATTACTGAAATAAATCAACTTTTTTATGATATTCTAATAAAATGAACAGCACCTGTATAAATATATATATGTGTATATATATATGTATATATGTATATATATATATATATATATATATATATGTATGTGTATATATATATACATACATATATATATATATATATATATATATATGTGTGTGTGTGTGTATATATATACAATTATATGTATGTATATATATATATATATATATGTGTGTGTATATATATATATATATATGTACAGTATGTATGTATGTATATATACAGTATATATATATATATGTGTGTGTGTATACATACATATATATATATATATATATATATATATATATATATATATATAGTAAAATGTTTTTGTCATAAAGACACAAATGAACCTCCATAACAGGCCTCTTGTTAATAAAACACTTATAGATGCCTGGTACTCTCTGCATTTGCGTAAACAAATGCTCCAGGCCACTTTATGAGGAAATGCAGTGTTTTATACTCATTGAAAAACTGATGTTTCCCCATGTCGAGACTTCTTTCTTGTCAGTGTTTCTTTGTTTCCCGCTGCTAGTACACAGTCAGGCAATGTGTGTGTGTGTGTGTGTGTGTGTGTGTGTGTGTGTGTGTGTGTGTGTGTGTGTGCGTGTGTGCGTGTGCGTGTGCGTTTGTGGGTGCGTGCGTGTGAGTGTCCGCTTAGTTACGTCTATGGTTCTCCTCTTGCCTCGCCCCTTCCAGAAGAAGCCGGTTCAGTCGAACGCCGGGGGCCCCCCCTCTCCCCTGTCGTCAGCCAGGCCCCTGCTCATGAGAACCTTTTCAGACGAGTCCAATACTGTCATTTAAACAAGGTACTCGGTCACCTTCTGGCCATTTAAGCCAAACCTAGAGTTTGGCGAGCCCACGCCGACCCAACAGTGCTGGGTCATAACTCCCTAGACCTACCTGTAGAACGCAGCCGTGCCAAATCCACCAAAAACCGCCGTGTTCCGCAGGCTGATATCGGTCGGCTGAAGAGGTGCACTTTCCCCATTGACGAATTTGTCCTTCACTTTTCACCAAAATGTGTTCAAATTGTGCATTTCCATGGCCAAATGCTCCTTTCAGCCTCCCTTTAGATGCCTGCAGCTGCCCTAACCCTCAGCATGTGTCTTTTGATTGTTTTCCAGTGGATGTGGAATGTTGTACTTGTCTGCTTGTTGTGTTGTCACCTGGTCATGTGTGCATGTTGACCTTTAACCTCAGGCTGTCATACATGGAGTATTGTGAGAATGAAACATCTCATGACTTTGCGACAGTACTCTCCCTGTTATTTTTCCTAAGACATATTTAGTATAAAATACAATAGAATAAAAAGTACTTTATTAATCCCTGGGGGAAATTTAGCACCACAGTTTGCTCACAACAGACAATAAACAAAGACTTAAGTATTTTTTACTTGTGAATAATATAAATACAGTCTATTATACAGCTTTATTCACATGTGAATAATATAAATACAGTCTATTATACAGCATTATTCACATGTGAATAACATACATACAGTCTATTATACAGCATTATTCACATTTGAATAACATAAATACAGTCTATTATACAGCATTATTCACATGTGAATAACATAAACCCAGTCTATTATACAGCTTTATTCACATGTGAATAACATAAATAAGTCTATTATACAGCATTATTCACATGTGAATAATATAAATACAGTCTATTATACAGCATTATTCACATGTGAATAACATACATACAGTCTATTATACAGCATTATTCACATTTGAATAACATAAATACAGTCTATTATACAGCATTATTCACATGTGAATAACATAAACCCAGTCTATTATACAGCATTATTCACATGTGAATAACATAAACACAGTCTAATATACGGCATTATTCACATGTGAATAACATAAATACAGTCTATTATACAGCATTATTCACATGTGAATAATGCCGTATAATGGACTGTATTTATGTTATTCACATGTGAATAACAAATAGTCTATTATACAGCATTGTTCACATGTGAATAACATAAATGGGCCGGTAGTAAGGTTTAGTGGTGTGACGGTACCACCATCGCGGTTTGGTATGAACTTTGGTTTCAAAAGTCTCTGTTTTTTTAAATGCAAAACTGCTGAGCTTTTGTGTAAACTATTTTGAAATTGAACAAATAACTGCAAACCGATAATAGGCGATTCCCTAATAAAATACAGTAAAAAAAATAAAATGTATACCGTATTTTCCGGACTCTATAGCGCACTGGTATATAAGCCGCACCCACTACATTTTAGAAATAAAAATGTGTTTTTAATATATTACGGACTTTAAGCCACAGATATATGCGTTTTGAAATGACTTAGGGACAAAAAGATTCTGTAAATATTTATTTACGTACCTTAATTGTTTCCCGGCGATGTCCGTAAAATGGCTGATCAGACAAAATATAAATCATCGTCATGGACCTTATGTAAAATATACGGTTGTGGTTTTTAACGGTGTACTACTGTTTATGGAAAGATGGTACGTTTGTTTTAACGGTAGAAAAACTGCCAGCTACGTTGCTGTAATAAAAAATGAACTTGTACTTTTT
Organism: Nerophis ophidion; assembly: GCF_033978795.1. Taxonomy (NCBI): domain Eukaryota; kingdom Metazoa; phylum Chordata; class Actinopteri; order Syngnathiformes; family Syngnathidae; genus Nerophis; species Nerophis ophidion. The sequence goes on from NC_084615.1 coordinate 19,969,527, forward strand.
TCCCACGAACAATATCATGTTGTAAAAAAACAATGTCAATTTAACACAAACAGTCTGGCAACTATACTTGGGGCGGTATAGCTCGGTTGGTAGAGCGGCCGTGCCAGCAACTTGAGGGTTGCAGGTTCGATTCCCGCTTCCGCCATCCTAGTCACTACCGTTGTGTCCTTGGGCAAGACACTTTACCCACCTGCTCCCAGTGCCACCCACACTGGTTTAAATGTAACTTAGATATTGGGTTTCACTATGTAAAGCGCTTTGAGTCACTAGAGAAAAGCGCTATATAAATATAATTCACTTCACACTCACAACTAAGCTGCCAACTTGTTCTGTAAAAAACAGAACAGTGGTACTGTTTTTATATTTACCGTAAAATATTGTAAAAAATAACAAAAACAGTATTTTACAGTAACGTTTTGTAAATGTAAAGTTTTTACTGTAAAATCAACAATCTACTTAAAACTATTTATATAATTAATAATCGAATCCAGAGGCAAATTCATACCTTATCCGCTGTTACAAGCGGGCCGATGTGGCCCTCAATGAAAACGAGCGAATCACTTTGCAATGCAGTCTGCTGAAAAGGATGGAAAGCACCACTCTGCATCGCATCTGATGCCGTGGTCGAAGTTGGAATTGCCACAAAAGTAATTCTAAGACATTATACTTTATGCTGCCATCTGGTGGCTAAAGTGGATAGTGCACCCCCACCCAATTTCTCATGTGTAGGGTCAACCGTGACCAATGGGGCCATAGCAATCCCCTTCCTATTGTCCGTATTTCATGGAAGAAGGAAGAACGTGCATCTTTTGTATTCCTCCAAATCCACAAACGACCACTGACGCCCTGAGTAGAGAGTTTGGGATGTTTCATGTCCGCCTCATGTCAGTGTGAGCCAGCAGTGTTTTGTTTTTTTCCGGAGTTTGTGCACACGTTGCTTAAACCTTCATTTGTGTCCTCCTACTAGCCGCCAGAGGATGACCTCCAGTGAGCACCCAGGTAACAAAAGGACAAACACCGAAGGCCTGATTTACTCAAGGTTTGCGTGTGCTAAAGCACGTGCAAACCTGATAGCACGCGCCAAGCTGATCTACTTAACGTGTGCAAAGTGGACAGCGTCTGTTAAGTGAGCGGAATAAGGCTTGTGATCCATTCATTTATATGCAAAATATGTGCACATCATCAAGACGGCCACGATTCTGTCATAAAAATAAAATGCTAATGTAATTATTGAGCACGCACATTGTGATTTATCAACACTCATCACTGTTTTGCCAGCACTATTTAGCGTTTCTTTTAGCAAGTGTTAGACCAGGGGTGTCAAACTGGTTTTCATTGAGGGCTACATTGCATTTATGGTTCCCCTCAGAGAGCCGCTTTTAACAATGAATAATATACTAATATACATGTATATGTGTATATACTGTATGTATATATATATATATATATATATATATACATATATATATATATATATATATATATATATATATATATATATAATACGTTAACAATATATGTTTCTACATAAGCTGCAAAACAATATATATATATTTTACTTTGAAAACTGGCAGCTTACTCACCAGAATTTTACAGTAAAAGCAGTGTTTTTTTTTATTGCATATTAAAAAAATGCAATACATGTAAAAATAATTGCACTGTTTTTAAACATATCTGTCAGTAGACTCGTTATGGAAGCGCTAAAAACTACAAACCCCGTTTCCATATGAGTTGGGGAATTGTGTTAGATGTAAATATAAACGGAATAGAATGATTTGCCAATCATTTTCAATCCATATTCAGTTGAATATGCTACAAAGACAACATATTTGATGTTCGAACTGATAAACCTTATTTTTTTTGCAAATAATCATTTGCAAAATGCACCACTTTACAATTGCATGCGCAGTCTTAGTAGATCACACTACTAATACACTACTCTTCTGACACCAGTAGTGTCAGAAGAGTAGTATAACATACAATGGAATTTGGAAAAAAAAAGTATAAAAAATAAAATCTGCACGCCAATCCACATGAAGTACACGTTTGTGTACTTATGGACTAAGTACATCATATCAAAAGATTATTTTTTATTTTTTATTCTACCTAGGGTCCAATAAGCCCTAATAGCAAAGAGAAACAAAAAAAGCATGTAAACAAACAGTAAATAAGGCGGTCTGCACCACTTTACAATTGCACATGCAGTCTAAGTAGATCACACTACTAGTACACTACTCATGTCAGAAGAGTATAACATTCAATGGAATTTCGGGAAAAAAAGTGTAAAAATAAAAATTTGCATGTCACTACACATGAAGTACACGTGTGTGTACTTAATGGACTAAGTACATCATGTTATAAGATAATTTTTTGTTTTCATTCTAATTAGGGTCCCATAAGCCCAAATAGCAAAGAGAAATAAAAAAAAGCATGTAAACAAACAGTAAATAAGGCGGTCTGCACCACTTTACAATTGCACACGCAGTCTTATTAGATCACACTACTAGTACACGCTATTTTATGAATTGCACACGTTTGGATCTTAGTGAACCAGGCCCTCGGCGTCTTGTTTGACGTCACAGCCGTCCTCCGATCCGCTCACCGAAATCAACAGCCTTTGCCCGACTAATTCTTCTGTGAAATTTCAATTCTCGCTGTCTTGTCCTCCGCCTGTTCGCCGCCCTGACCACCTTCTCCCCCTTCCCCTTTCCCCCGGGTCCCCCAGGTGGAAGCGGTGGCGACCGTCTCCTACATGCAGCTCAAGGCGCGCCAGTGAAAAGCGGGACTCGCACCAAGAGCGGCGGCCACATTCAGGGTTCAGGTCTGACCGCCGCCCCAGGAGGATAAAAACAGACTGCAAGTTTTTTTTTCCCGTCCCGAGGCCACGCCCTCCTCATGGCGCCCACGCATGGTTACTGGAAAGGAAAAACACTCAAGACGTGAGTACTCCCATCTTTTTTTCGCCTTGCGTGTCCGATGTCCACTCCAGGCCGCATGGGAAAATAAACACTTTCTAGAGTCTCACGGTTTTTAAGATGACGTCCTGGTCCGAGATCTGCTTCATGGCTCTTTTACCTTCTTTTCCATCATTTTTTTTTTTTTCAAGTCACACACTCGCAGGTTTAAATTGTGCAAGAACCAAACTGTATCAATTTGAGAATTGATTAAGTCCAAAATGTTTGTGTGTTTGCGTGCGTTTGTGTTTGCACGTGTGTCTGTGTGTGTGTGTGTGTGTGTGTGTGTGTGGAGGACTTGATTAGTGATGTTGGACCTAAATAGTTGAGTTGATTATGTCCGAGTCTAGTTAAGAAAAGAGGAATAATATATGTGATTTACTGTACGTAAAGAAGCTCCGAAAAGCCAAAAAAAAAGGTCAGAGTCAAACACTCGCAGGTTTAAATTATGCAAGAACCAAACTGTATCAATTTGAGAATTTATTAAGTCCAAAATGTGTGTGTGTTTGCATGCGTTTGTGTTTGCGTGTGTGTGTGTGTGTGTGTGTGTGTGTGTGTGTGTGTGTGTGTGTGTGTGTGTGTGTGTGTGTGTGGAGGACTTGATTAGTGATTTCGGACCTAAATAGTTGAGTTGATCATGTCCGAGTCTAGTTAAGAAAAGAGGAATAATATATGTGATTTACTGTATGTAGAGAAGCTCCGAAAAGCCAAAAAAAAGGTCAGGAATGTCGTGTCTTCGCACTTGTGTGACTCACTAGATCAGGCCTGGGCAATTATTTTGACTCGGGGGCCAAATTTTTAGAAAAAACTGTATCTGGGGGCCGGTATATCCATTTTTAGGAAAACTAATACAAAACCTGACAATAAAGTCTGATTGAATCTAAAAATGTTATGACAGACCGCCTTAAAAACGGAATGGATTTTTTTTCTATGCACGATAAAACCCTGAATATTGAGAACATATGAACGTCACACCCCCCCTCTCAATCCACATATATTACAATCAACCCAAATGCAACAAAAATGCAACAAACACAGCCAAACATGAACGTGAAGGGTAAAAAAACAAAAAACATCTACAATCTGATATATGTGATGTATCACTAAGCTTTAGAACTTTCTTGTAAAAATCTCTTTCCACGTCTGTCCCTGACACCCACATTTCAGGCTCTGTGGAAACACTCTGTGGAAACGCTCCCCACCCACACTGCTTGTTGCCTCGTCTGAGCTGCTGTGACGTAGATTACCATAGTAACTAATAAGGTTAGTATACGGGTATTAGTATAGTACCGCGATACTAATTAATCATATTTGGTACCATACCAGCTCTGAAAAATACTGGCCCTCCACACCCTAAGATTTTTTGTTAAAATAAAGCCTGTAATGCAATTTTTTCTGGTCCCCTTTATTTGGAAAAGAATCGAAAAGTATCAAAATAATATCAGGACAACACTAGTTACTAAAATATCATGCAAAAGCGCAGATTCCAACCATTGAAATACTTTGTATAGTTGAACACTTATGGTCATTAGAAAACATGACTGCACATCATAATGGCAGCTAGACTTTCCATCTTAAAGATTTAAAAAAAAAAAATTGGGGAATGTCCGGCGGGCCCGATCGAAAATCTTAACGGGCCGCATGTGGCCCCCAGGCCTTAATTTGCCCAGGTCTGCACTAGATGTTTTCTGTCTTCTCGTCAGTTTTAGTGATTCACCAGTCGGACGTTGGGAGACATTTTCTCATTAAATAGCATGATTTTGACAGTTTTTGTACCAAAACGAGCAGGCCACACTTCAAACGTGCACTGTAACCCGAGGACCCCAGGGTCGGCAACCTTCAGCTCGTCCTCTTCGTCTGAGATTTTTTTTTTCCCCCCAACAACTAAGTGAGGAATTTTCAAGAAGAGTTCTATATTATTCTGATTGTCCGTGAGACTGTGCATGTACAGCACAGGTCTTGGACACACCTAATCCTAATTCAATGGGTTTTTTTTATGTTCAGGACTATTCCAGATTGTCACTGAAGGCATCAAAACTATAAATAAACACATGCGGAGTTATGTTCTTAACAAAAAAAGGTGAAATCATTCTAGTTTCTTCAAAATAGCCATTCTCTGCTTACTGCGTTGCACACTCTTGGCATTCTCTCGATGAGCTTCAAGCACACCTGTGAAGTGAAAAACATTTCAGGTGACTACCTCTAGAAGTGCATCTAAAATCCATTATTTCTGGTGGGCGCTGTGGCGCCCTACTCTGTTCAGCAGTCCTTGAACACACCGTAAAAACGCACCGGTTTAGTTTGTCAAACGATTGCTCTGTGCTAAAAGAGCACAATTTGTCGGTTCAATATGCAAAATTCAATATCTCTGTCGCTCAGACAGTTTGAGCTTCAAGAGGTAGTCACCTGAAATGGTTTTCACTTCACAGGGGAGCTTGAAGCTCATTGAGAGATTGCCAAGAGTGTGCAAAGCTGTAGTCAGAGCCAAGGGTGGCTATTTTGAAGAAACTAGAATACAAAACATGTTTTCAGTTGTGTTAAGTACATAACTGCATACGTGTTTATTCATAGTTTCAACACCTTCAGTGACAATCTACAATGTAAATAGTCGTTAAAATAAAGTTAATTCTTAGTTTCGATGCCTTCAGTGACAACCTACATGTGTCCGTTAAACTGAGACTAACAGGGTCATATTCCTACTGCATGTGGAAGGCTCTTCACGAATACTCGGAAGAAAATAGAGAGTTAAATTTTGCGCGCAGCAATTTGATGGTCAGTAAAATAAAAATATTGTAAGTAATTTGTCACGTTTCATGTGTCAGTTAAACTGAGACGAACAGGGTAATATCCCTGCTGCATGTGAAAGGCTCATCAAAATACTCCGAAGAAAATAGAGTTGAATTTTGCGTTGACCGATCTGATGGTCAGTAAAATAAAATATTGTAAGTCATTTGTCACGTGTCATTTGTCAGTTAAACTGCGACGAACAGGGTCACATTTCTACTGCATGTGGAAGGCTCATCAAAATACTCCGAAGAAAATAGAGTTGAATTTTACGTTGACCGATCTGATAGTCAGTAAAATAAAATATTGTAAGTCATTTGTCACGTTTCATGTGTCAGTTAAACTGAAACAAACAGGGTCATATCTCTGCTGCATGTGGAAGTCTCATCAAAATACTACGAATAAAATAGAGTTGAATTTTGCGTTGACCGATCTGATGGTCAGTAAAAAAAAAATAGTGTAAGTAATTTGTCACGTTTCATGTGTCAGTTAAACTGCGACAAACCGGGTCATATCCCTGCTGCCTGTGGAAGTCTCATCAAAATACTACGAATAAAAGAGTTGAATTTTGCGTTGACCGATCTGATGGTCAGTAAAATAAGATATTGTAAGTAATTTGTCACGTTTCATGTGTCAGTTAAACTGAAACAAACAGGGTCATATCCCTGCTGCATGTGGAAGGTTTATCACCAATATTTGGAATAAAATAGAGAGTTTAATTTAGCGCGGAGCGATTTGATGGTAAATAAAATAAAAATATTGCAAGTTTATAAGCTGTTGTTTTGTGGCTCGGGATTATTGCGCTTTAATGCAACGTATTTATGGCCACACGTGAGAAATGTAGAAAAATGATGGTGAAAGGCTGCCGACCCAGGTTGTGAGAATTTAAGGTGGCCTGCCAGGGAGTTCCACAAAATAAAACCCTCAGAGGAGCTTTTTTAAAAAATATCCAAAAAGAGGCAAATGCACCTTCTTTATGAATGTTATGAGTGAGTGTCTCCTGACCTTTGACTGGTTCCTGCTAGGTTCCTGCAAGGAGCAGTTTTATCTTGACACGCTCACAGCACTCCTGCACTATTGACCACGCCCACCCTCCGGTGTCAAAGGTCACCGAGGCACACGGCCCTCTTGCACAAGTCGCATAACAGCCACACCCGAAATGCACTAACTGTCCAGACCTGGAAGCAGCGTTCTTGAAAATCTGTCAGTCGAGTGACTTTTTTGTCATACATTCCATTTTTGTCACGCAATCACTTTACAACACAAATATTGTTTGACTTACCAAATGTTGTATTTTTTACTGGGGAGTCCGCCCGTGTCCGCATCACACACCACACACACTAAATAATCAGGTGGCGCTCGGCTTTTCCAAGCTTCTTCTTCACTTTGATACGTTACCTCCAGACCGCACTGCGCTGGCGACGGACTGCTTTGTTACACGGCATCGGCGATGCTCCCTGGAGTCCCAACGTCTTGCTTGTCCAAAAAAAAAAAAAAAGAATATGTCACGAGAGCGGATTGTATTTTTAACCTTTTTTTTCCAACCACTCTTTTTTGTAAGAAAATCAAAATGTACCAAAAACCAATAGGTTGTCGGACCTGTGGCCACTCGATGCCCTATTGTCCGGCACGCCAACCTCTCAGCTGAATGTATTGAAGTTATATTTAAATCCTGACGGTTTTTCTGTAATATTAAAGAACATTTTGGAAAAAAAGGAAGTGTCTGGTGCTCTGTGTTTGAATGGCTGTTCACGCTTGTCACGTTTGGTTCGTTTTAGAGGAACTCTGGTAAGGTTTGTGTCTGGGAATTTTGTCATTCATCAGGTCGTTGTAGTCTCTGGGCATTCAATCATCACAACTGGATTGTTTAAAGTTAAAGTACCGATGATTGTCACACACACTAGGTGTGGCCAAATTATTCTCTGTATTTGATCCATCACCCTTGATCACCCCCTGGGAGGTGAGGGGAGCAGTGGGCAGCAGCGGTAGCTGCGCCGGGAATCATTTATGGTGATTTATCCCCCAATTCCAACTCTTAATGTTTGGTTTGTCTTGGAAGACGTTTGGACTCTTATCCGAGTGGACTTCATCAGTTCATGATCATACACATAGATTGGTCAGATCTAGTCTTAGTCTTAGATTGGTCAGGTCCAGTCTTTGACTTAGATTGGTCACGGTTTAGTATAGTCTTAGATTGGTCAGATCTAGTCTTAGTCTTAGATTGGTCAGATCTAGTCTTAGTCTTAGATTGGTCACATCTAGTCTTAGTCTTAGATTGGTCAGATCCAGTCTTTGACTTAGATTGGTCACATAAAGTCTTAAATTGGTCAGAACTAGTCTACGCTTAGATTGGTCAGATGTAGTCTTCGACTTTGATTGGTCACATTTAGTATTAGACTGGTCAGATCTACTATTAGATTGGTCAGATCTAGTCTTAGACTTATATTGGTCAGATACAGTCTTAGACTTAGATTGGTCAGATCTAGTCTAAGATTGGTCACATTTAGTCTTAGACTGGTCAGATCTACTCCTAGATTTGTCAGATCTATTATTAGATTTAGATTGGTCGGATCTAGTCTAAGATTGGTCACATTTAGTCTTAGACTGGTCAGATCTACTCCTAGATTTGTCAGATCTATTATTAGATTTAGATTGGTCAGATCTAGTCTTAAACTGGTCAGATCTAGTCTTAGATTTAGATTGGTCAGATCTAGTCTTAAACTGGTCAGATCTAGTCTTAGACTTAGATTGGTCAGATCTAGTCTTAGATTTAGATTGCTCACATTTAGTCTTAGACTGGTCAGATCTACTCTTAGATTGGACAGATCTATTACATTTAGATTGGTCAAATCCATTGTTAAATTGGTCAGATCTAGTCTTAGACAGATTGGTCAGATCCAGTCTTAGACTTAGATTGGTCACGGTTTAGTATAGTCTTAGATTGGTCAAATCTAATCTTAGTCTTACATTGGTCACATCAAGTCTCAGTCTTAGGATGGTCACATCTAGTCTTAGTCTTAGATTGGTCAGATCCAGTCTTTGACTTAGATTGGTCACATAAAGTCTTAAATTGGTCAGAACTAGTCTACGCTTAGATTGGTCATATCGAGTCTTCGACTTTGATTGGTCAGATCTAGTCTTAGATTGGTCACATTTAGTATTAGACTGGTCAGATCTACTATTAGATTGGTCAGATCTAGTCTTAGATTTCTATTGGTCAGATCCAGTGTTAGACTTAGATTGGTCAGATCTAGTCTAAGATTGGTCACATTTAGTCTAAGATTTGTCACATTTAATCTTAGACTGGTCAGATCTACTCCTAGATTTGTCAGACCAACTATTAGATTTAGATTGGTCAGATCTAGTCTTAAACTGGTCAGATCTAGTCTTATACTTAGATTGGTCAGATCCAGTTTTAGACATTAGATTGGTCAGATCTAGTCTTGGACTTAGATTGGTCATTTTAGTCTTGGATTGATCAGATCTTGTCTTACAATTACATTGGTCACATTTAGTCTTAGACTGGTCAGATCTACTCTTAGATTGGACAGATCTATTAAATTTAGATTGGTCAAATCTATTGTTGGTCAGATCTAGTCTTGGACATAGATTGGTCAGATCCAGTCTTAGACTAAGATTGGTCAGATCTAGTCTTAGACTTAAATTGGTCAGATCTAGTCTTAGACTTAGATTGGTCACATATAGTCTTAGATTGGTCAGATCTAGTCTTAGATTGGCCACATTTAGTCTTAGATTGGTCAGATGTACTCTTAGATTTGTCAGATCTATTATTAGGTTTCGATTGGTCAGATCTAGTCTTAGACTTAGATTGGTCAGATCCAGTCGTAGACATTAGATTGGTCAGATCTAGTTTTAGACTTAGATTGGTCACCTATAGTCTTAGATTAATCAAATCTAGTCTTAGAATTAGATTGGTCACATTTAGTCTGAGACTAGTCAGATCTCCTCTTAGATTGGACAGATCTATTATTAGATTTAGATTGGTCAGCTCTAGTGTTAAACTGGTCAGATATAGTCTTAGATTTAGATTGGTCAGATCTAGTCTTAGACTTAGACTGGTCAGATCCAGTCTTAGTCTCGGACTGGTCAGATCCCGTCTTAGTCTCGGACTGGTCAGATCCAGTCTTAGACTTAGACTGGTCAGATCTTGTATTAGACTTAGATTGGTCACATCTAGTCTTAATTAGATGTGACCAATCTAAGTCTAAGATCATAAACTAATGAAGTCAACTTGGATGAGAGGCGAATCGTCTTCTTTACACGAGCTTAAAGTAGAACGTGTTCGGTGATGGATTCCAAGGACCTGGACTCAATCCAATTGCCCCGTGTCGGTTTTGATCAGACAGAGAACAAACTTTATGGGACTATCTTTTCAATATTCCGTGACATTTATTTGCATCAACACAGACATTTACTACAGACGCCCTCTGGCTGGCGTGAGAGACAAGAACTTGATAATCAAGTCCTCTTGGATCTAAATTGAACTATCAATGAGAATCAGGTGTGCTGGCAGGACAACGGAATAGAAAGTAAAGTTGCTTCAAAACACACACACAAACAGGAAATACTGACACAATAAAAGCACCAGGACAGGAAGTGACTGTAAACACAGGAAGTAGAAACTAGAAATAGCAGTGGGCAGGAATTATCCATCCATCCATTTTCTACCGCTTATTCCCTTTTGGGGTCGCGGGGGGCGCTGGTGCCTATCTCAGCTACAATCGGGCGGAAGGCGGGGTACACCCTGGACAAGTCCCCACCTCATCGCAGGGCCAACACAGATAGACAGACAACACTCACACTCAAACACTAGGGCCAATTTAGTGTTGCCAATCAACCTATCCCCAGGTGCATGTTTTTGGAAGTAATTAAAACACAAGAAAACCCAAACTGTCAACAGCCAGCCTGACAATTCTGCCCTCGCTACTCGAGTCCAGCCTGTGCACGTAAGTTAAAGGCCTACTGAAACCCACTACTACTGAGTCTGATAGTTTATATATCAATGATGAAATATTAACATTGCAACACATGTCAATACGGCCGGTTTAGTTTACTAAATTACAATTTAAAATTTCCCGCGGGGTTTCCTGTTGAAAACATCGCGGAATGATCACGCGTGGTTGTGACGTTATTGGTTGGAGGGGACATATTAGCCCAGCACCACTTACGGCTAAAAGTCGTCTCTTTTCATCGTGCAATTACACAGTATTTTGGACATCTGTGTTGCTGAACATTTTGCAATTTCTTCAATTAATAATGGAAACGTCAAATAAGAATGCTGTTGGTGGAAAGCGGCGGATTGCAGCTGCCTTTAGCAACTGAAACACAGCTGGTCTTTCTTTGTTTGTTGTGAAGCTTTAACACAGAACGGTCAAGCGAACATGTTTCTCTATGTCAACCAGCAAGTTTTTGGATGGGAAAATTGTGATATTAAGTCGGCTCTTACCGGAGACTTGAGTGGATTACGCGACCTCCTCCTGCAGCTCAAAATGGCAGCTGTGATCTTGGCTCCTCGGCTTCTCTGAGACACTGGCGTTCACCGCAGCCATCCGAATTTCAGGTATGACTTTATAATCTCACTAAAATACTATTAACACAATAAATAGATAATGGATTTTCCAGAATTATCTTAGTAAATGTGTCTAATTACATCTGAAACGCTCCCACTGCCGCCGCCTTGAGCTGTCGCCTTTTTTTTTTTTTTTGTGCTTCACTCTAACTTTCCTCATCCACTAATCTTTCATCCTTGCTCAAATTAATGGGGAAATCGTCACTTTCTCGGTCCAAATTGCTCTTACTGCTGGTGGCTCACATTATAAACAATGTTCAGATGTGAGGAGCCCTCACACCGGTGATGTCACGCGCACATCGTCTGCTACTTCTGGTACAGGCAAGGCTTTTTTATTTGCAACCAAAAGTTGCGAACTTTATCAACGATGTTCTCTACTAAATCCTTTCAGCAAAAATATGGCAATATCGCAAAATGATCAAGTATGAATCATAGAATGGACCTGTTATCCCCGTTTGAATAAGACAATCTCATTTCAGTAGGCCTTTAAAAGCATTAAAAAACAAGTTTCGTTGAGGTTTGATGTTCCTCCTTTTCCATTATTTTCTTTCCTCAGTTTTATCTCCTTACATTGCTTCCTTAATTTAGGTTTGTAAGACTGAAGTGTAAACATAAGTATAACGTCGATTGTGCATGTTACATCAAAAAAAGAGGTTTAGTGTTTATACATTCACATAATTCTCTACAGATGTTTACACATAAAAATTACATTCACACTAAACTTGAGGTGTAGCGTTGCCGCCCTCTAGTGGTCAAATTTAGCACTGTATGTATTAAACCAAGCTTTACTCTCAGGACAAATATCAACACAACCACGAATACAAAAGACATCACTAAGTCAGCAATTGCAATACAAAATTAACTAAATATATTTATGCACACATAATTTATTAAAAACGTTTGACCAAGTTTGGTGATGAAGTTTAGACGCTGGTATTTCTACCATTGTTGCTTCATGTTTGGATCAATGTGTCCGTCGCTTAAAAGGTAGGTCCGACAGGAAACAATGACATTCATTATTTACAGTACATATTACTTACATTACATATTAAATTACATATTATTTACATTACAGACTTACATTACATATTACATTGCATATTGAATCACATATTACTTACACATTATTTACATTACATATTTACTTTAAATAGTACTTATATTTACATTACATATTAAAATACATATTTACATTGCATTTTTACATTATATATTAATTACATTACATGTTATTTAAATTACATATTACTTAAATTACATATTAAATTGCATATTATTTACATTACATTTTTACATTTCATCCATCCATCCATCCATTTTCTACCGCTTATTCCCTTTCGGGGTCGCGGGGGGCGCTGGCGCCTATCTCAGCTACAATCGGGCGGAAGGCGGGGTACACCCTAGACAAGTCGCCACCTCATCGCAGGGCCAACACAGATAGACAGACAACATTCACACTCACATTCACACACTAGGGCCAATTTAGTGTTGCCAATCAACCTATCCCCAGGTGCATGTCTTTGGAGGTGGGAGGAAGCCGGAGTACCCGGAGGGAACCCACGCATTCACGGGGAGAACATGCAAATGACTTAAATTACATATTCGCATCGCATAATATTTACATTACATATAATTCACATTACATATGTACTTTAAATATTACATTACATATTTACATTGAAGCTGGATTCCAAAGACCTGGACTCGATCCAAACGGCCCGTGTCGGTTTTGATCAGAGGGAGAAAAACCTTTATGGGACTATCTTTTCAATATTCTGTGACATTTATTTGCTTCAACACAGACCTTTATTACAGACGCCCTCTGGCTGGCGTGAGAGACAAGAACCTGATAGTCAAGTCCGCTTGGATCTAATTTAGAACTATCAATGAGAATCAGGTGTGCTGGCAGGACAACGGAGCAGAGTGTAAAGCTGCTTTGAAACATAAACACCAAACAGGAAATCTTAACACAATAAAAGTACCAGGACAGGACGTGACTGTTAACACAGGAAGTAGAAACTAGATATAGCAGTGGGCAGGATTTAAAACAAAAGAAAACCCAGACTGTCAACAGCAAGCCTGACAATTCTGCCCTCGCTACTCGAGTCTAGCCTGTGCACGTAAGTTAAAAGTATGAAAAAAAACAAGTTTCGTTGAGGTTTGATGTTCCTTCTTTTTTTAAATTATTTTCCTTCCTCACTTTTATTTCTTTACATTTCTTCCTTCATTTAGGTTTGTAAGAATGAAAATATTAAGAGAAGTATAACGTCCATTGTGTATATTACATCAATAAAAGAGGTTTAGTGTTAATACATTCACATAGTCATCTACAGATGTTTACACATAAAAATGACAACATTCACACTAAACTTGAGGTGTAAAGTTGTCGCCCTCTAGTGGTCAAATTTAGCGCTAGATGTATTAAACCAAGCTTTACTCTCAGACAAATATCAACACGACCACGAAAACAAAATACATCACGAAGTCAGCAATTTCAATACAAAAGTAACTAAATATATTTATGCACACATTATAATTTATTAAAAACGTTTGACCAAGTTTGGTGATGAAGTTTAGACGCTGGTATTTCTAAGATTGTTGCTTCTGGTTTTGGATCAATGTGTCCGTCGCTTAAAAGGTCCGACAGGAAACAATGACATTCATTATTTCGTTGTTCAGTCCTTGTTAAAAGTCAGATGGTTGCCATTTATTTACATTTGTTTAGGGTTGGATGAGGAGTCTTCTTCTACTCACCCACTGCTGGCTGCTTCACATGCCTCGCTGTTGCCCTCCTGCGGGGTAGCGAGAGTACTGCACCAATCTTCCTATTGTTTACATTTCATGTTATTTATATTACATATTTACTTTAAATAGTACTTATATTATATTTGCACTACATAATAAAATACAGATTTACATTATATTTTAATTACACTACATATTTAGATTACATATTACATATTACTACATTACATACTAAATTAAAAAATATTTACATTATAGATTTACATTACATATTAAATTACAAATTATTTACATTACAGATTTATATTCCATATTACTTATATTCCATATTAAATTACATATTACTTACGTTACATATTTACTTTAAATATTACATTACATATTTACATGACATATTTAAATTACATATTAAAATACATATTATTTATATTACATATTAAATTACATATTTACATTATAAATTACTTACATTACATATTATTTGCATTAAATATTAGTTTTATTACATATTCACATTACATATTTACTTTAAATATTACTTAATGTATTACACATGATTTACATTACATATTACTTGCATTACATATTTACATTACATATTTACCTTAAATATTATTTATAGTACATATTTTCATTAAATATTGTATTACATATTAAATACATATGTTTTTACATTACATATTAATTAAATTACATGTTATTTACAGTACATATTACTTACATTACATATTAAATTACATATTATTTACATTACAGATTTATATTACATATTACTCACATCACATATTAAAGTACATATTAGTTACATATTATTTACATTACATATTTACTTTAAATAGTGCTTCCTCCCACTTCCAAAGACATGCACCTGGGGATAGGTTGATTGGCAACACTAAATTGGCCCTAGTGTGTGAATATTGGCATCACATAATATTTACATTACATACAATTCACATTACATATGTTTTTAAATTTCATATTACTTACATTACATATTGGCATCACATAATATTTACATTACATACAATTCACATTACATATGTACTTTAAATATTACATTACATATTTACATTGAAGCTGGATTCCAAAGACCTGGACTCGATCCAAACGGTCCGTGTCAGTTTTGATCAGAGGGAGAAAAACCTTTTATGGGACTATCTTTTCAATATTGTGTGACATGTATTTGCTTCAACACAGACATTTATTACAGACACCCTCTGGCTGGCGTGAGGGACAAGAACCTGATAGTCAAGTCCGCTTGGATCTAAATGGAACTATCAATGAGAATCAGGTGTGCTGGCAGGACAACGGAATAGAAAGTAAAGCTGCTTTGAAACATAAACATCAAACAGAAAATACTAACACAATAAAAGCACCAGGACAGGAAGTGACTGTTAACACAGGAAGTAGAAACTAGAAATAGCAGTGGGCAGGATTTAAAACACAAGAAAACACAAACTGTCAACAGCAAGCCTGACAATTCTGCCCTTGGTACTCGAGTCCGGCCTGTGCATGTAAGTTAAAAGCATGGAAAAAAAAAATGTTTCGTTGAGGTTTGATGTTCCTTCTTTTAATTATTTTCCTTCCTCACTTTTATTTCTTTACATTTCTTCCTTCATTTAGGTTTGTAAGACTGAAAATATTGAGAGAAGTATAACGTCCATTGTGTATGTTACATCAATAAAACAGGTTCAGTGTTAATACATTCACATAGTTATCCACATATGTTTACACGTATAAACATGACAACATTCACACTAACTTGGGGTGTAGCGTTGTCGCCCTCCAGTGGTCAAATTTAGTGCTACATGTATTAAAACAAGCTTTACTCTGACAAATATCAACTCGACCACGAATACAAAAGACATCACGAAGTCAGCATTTTCAATACAAAAGTAACTAAATATATTTATGCACACATTATAATTTATTAAAAACGTTTGACCAAGTTTGGTGATGAAGTTTAGACGCTGGTATTTCTACCAATATAGTTGCTTCTTGTTTGAATCAATGTGTACGTCGCTTAAAAGGTCCGACAGGAAACAATGACATTCATTATCGCCTTTTATTTACATGTGTTTAGGGTTGAATGAGCAGTCTTCTTCTACTCACCCCACTGCTGGCTGCTTCACTGTGACACATGCTTCGTTGTTGCCCTCGTGTGGGGTGGCGGGAGTACTGCACCAATCCGCCTATTGTTTACATTTCATGTTATTTACATTACATATTTACTTTAAATATTACTTATGTACTATTTACATTACATATTAACATAAATATTTACATTGCATTTTAAATACACTACATATTATTTGGATTACATATTACTTACATTACATATTAAATTAAAAATGATTTACATTAGTGATTTACATTACATATTAAATAACAAATTATTTACATTACAGATATACATTACATATTAAAATAGATATTACTTACATATTTACTTTAAATATTACATGACATATTTACATGACATATTTAAATTACATATTAAAATACATATTTACATTACGTATTAATTACATTACATATGATTTGCATTACATATTAAATTACATGATTACATTATAAATTACTTACATTA
This sequence comes from Nerophis ophidion, assembly GCF_033978795.1. Lineage (NCBI taxonomy): Eukaryota > Metazoa > Chordata > Actinopteri > Syngnathiformes > Syngnathidae > Nerophis > Nerophis ophidion. Next base: position 19,986,190 of record NC_084615.1, read on the forward strand.
TGTATTATTTGCATTACATATTTACATTAAATATTCACATTACATATTTACTTTAAATATTACATATGTAAATTACACATTATTTACATTACATATTACTTGCATTACATATTATTTACATTACATATTTACTTTAAATATTACTTATAGTACATATTTACATTACATATTGCGTTACATATTAAAAAATACATATTTTTCACATTACCTATTAATTAAATTACATATTATTTACAGTACATATTACTTACATATTAAATTACATATTTGTATTACAGATTTACATTAGATATTACTTACATTACATATGATTTACATTACATATTTACTATAAATAGTACTTATATTTACATTACATATTGAAATACTTATTTACAATGCATTTTTACATTACATATCAATTACATACTACATGTTATTTAAATTACATATTACTTGCATTACATTTTAAATTGCATATTATTTATCATTTTTACATTTTTACATTTCATATGACTTACTTTACATATTGGCATCACATAATATTTACATTACATATAATTTACATTACATATGTACTCTAAATATTACATTACATATTTACTTTGAATATTATTTACATTATGTATTACTTACATTACATATTTACATTACATATTATTTCCATTACGTAATTACTTTGAATATTACATTACATATTTACATTACATATGATTTACTTTAAATATTATTTTCATTACATATTATTTACATTGCATATTATTTAATTTAAACATTATTCGCATGACATATTACTTATACATATTATTTACATTACGTATTACTGAAGTTAAATATGATTTACATGATATATTATTTACATTGCCCTGTTTGACCTTACAAAACAAAACTAGCCCTTTTTTACGGCAGTTTCTGACCATTTACGACACCCACCTAAACAGAGCAAACTAGTTGAGCACAACTACATGAATAACAACTGTAAGATAACATTTTAAACTGTATGCCAATAATATGTAATAAGTACTAAATAATTTATGGCAGATTGAAGGCCCAAACGTTTTATTTAGCCCACCGAACATTAATAAGTTGAAGAAACCATTCAAACTAGTGTTGATCGTGTGTGCAGTACTCCCGCCATCCCGCAGGAGGACATCAGCGAGGCGTGTGTGTCACAGTGAAGCAAGCCGTGGTGTGAGTAGAAGAAGACTATTCATTCAAGCCTGCAAAAAAAATTAATGACAACAATATGACTTTTAACAAGCACTGATCTTTGTCAAGAAACTTAGTCAAACATTTGTAAGTACATTTTATTTATTTAGATAATTAGTTTGTTTTGAAAATTGCTGACTTCGTGTTGTCTTTTTGTATTCGTGTTTTTTTTTGTCTGAGAGTAAAACTCGTCTAATACATGCAGCGCTACATGTGACCACTAGAGGGCGACAACGCAAACAGTAATAAGTCAACTACCATGTGTTTAAATCAAGGGACTCAAACCAGCGGCCCGCCGGCCAATTGCGGACCGCAAGACTTTATTTTGCGACCTGCACCTTGATATGAACATTTAATGTTGGTGCGGCCCGCGAGGTTTATATGAATGAGGCTTTACAACGTTATATTTGTACACCTTCGATTTTCCCATTAGACTCGCAATTTTCACTGCCCCTCCAAGGGTAATTATTCTTCCGAACTTTACCTATACAAAATTATTAAGGGGGCACTGTGGAGGCACTTTACCTATACAACATTATTAGGGGGGCACCGTGAAGGCACTTTACCTATACAACATTATTAAGGGGGCACCGTGAAGGCACTTTACCTATACAACATTATTAAGGGGGCACTGCCTTCAAAGTCCTCTACAACCCGTACAAACTGCGTGCCAGCCTAGCCACATGTTGTAATTGGATTCAGTAGACACAATAAGTGACTGCAAGACATAGTTGGTCAACAGCCACACAGGTCACACTGAGAGTGGCCGTATAAACAACTTCGACACTGTTACAAATATGCGCCACACTGTGAACCCACACCAAACAAGAATGACAAACACATTTTGGGAGAACATCCGCACCGTTACACAAAATAGACACCACAGAAGAAATTCCCAGAATCCCATGCAGCACTGTTGGTCAATCTTGTTTGGTGTGGGTTCACAGTATGGCGCATATTTTTAACAGTGTTTGTATGGCCACCCTCAGTGTGACCCGTATGGTTGTTGATCAAGTATGTCTTGCAGTCACTTCTGTAGGCTTGCAAAACAGAAGCCACATATAAAATGTGACTGGAGAAGCGGACGAGACGGCAGGTTGTAGAGGACGCTAAAGGCAGTGCCATCTCAGCACGCCCTTATTGTTATTGTCCGGGGGAAAACCGGGAGAATGATTGCCCCGGGAAATTGTCAGTAGAGGGGCACAGATATTCGTGTGTTTCCCGTAAAGATCGCAAGAGTTGGCAAGTATTTTGCTAGGGCGGGAACGCCATTCAAAGAAGGTGAAATCATTTCAAAGTGCATGTTAGATTTTTTTAAGAAATATTTTCTTGCGGCCCAGCATCACCCAGTTTCTGCATCCAGTGGTCCCCTAGGTAAATTGAGTTTGAGACCCCTGGTTTAAATGTTGTGTAATTTCTGTTTTATTTAGGCCAAATACACAATGGGCGTTACACTTTTGTTATGTTTATTCTATGTCATATTTTTAGTCTTACAAACCTAAATAATGTAAGAAATGTAAACAAATAAAAGTGAGGAAGGAAAAAACAAACAAAACCTTTTTCTTACTGTTAACTAGCAGCACACGCTGTAAACGAGTAATGAGGGCGGAGTAAGGAAATTAATAACAGTGCAGATTGAAAGCTGGTGTGTTTACTTTGTATTTACGTCAACTAAGTCTTAAAGAAGTTTAACCAGCGGAGGCACTTTCTGACCAAACATCCACATTTCCATATCCGGCCCCTGAGCCCTAAGGCTATTGAAACTGCGGCCCTCTTAATGATGGAGTTGAATAGTTCTGCTGTATTGTTACTTTACATGCTGGTCCACTTTCGGCCCCCGGGTAATTTCTTTTAGCTTAATGCGGCCCCGCTGTCGAGCAAAGTAAAAAGATAGTCGGTATAAAACCCAAAATCAGTGAAGTTGTGTGAATGGTAAATAAAAAGAGAATACAAGGATTTGCAAATCTGTTTCAACTTATTTTCAATTGAATAGACTGCGAAGACAAGATAATGTATCAACTTTTTTTTGCAAATAATCATTAACTTCGAATTTAATGGCAGCAACACATTGCAGCAAAGTTTTCCTTTCCTTTTAAAACACTCAGTAAACGTTTGGGAACTGAGGAGACACATTTTTGAAGCTTTGCAGGTGGAATTCGTTTCCATTCTTGCTTGATTTACAGTTTAAGTTGTTCAACAGTCCGGGGTCTCTGTTGTGGTATTTTAGGCTTCACAATCATGGGAGACCGGTCTGGACTACAGGCAGGCCAGTCTAGTACCCTCACTCTTTTACTATGAAGCCACACTGTAAAACACGGCTTGGCATTGTCTTGTTGAAATAAGCAGGGGCGTCCATGATAACATTGCTTGGATGACAACATATGTTGCTCCAAAACCTGTATGTACCTTTCAGCATTAATGGTGCCTTCACAGATGTGTAAGTTACCCATGCCTTGGGCACTAATACACACCCGTACCATCACAGATGCTGGCTTTTCAACTTTGCACTTAGAACAATCCAGATGGTTCTTTTCGTCTTTGATCCGAAGGACACAACATCCACAGTTTTCAAAAAAAAATTGAAATGTGGACTTGTCAGACCCCAGAACACTTTTATACTTTGCATCAGTCCTTCTTAGACGAGCTCGGGCCCAGCGAAGCCGGCAGTGTTTCTGGGTGTTGTTGATAAGTGGCTTTTGCTTTGCATAGTAGAGTTTTATTTTGCACTTACAGATATAGCGACAAACTGTAGTTACTGACAGTGTTTTTTTGAAGTGTTCCTGAGCCCATGCGGTGATATCCTTTACACGCCGATGTTGCTTTTTGATGGAGCACCGTTTGGTTTTCAACCTTGCTGCTTATGTGCAGTGATTTTTCCAGATTCTCTGAAACTTTTGATGATATTGCGGACCGTAGATGGTGAAATCCCTAAATTCCTTGCAATAGCTGGTTGGGAAATGTTGTTCCTATGCAATTTGCTCACGTATTTGTTGACAAAGTGATGACCCTCGTCCTTGTTTGTGAATGACTGATGATTTCACGGAAGCTGCTTTTATACCCAATCACGGCACCCGCCTGTTTCCAACAAGCTGTTCACCTGTGGGATGTTCCAAATAAGTGTTTTTGATGAGCATTCCTCAACTTTCTCAGTCTTTTTTGCCACTTGTGACGAAAACATTTTTTGGAACATGTCGCAGGCACTAAATTCCAAATGAGCTAATATTTGCAAAAAATTACATAGTTTTCAGGTTGAATGTTAAATATCTTGTCTTTGCAGTCTATTCAATTGAATATAAGTTGAAATGGATTTGCAAATCATTGTATTCTGTTTTTATTTACCATTTACCCAACGTGACGACTTCACTGGTTTTGGGGTTTGTACCACGGGTTTGAACGGTTGGTGACCAGGGTGTGACGGGTCTGTGTAAGTCCTGGATCCCCGGTGATTCTTTCTGCACGTCTGTGTCTTGTCCAGCTCGGTCCCAGACAGTGACGGGAGTCCCAGGATCCGGACCACAAGTGCGAAGCCTCGGCTCAGCGATAATGCCACAGTCGGCAGGCCTAAGCTGGATCAGTCGTCGGGCGGTCTACGCACAGGAAGTGCACCCGGTGCTGATCCGTCATCTTCCAGGCCCAGCCGCCCTGGACCGGAGAAGAAAAGGCTCTGTGTCAGGACCAGCACAATGACATCCTTTCACGCCCTATGACGGCCCCGGGGCTGCCTTTGGACTTTCTCTCACAGTAAAAAGCTATTTTCATTTTCTAGTAGCTGCTGTGCGAGTCACGCACGCGTGGATTACAGAAGTTGGGAGGGGACTTGGCCGAGTGTCAGGACTTTTTTTTTTTTTTCTTCAGCGCAGAGCTGACGCACTAAGCCTAAAGAGAGGGAGAGAGGGGAGTCAGTCCGAGGAACAGGCGGCAAGCTCCGATCACACGCTTTGTGTTGTGGGACAAAAAACAGCGGATCTACCATGTCCACACCGGGGGGTTGTCCACGGCCACGCCTGAGGAGAATGTGAAACCCCTGGACGACTTTGTGGTCTGGTTCTGTATCAGGGGGGCATGGGCCCGGGCCTCGCTGCAGGAGGAGTCCATGGCCGAGTCCAAGAACCGGGACGAGGAGATGGAGAGCTACCGAGACCTCCTGCAGGCCGGCTGCCAGCTGAAAGACACACTGCAGCGTGAGTACACTACACTGTGTGTGTGTGTTCTTGTATCTCTACCCTTCTTGAGACATCAACAGGGAAAAGTACCGTCCATATGAGGACCGGTGAACAAGTTGTGTGTGTGTGTGTGTGTGTGTGTGTGTGTGTGTGTGTGTGTGTGTGTGTGTTCTTGTGTCTTTACCCTTCTTGAGACATCAACAAGGAAAAGTACCATCCATATGAGGACCGGTGAACAAGGTGTGTGTGTTCTTTTATTTCTACCCTTCTTGAGACATCAACAAGAAAAAGTACCGTCCATAAGAGGACCGGTGAACAAGTTGTGTGTGTGTGTGTGTGTGTGTGCATATGAGGACCGGTGAACAAGTTGTGTGTGTGTGTGTGTGTGTGTGTGTGTGTGTGTGTGTGTGCATATGAGGACCGGTGAACAAGTTGTGTGTGTGTGTGTGTTCTTGTATCTCTACTCTTCTTGAGACATCAACAACAAAATGTACCGTCCATATGAGGACCGGTGAACACGTTTTTTGTGTGCGTGTGTGTGTGTATGTGTGTGTTTGTTTGTTTGTTTTTGTGTGTGTTCTTGTATTTCTACCCTTCTTGAGACATCAACAAGGAAAAGTATCATCCATATGAGGTCTGGTGAACAAGTTGTGTGTGTGTGTGTGTGTGTGTGTGTGTGTGTGTGTGTGCGTGTGTGTGTTCTTGAATTTCTACCCTTTTTGAGACATCAGCAAGGAAAAGTATCATCCATATGAGGACCGGTGAACAAGTTAGGACCCAAATCACGGTCCCAATACGAAAAACCATTGCATCTAATGGAGAGCAAAATACTAAAGTCCGTGAACATTGCTCCAAAGTCAGGATTGTTTTTTGTTGTTGATTTAATGTGCATACAAAGGTAAACAATGGCAGGATTACATGATAGAACAAAACAACAGCTAAAGAAGGATTTCCCTATTAATCTCCCGAAAAAAACCCGCCAGATGAACAGCTGATTTTTTACGACTTCTGGCGCTGACATATATATATATATATATATATATATATATATATATATATATATATATATATATATACACACACACACACACATCCATCCATTTACTACCGCTTATTCCCTTTTGGGGTCGCGGGGGGCGCTGGCGCCTATCAGCTACAATCAGGCGTAAGGCGGTGTACACCCTGGACAAGTCACCACCTCAACGCAGGGCCAACACAGATAGACAGACAACATTCACACTCACATTCACACACTAGGGACCATTTAGTGTTGCCAATCAACCTATCCCCAGGTGCATGTCTTTGGAAGTGGGAGGAAGCCGGAGTACCCGGATGGAACCCACGCGTTCACGGGGAGAACATGCAAAGTCCACACAGAAAGATCCCGAGCCTGGGATTGAACCCAGGACTGCAGGACCTTCGTATTGTGAGGCAGACGCACTAACCCCTCTTCCACTGTGAAGCCCTACCTATATATATATATATATATATATATATATATATATATATATATATATATAATAGACATACTGTAATAACATGAAGTAAATAATGAAGATTACAAACCAACTACAAACAAAACAGTATTTTTCTCACAATGTGTTGACTTTTTTCTTATAAAATTGGGAACAATTTCTCATATTCTTTCTGTTTCTGTAATATTGCAATATTTTCTCGGAAAATTATTACTTTTTTATTTCAAATTATTACTTTTTAATGCAAAAGTGTGACATTTGTTGTATAAAATGCTGACTTTTATCACAGTTTTGCCCATTTTTTATGTCATTCTTGTAAAACAGTGACATTGTTTAAGTAAAATGATGTCTTTTCTTATAAATTTGCCAAGTAAAATTCCGATTATTATCATAATATTGCCAACATTTTTAAGTTTTCTTATAAAATTGTGACTTCTGTCTCGTGAAATCATGACTTTTTTCATCAAATTACCAAAATGTTAAGCTTTTCTTGTAAAATTGTGACTGTTATTGAGTAAAATTCCTACGTTTATCATAACATTGCACAAATGTTCAGCTTTTCCTGTAAAATTTTGACTTGCGTTGAGGTAAATAACAACTTTTATTAAAACACCGCCAAAATTCTACGTTTTTCTTGTGAAATTGTGACCTTTTTCTTGTGAAATTCCAACTCATTTTTCACAATAACTTTTTTATATTTGTTTAGTATGTATATATTATTAATGCTGTAAATACAAATCTTTATATATCTGGAAAGGGTGGTCCTAAAGAGGTAGGCATTTTTACCAGGTCTCAAGAAGGTACGAAATGCAAGAGTGTGTGTGTGTGTGTGTCTGTGTGTGTGTTTATTTGCCACCAAAATAGACGCTTTGCTCAGCATAATTCTTCTTCCATGGCAGGGATCATGTTCCCCTTTTGTGCTGTCACAGACTGCCGTCATTTCCCTCGCTGATAATTGCCGCTCCAGATGTGCATGTGTGTGCGTGCGTGTATGTGAGTGTGTGTTTGTGTGTGTGTGTGTGTGTGTGTGTATTGGGAGTGAAGTTCAGGACTTTCCTCTCCTGTAGTTACGACAGTCACCAAAATAGGCTTGTAATGTTGGCACCAAGGTTTATTTTGAGAGCTTTCGATACTTTTCAAAATAAAGTTCCCCTTTAAGACACTAAGTTTTGATTGAAAAAAATATAGATTTAGACAAACTTTATTTATTAACAAGGGAAATTGTTCCACACAGTAGCTTAGCTACAAAGGATGTAAAGTAAGGGTGTCAAACGTACGGTCCAAGGACCGGATCAGGCCCGCGAACATGTATTATCCGGCCCGCGGGATTAGTTTGATAATTTTTAAATGAAAAAAACGTGGCCCCTGTGTGTTCATATAAGATGCCATGTGGCCCCCGTGTGCTCCTATAAAATGCAATGTGGCCCCTGTAAGATGCGGTGTGGCCCCTGTGTGCTCCTATAAGATGCAATGTGGCCCCTGTGTGCTCCTGTAAGATGCGATGGGGCCCCTGTGTGCTCCTATGAGATGCGATGTGGCCCATGTGTGCTCCTATAAGATGCAATGTGGCCCCTGTGAGTTCCTGTAAGATGCAATGTGGCCCCTGTAAGATGCGATGTGGCCCCTGTATGCTCCTATAAGATGCAATGTGGCCTCTGTGTGCTCCTATAAGATGCGATGTGGCCCCTGTGTGCTCTTATAAGAGGCAATGTGGCCCCTGTAAATAAAGATGCGATGTGGCCCGTGTGTGCTCCTATAAGATGTGATTTGGCCCCTGTGTGCTCCTCTAAGATGTGATTTGGCCCCTGTGTGCTCCTCTAAGATGCGATGTGGCCCCTGTGTGCTCCTATCAGATGCGATGTGGCCCCTGTGTGTGCCTATAAGATGCGACGTGGCCCCTGTGTGCTCCTATAAGATATGATGTGGTCCCTGGATGCTCCTATAAGATGCGATGTGGCCCCTGTGTGTTCATGTAAGATGCAATGTGGCCCCTGTAAGATGAGATGTGGCCCCTGTGTGTTCATATAAGATGCCATGTGGCCACTGTAAGATGAGATATGGCCCCTGTGTGATCATATAAGATGCCATGTGGCCCCTGTGTGTTCATGTAAGATGCGATGTGGCCCCTGTAAGATTAGTTGTGGCCAATGTGTGTTCATATAAGAAGCGATGTGGCCCCTCTAAGAGGAGATGTGGCCCCTGTAAGATGAGATGTGGCCCCTGTGTGCTCATATACGATGCGATGTGGCCCCTGTAAGATGTGACGTGGCCCCTGTGTGTTCATATAAGATACGATGTGGCCCCTCTGTGTTCATATAAGAAGCCATGTGGCCCCTGTAAGATGAGATGTGGCCCATGTGTGTTCATATAAAATGCGATTTTGACCGTGTGTTCATATAAGATGCGATGTGGCCCCTGTAAGAAGAGATGTGGCCCCTGTAAGATGAGATGTGGCCCTTGTGTACTCATATGAGATGTGATGTGGCCCCTGTAAGATGAAATGTGGCCCCTGTGTGTTCATATAAGATGCGATGTGGCCCCTGTAAGATGAGATGTGGCTCCTCTGTGTTCATATAAGATACGATGTGGCCCCTCTGTGTTCATATAAGAAGCCATGTGGCCCCTGTAAGATGAGATGTGGCGCATGTGTGTTCATATAAGATGCGATGTGGCCCCTGTAAGAGGAGATTTGGCCCTGTAAGATGAGATGTGGCCCCTGTGGGCTCATATAAGATGTGACGTGGCCCCTGTAAGATGAAATGTGGCCCCTGTGTGCTCCTATAAGATGCGATGTGACCGCTGTGTGCTCGCTCCTATAAGATGCGATGTGGCCCCTGAGTGCTCCTACAAGACGCAATGTGGCCCCTGTGTGCTCCTATAAGATGCGACGTGACCCCTGTAAGATGAGCTGTGGCCCCTGTGTGTTCATATAAGATGCGATGTGGGCCCTGTAAGATGAGATTTGGCCCCTTTGTGTTTATATAAGATGAGATGTGGCCCCTGTGTGTTCATATAAGATGCGATGTGGCCTCTGTAAGATTAGATGTGGCCCCTGTGTGTTCATATAAGATGCGATGTGGCCCCTGTAAGATGAGATGTGGCCCCTATTTGTTCATATAAGATGTGATGTGGCCCCTGTAAGATGAGATGTGGCCCCTGTGTGTTCATATAAGATGTGATGTGGCCCCTGTAAGATGAAATGAGGCCCCTGTGTGTTCATATAATATGCCCTGTGGCCCCTGTAAGATGAGATGTGGCCCCTGTGTGTTCATATAAGATGCCATGTGGCCCCTGTGTGCTCATTATAGATTCAATGTGGCCCCTGTAAGATGCGATTTCATTGTATCTTTTTAGATGATGCTTGTATGATGCTTTGTATATAATAGGTACAATACATCCATCCATCCATTTACTACCGCTTGTCCCTTTTGGGGTCGCGGAGGGTCGCTGGCGCCTATCTCAGCTCTATTTGGGCGGAAGGCAGCGTACACCCTGGACAAGTCGCCACCTCATTACAGTATATTATTATATTTGTATAACATAGATACAATACATCCATCCATTTTCCTACCGCTTGTCCCTTTTGGGGTCGCGGGGGGTCGCTGGCGCCTATCTCAGCTGCATTCGGGCGGAAGGCGGCGTACACCCTGGACAAGTCGCTACCTCATTACAGTATATTAATATATGTGTATATAATAGCTACAATACATCCATCCATCCATCCATTTTTTACCGCTTGTCCCTTTTGGGGTCGCGGGGGGTCGCTGGCGCCTATCTCAGCTGCATTCGGGCGGAAGGCGGCGTACACCCTGGACAAGTCGCTACCTCATTACAGAATATTATTATATTTGTATATAATAGCTACAATACATCCATCCATCCATCCTTTTTCTACCGCTAGTCCCTTTTGGGGTCGCTGGCGCCTTACTCAGCTGCATTCAGGCGGAAGGCGGGTATACCTTGGACAAGTCGCCACCTAATTACAGTATATTATTATATTTGTATATATTAAATACAATAAATATTATAGTTTACGTAACAACTATATGTATATGTAATTAAATAGATATGTCTGTTTGTACCATTTCTAATTAAAAAAAAAATATATCAAAATGTCTCCCACATAGTTAAGACTTTTCAAATGTATCAAATATTCAGTCTTTTCTTCCATTTAAATAAAAAAATATATATTTAAATTTCTGCCACAATAATGCGGACCACAAATGGCCCCAGGGCCGCACTTTGGTCACCAAATTGTGATTAGTCAGTTGCCGTGCGTCTTTCAACCCCTCTCATATACGTGTTAGCCCCCCCCCCGCCAGAGGGGTAATAGGATTACCTCGGGCAGGCTTGGTTTATTGTTTAATTCATGGCGCTTTTCCGTTGCCGTCGACGACAAGGTTCTTTCTCGCCGTGTGTAAACAGAGACAGCTGTCTTTTATTACTACGGACCCTAGACTTTTTTTTTTTTTTATTGGAGGTTTCAAGTCATGTTGCTCTTAAAACTCTTCCATTAGGCTGGTGTAACAACATCCCTGCCTGGGTTTTTCTTACTGCCAGCAGTGACGAGTGGAAATTATCATTTCCACGAGTTTCCTTTGCAAATTGTGTAACAAAACTATTATATGTTGATATTCATACGCCCTGCTTTCCGGACTATGATGCACGCCGGTGTGTAAGCCACTACATTTTAGAAGAAAATAAACATTTTCCCATGTATTTGTCGCAGATATATGCGTTGTAAATAGAGATGTCCGATAATATCGGACATCTCTACAACAAAATAATGCACTTTGTGACTTCAATAATAAATATGACGGTGCCATGTTGGCATTTTTTTTCTCCATAACTTGAGTTGATTTATTTTGGAAAACCTTGTTACATTGTTTAACGCATCCAGCCGGGAATCTCAACTGTCAAGATCCGCGGCCCAGATCATGTTTTTGTTATGTTCTGTTAGTGTGAAGACTCCATTAGTTCCTGTTTTTGTGCATCCTTGTTTGTTTTAGTTTCACCTGCCTCTGGTGTTCGGGACACGAACCTGCTCTAATCAAGAGACCATGATTTAAGCCTGTCTTTGCCAGTCATTGGTAGTTTCATGCGATACCATACTTCATGTAGCTCGTCTTCAGGACCGGTTCCATAGGTAATGGTATTTGTTTCATGCCACAGTTTAGTGAGGTTTTCATGTCCATAGTTTCATGTTTTTTGCCTTAGCTTTCTCATGCGATATGCACGCTAGCCTTCAGGTTGTTGTCTGTTTTATACTTTGTTGAGTGTTAGATGAATAATTAAATATGTTCCTACCTGCAAGTCTTGTCCGGATTAGTCCGATTGCATCCCGGGAGAACAAACCTCGCAGTAAGCTGCGATAAACCCCCCTCCCCCTGTTATGAAAATCACAAAATTAGGCATAATAATGTGTTAATTCCACGACTGTATACAGTCCTGCTCATAAGTTTACATACCCTGGGAGAATTTATGATTTCTTTGCCATTCTTCAGAGAATATCAATGATAACACAAACACCTTTTTTCCACTCATGCTTAATGGTTGTGTGAAGCTCTTTATTGGCAAACAACTGTGTTTACTCGTTTTAAATCAAAATGACAAAAGAAAGTACCCAAATGACCCTGATCAAAAGTTTACATACCCCAGTGACTTTGATCTGATAACTGCACAAAAGTTGACACAAACAGGTTTGAGTGGCTAATCAAGGTTCCAATCCTTACCCGTGACCTCTTTGTTTGTAATTAATGTGTGTGTATTAAAGGTCAGTGAGTTTCTGGGCTTCTGACAGACCATTGCATCTTTCATCCAGTGCTGCACGGATGTTTCTGGATTCTGAGTCATGGGGAAGGCAAAAGAATTGTCAAAGGATCTGCGAGAAAAGGTAATTGAACTGCATAAAACCGGAAAAGGGGTATAAAAAGATATCCGAGGCATTGAGAATGCCAATCAGCAGTGTTCAAACGCTGATTAAGAAGTGGAAAATGAGGGATTCATTTAGACCAGCACAGATTTCAGCCACGACTGCCAGGAAAATTGTTCGAGATGCAAAGAAAATCCACAAATAACTTTAGCTGAAATACAGGACTCCCTGAAAAATTGTGGTGTGGCTGTTTCGAGATGCACAATAAGGAGGCACTTGAAGAAAAAATGGGCTGCATGGTTGACTTGCCAGAAGAAAGCCATCACTCCAAATTACTTTGTTTCAGACATTTTGAGGCTGTTTAGCGTAATTTAAAAGGGATACTTTGTGACATTTCCGCAGAATTAACCGTATTCTCTGAAGAATGGCCAAGAAATCCTAAATCCTCCCAGGGTATGTAAACTTGTGAGCACATTTGTTTATCTGTATCGGTTGGTATCTGAATTGGTAATTAAGATTTGGAGAATATTGGATATAGGAAAGAAAGCCATTATCGGACATGTCTCGTTGTAAAAGAAAAACAAATGTTTACATTTATCTTAATTGTTTCCAAACGGTGCCTGTGACAAGGCAGTAAAACGGCTGATCAAACAAAACAGATGTCACAGTCATGGACCCACTCGCTGCGGAGTCTAGCTCTCCAATCAGCTAAGCGGACTCAATGTTTTCTTGGTGACGTTTTGGCAAATTTACGAAACTGAAAGAATAAAAAAAGAATGCCATTGTAATTATACTAACAGTTGTAATAGGTAGTTGAACATCAGATGTTAACAGTACTATTCCAGTCTGGTAACAACGCAAACGTTTCTATGTATGTAATCTCAATGGGGTCTATAGCTATTGAAAGTTTCATCTGATGGCTACTGGACTTTGATAGAAAAAAAACTGCTGCACTTTATATACTTCTGCACTTTAAATGAAGCAGCTAAAATAGTGTAACTTGACTCCCCACTGATTCGTAACTCACATACCCTCTATGTGTTGTTTTTGTATTTTCATTTGTTTATCATGGTGCCATTTTTATATTGTTGTGTATTTTCAATCAAGTTTAATTTTCATTGTGGATGTTAGATGCGCCATAAAAGGACTACAGATGGAAATTAGCATGGTGCTGAAATTGGTGCAGCCATCTTTTTAATGTAAACATATATGTGTCTAGGGATATATTTCCTGAGTTTATAAAAATGAATAAATTAAAACAAAAAAGGAAAGTAGATTTTTCGATGCTAAAAAATATCGATGTTATCATAATGGTATCGATTAGATACGCGCCTGTACTTGGTATCATTTTAGTGGATGTCGGGTGTAGATCCGCCCATGGCATTTGTTTACATTGTGACGCCGGTGAGCTATTGAATCCTCCTACGGTGTGTAGCAAAGCATGTTTAGCTATTGCTCATCCTCCAGTGATAACGGTACTTGTAAGAAACATACTTAATTTGTCGCCACGGAGGCACCTCTTCCTGAGGTCATTTCAGCGTTTTAACTTCACCTTTATCGTCGTTTTTTTGGGCCAAAATGCATCCATTCTCCCTTTTCTGTCCACACACTGTCTGCTTGTCAGTACTCAGTGTGTTTGCGCTGCCGAACATACTCCTCTGCTCATGAACCAGCAATGTCATGAGGTGACGACGCACCGTCATGCCCGATTAAAAAGAGGGGCGGGGGGGGGGACCAATACTTTTTAGAGGCGGTATAGTACGGAATATAATTCTTTAGTATCGCGGTACTATACTAGTACCAGTATACCGTACAACCCTAATTTATAGACACAAAAATACATTGCTGCTTTACTTTGGTAATCAATTCTTTACTGAAATTGTTATCAGTGAATGCATCCTAACTCTGGTCTAAGCATGAAGGTAGTTCTAAAGAACAGAACCTTGATTTGTGGCATTGATCGATGTTATGGATTCACACATGATCTTTTTTTTTTTTTTTTAATAATTCAATTTAATTTATTTTCATTCCGTTCCACATCCATTGCAACCCATCACCCGAGAACGAGGGTCCCAACGTCTTTTTCCCCAGCTGGAGTCTTTTGAGTTCAATCAGGGGACGTCATTGTCAGTTTGTAAACACTTGTGATTTAGCGATACATAAATACATTTTGATTGATTGATTGGTTGGCGTGTGTTTCAATGGTGATTGTCAGGTTCAAACACTGACGACATCCATTAAACAGACAAAAAAGCAAGGAATTAAACAGAGACAGAATTAAATTTGGCTCAATTTGAGGAGAAATGTCTGGGCTGTACTCTTGTGCGGTCTCCCACCACGCTTTGGCGAAAGATTGTACGTCTCCTCTTTTATTTGGACTTTCCCTGATTACATGGCAACAGCTGTTTCTAAAGGAAGGGGGTCGTAAACAGCCGCTGCCTTTGGTCACAAAACAGTTCATAGAAAAGGTGCCTGGAGGGGAGTCGGGTCCTGCTTCCTCTCTGCTTTGTAGATCTCGGGTCAAAGCAAAATCTTCCTGTGGATTACAATACATCAAATAAACCGACACCTTCATGTCACTTCCCATCCTACACAGTGGAGTTTTACAAACCTTTTGCTTGGTAGGATCAAAGACAGCTTTTGTCCACTCGCCGGGAACTCTTGGCAACACAAAGTTTTGTGGTAACTTAGATACTAATATTCTGATAATGATTGAGCGCCAATATACACTTTCTTCTTACTCTTTAATTATTATTATTATTGGTATTATTAATATTAGTATTATTGTTATTATGGGACTGCTGCCTCGCAAGCACTTATTCACACAAAAAAATCATGTTTTTTGACACTCACTGCCGTCACAGATTTGTGTGAAGTTCTATATTTGCATGTTACCACTAGCACGCTAATGCATGCAGAGTAGAGTGGGGATGTCCTAATGTGGTCTATGCATGCCCAAAAAATCTGACACATTTGGTGGAGTGAGAATGCTCAATTCAATGTAGGTCAACATAAGCTTAGCGAAACACAATCCTGGATGTGTGTCGGACTGTTGGTGACAAAAGTAATCTGGGTGGTTTCTCTTAGAATACACAACTCATTTTGCATTTGCAATTTGCTGAGGACCGATAAAAATGTCCTACTATCGTTGTCCCGATATCAATAATTTAGTACCAGTACAAGGTTAAATTCAAAATTAGAAGGCATTGAAATGACGTCGACCCTGAAGGGAACATCTGCCCTGTGCTCCTCGACTACAGTCTGCACTGGACCGAACAGCAGGACAGGTGTAGCGACTGCATTAATACCTTTTTATAACTCCTTGTGTGGATCTGAATGTTCATTATTTAAATGCTTACCTAAGTTTGAAGCAAAGATGGTACATCAATACTTTTTGATACTTTTCCAAATAAAAGGAACTGTTAAAAATGACAATGTTGGCTTTGTTAAAAATATGTCTGACACTTCATTAAACACTTGCAGTCAAAGAACAATTTTACAAGGTTAAAATATAAATTAAAAGGCATTGAAATGACATTGACCCTAAAGGGAATGTCTGCCTTGTGCTCCTCGACTACAGTCTGCACCAGACCGAACAGCAGGACAGGTGTAACGACTACGTTATTACCTTTTTTGTGCAGATCTGAATGTCCATTATTTAAATGTTTACCTAAGTTTGAAGGAAAGGTGGTAATACTAATCGCCACTTTTGGCGAGGCGTGTTTTAAAGCAACTGTGGTGTTAGTAGCGTATGTGTGTGTGTGCTCCTTTAAGAATGGCAGAATGTGGGGTGAGTGAGTGGGCAAGTTAGGAGAGGTCGCTCTAGCATGTGTGGGGGAGTCAATAGCATGGTGGATGCATCAAAAAGCGACATCAGTGTGTAAACAATATCACCACATGGACTTAGGAACACTTCGGAAAACCACTGTCAGTAACTACAGTTGTTCGCTACATCTGTAAGTGCAAGTTAAAACTGTACTATGCAAAGCGAAAGCCATTTATCAACAACACCCAGAAAGGCCACCGGCTTTGCTGGACCCAAACTCATTTAAGATGGACTGATGCAAAGTGGAAAAGTGTACTGTGGTCTGATGAGTCCACATTTCAAATTATTTCTGGGAACTGTGGACGTCATGTCCTCTGGAACAAAGAGGAAAAGAACCACCTAGATTGTTCTAGGCACAAAGTGGAAAAGCCAGTATCTGTGATGGTATGGGGGTGTATTAGTGGCCAAGGCATGGGTATCTTACACGTCTGTGAAGGCACCATTAATGCTGAAAGGTACATACAGCTTTTGGAGCAACATATGTTGCCATCCAAGCAACTTTATCACGGACGCCCATGCTTATTTCAGCAAGACAATGCCAAGCCACGTGTTCCAACACTGTGGCTTCATAGTAAAAGAGTGTGGGTACTAGACTGGCCTGCCTGTAGTCCAGACCTGTCTCCCATTGAAAATGTTTGGTGCATTATGAAGCCTAAAATGTATATATATCAATCAATCAATCAATGTTTACTTATATAGCCCTAAATCACTAGTGTCTCAAAGGGCTGCACAAACCACTACGACATCCTCGGTAGGCCCACATAAGGGCAAGGAAAACTCCCACCCAGTGGGACATCGGTGACAATAATGACCCAGTGGGACGTCGGTGACAATGATGACTATGAGAACATGATACTGTGAAAGATCAATCCATAATGGATCCAACACAGTCGCGAGAGTCCAGTCCAAAGCGGATCCAACACAGCAGCGAGAGTCCCGTTCACAGCGGAGCCAGCAGGAAACCATCCCAAGCGGAGGCGGATCAGCAGCGCAGAGATGTCCCCAGCCGATACACAGGCGAGCAGTACATGGCCACCGGATCGGACCGGACTCCCTCCACAAAGGAGAGTGGGACATAGAAGAAAAAGAAAAGAAACGGCAGATCAACTGGTCTAAAAAGGGAGTCTATTTAAAGGCTAGAGTATACAAATGAGTTTTAAGGTGAGACTTAAATGCTTCTACTGAGGTGGCATCTCGAACTCTAGCATGTGTGGGGGAGTCAATAGCATGGTGGATGCATCAAAAAGCGACATCAGTGTGTAAACAATATCACCACATGGACTTAGGAACACTTCGGAAAACCACTGTCAGTAACTACAGTTCCAGAGTACTGGAGCCCGAAATGAAAAAGCTCTACAGCCCGCAGACTTTTTTTGGGCTTTGGGGATCACTAATAAGCCGGAGTCCTTTGAACGCAGATTTCTTGCCGGGACATATGGTACAATACAATCGGCAAGATAGGATGGAGCTAGACCGTGTAGTATTTTATACGTAAGTAGTAAAACCTTAAAGTCACAGCTTAAGTGCACAGGAAGCCAGTGCAGGTGAGCCAGTACAGGCGTAATGTGATCAAACTTTCTTGTTCTTGTCAAAAGTCTAGCAGCCGCATTTTGTACCAACTGTAATCTTTTAATGCTAGACATGGGGAGACCCGAAAATAATACGTTACAGTAATCGAGGCGAGACGTAACAAACGCATGGATAATGATCTCAGCGTCTTTAGTGGACAGAATGGAGCGAATTTTAGCGATGTTACGGAGATGAAAGAAGGCCGTTTTAGTAACGCTTTTAATGTGTGACTCAAAGGAGAGAGTTGGGTCGAAGATAATACCCAGATTCTTTACCGTGTCGCCTTGTTTAATTGTTTGGTTGTCAAATGTTAGAGTTGTATTATTAAATAGAGTTCGGTGTCTAGCAGGACCGATAATCAGCATTTCCGTTTGTTTGGCGTTGAGTTGCAAAAAGTTAGCGGACATCCATTGTTTAATTTCATTAAGACACGCCTCCAGCTGACTACAATCCGGCATATAATATAAATAGCGGTATAGCTCGGTTGGTAAAGTGGCCGTACCAGCAACTTGAGGGTTCCAGGTTCGATCCCCGCTTCCGCCATCCTAATCACTGCCGTTGTGTCCTTGGTCATGACACTTTACCCACCTGCTCCCAGTGCCACCCACACTGGTTTAAATGTAACTTAGATATTGGGTTTCACAATGTAAAGCGCTTTGAGTCACTAGAGAAAAAGTGCTATATAAATATAATTCACTTCACTTCACTAAAATACCACAACGAAGACCCCCGACTGTTGAACAACTTAGGCTGTATATCAAGCAAGAATGGGAAAGAATTCCACCTGAAAGGCTTAAAAAATGTGGCTCCTCAGTTCCCAAAACGTTTACTGAGTGTTGTCCAAAGGAAAGGCCGTGTAACACAGTGGTAAAAATCGTTTTTTTCCATTTTTTATCTCCAAGATGTTATTACTTGTATGCACTTTGTGTGTGCGTTTTGACACACAACATCATGTGCCTTGGTTCAGATGAAAGAGAGGTACCAATATTTTTCAAAGGTGGTATAGTACCGGGATACTATTAGTACCAGTATACCGTACAACCCTATTTCCTTCTAAAATTCTCTGATCTTGCATCCTCATAGATGGAAAGTAATCTTTTCCTTTCTCATCGAGGCAGTCAAACAAACGTTGTTGTTGTTCATGCACAGGCCAGTGGCAACATAAGTTGCTTTGCAAAAAAACAACAAAATAAAGACACACACATACGACATAGACATTAACAAAACATTACATTGCACCGAGGATTTGAGGAAAAAGGCCACATTTGAGGAATCCACACTGGAGAATAACTCACATTACAAAAAAATGCATGTAAAAAATAAATATGAATAATAAATGAGTAAAAACGTAACACTGAGAGAATAATAGTGGTTATAATAGCAATAATTAATACATAAAAATAAAAAGTGTATTATTGCCAACAATTCACACACAAATAATCTACGATGTCTTTGTTACAGACGTGGTCACATGTGCAGGATCCTGCATCTTTTCGGGGATTACGCGTGCGCCGGAACAACCAGTAATAAAAAATAAAAAAGAGTGTTTTTACATTCAAACTAGGTGAACGCAGTCCTTTCCTTCTGGATGGTTCCTGCAGGTCACACATTAAACCTCACACACCAGTCCTGCACCCTCAAAGGATTTGTGGGGATTAGTGGGGTAACAAATACATCTTGTTTTCACCAACATTCCTCTGCAGCAGATCATTATTCTGTTTTCACCGCAGCAGAGTGGGTCACCTAGAAAAGGCAGATAAATCTCCCCAGAAAGAGCACAATTGTCCAGTGGGCCAAGTACTCTACTGTACTCTACTGTGCTGTATTGTACTCTACTGTACTCTACTTAACTGTACTCTGCACTGTGCTACTCTACTGTACTGTGCTCTACTTTACTGTACTGTACATTACTCTCCTGAACTGTACTATACTCTATGCTACTCCACCGTACTGTACGTATCTAAGTTATTATTTTTTATCATTATTATAAAAAAAAATTGTATTATTATTAATGTTATTTTAAATTATTATTATTATTATTATTATTAGTGTGAAATTATTATTATGATCATTAATTGCTGTTATTAAATTATTTGTATTATTGTTTTGTAATTATTATTGTTATTTGTATTATTATTATCGTTATTATAATCATTATTGTTAAACAATTTTTTATTATAATTTTTAATTTTATTATTTTAAAATGATTATTATCATCAATATCTTTGTCATCATTATTATTAAATATTTTTTTATTATCATTGATATTTTAAAATCATTATTAGTTTTAAATTACTATTATCATTAATTGTTGTCATTAATATTATTTATTATTTTTAAATGACTATTATTATCTTTATTATTAAATAATTTTCCTGCAATGAGATGGCGACTTGTCCAGGGTGTTGACCGCCGTCCGCCCGAATGTAGCTGAGATAGGCACCAGCGGCCCCCGCAACCCCAAAGAGAATAAGCGGTACGAAATGGATGAATGGATGGATTCAATTATTGTATTATTATTTTTGAATTATATATTTTTACATTGTTATCAATATTATAGTAATTATTATTAAACAATTGTTATCATCAATATATTATTTTTAAATTAGTGTTATTAAAATCATCATCATTATTAATATTGTTTTAAAATTATTTTTCTTTTTAAATTATTATTATCATTAATTGTTATCATTATTATTAGTATCACACAATTATTTTATTATTATTTTCATTATTTGTTATTATTATCATTGTTATACTCATTATTACTAAACTATTTTATTATGAATTATTAATATATATATATTTTTTAATTATTAGTAATTAACATCAATATTATTACCATTATTATTATTATTATTATATTAAATTATTGTATTATTATTATCATCTGCTCAAATGGCAGTTAGCTCAGCTATTAGCATGGCTTGCTTTCTGTGTTTAACATGCTCAGCATCGTCCTTCAGTGATAATAGTACTTACAACACTACAAAATGTAGTTATTTTCCGTAATGGAGATGATGATTATTAAAGTTAAGTTAAAGTTAAAGTACCAAGGATGTTGTGCTGAAATTTCTCGTCTGCATTTGCCCCATCCTCTTGTTAACCCCCTGGGTGGTAAGGGGAGCAGTGAGCAGCAACGGTGGCCTCGCCCGGGAATCATTTGGGTGATTTACCCCCCAATTCCAACCCTTGATGCTGAGTGCCAAGCAGGGAGGTAATGGCTCCCATTTTATAGTCTTTGGTATGACATGGCCAGGGTTTGAACTCATGACCTACCCATCTCAGGGCGGACACTCTAGCCACTGTACCACTGCGCAGTGTATAACACACTCTAAATATTCAGACTTCTATTGGTTTTGAATGATCGGTCCGCTTGAATTTTCTTTGGAGATGAAACTATTTTATAAATCTGAGCAAGCAGCCTCTTGATTTTTGTGTGAAAATTTGGCACATGGTGTTTGAGTTAGAGGCCCTATTTGTTGTTACAAGCAACCTATTGATCTTTAGGTTTTGCTGACTCATGATGGTAGAGGAAGCTGAGGCCGAAGGTCAAAATAATGACCTGATCCTTGTCAGCATTCGCGGCCTCTTGTACTTCAAACATCCAAGGACTGTTGATCTGAAGTCGGAACAATCCTTCCATTGGTTTTGAATGGTTCACATGGCAGGGGTAGATGAGATCTGAGGTCAAAGAACAAATGTTCTTACTAATCACATCTTTACACTTCAAAGTATGCCTTGTTTACATGGCAGCAATAAACCTATTGATTTTTTCAAAGTCAAAATATGGTTTTAAATCACAGCAAGAAACCTATTTATTTTCCTTTTTTTTATATTTGTAATATGGAGGCAGAGGTAGCAGAGGTTAAAAGTCGTGTCATTCTTCCACGGGGTTCAAACGTCCAGGCATTCATTGTTTATGTCTATCAGAGCAAGCACCCTGTTGATTTTGAACGTTTTACATAGAAGTAGCTGGGATCAAAGGTCAATAGGATTTCCTCTTACTTCTCTATCGGGTACATCTTCAATTTTTACAATTCCATCCATCCATCCATTTTCTACCGCTTATTCCCTTTCGGGGTCGCGGGGGGCGCTGGCGCCTATCTCCGATTTTTGTAAATCACAGCATGACACCTATTGGTTTTTGAAATATTAGACATGATCTTCCTACTGTCTTTAAACATTCTGGCCTTTATTATTTATTCCATGTCAGAGCAAGTGTCAGGCTTAACCCTGACAGTTTGTCTATGTTTTAGTTTTTTCCTCTGCATTTGTCTGTTTCCTCTGTGTTTAATATTTCTTGTCCTTAGTTCCTGTCTAGTGCTCTTATTTTGTCAGCTTCCTGTCTTGTTCCCTGAGTGCTGGGTTCCTCCTCAGCTGCGGCTGATTGGCACCTGTTGCTTTGTGTTGTGTCAGTTGCTGTATCATTGAATTGTCATTCGGACTTGTATTGTCGTTGCCACATGTCACTCTTGTGTCTTTGCTACCTGTCGTGTCTGGCATCATTTCAGCTATTACCTGTGTTGCTACATTTTGTCCTGGTCGTCGTAGAGGTAAGCTGTTTTTGTTAGCCATTAGCTGTTCTCAGTTTTTCTTTTTGCTACCCACTAGCTTCCATGCTAAAGTTCCTTTAATTGTTATTCCGCCCACGTGCGCGCTTTCTGTTTGTACCCCCTTGGTTTTGTTTTTGTCTTAGTATTTAATTAAATCATGTTTACTTACCAAATGCCTGCCTCCTTTTCTGCATCTTGGGGTTCGACACGTAATAACTCTGACAGCAAGCATCCTATTGATTTTGAATGTTTTACTTAGTAGAGATAGCTATGATCAAAGGTCAATCTAATTTTATTTGTCACATCGTCCAATGCTAAAGGAGGATTTCTGTAAATCACAGCAAGAAACCTATTAGTTTTTAAATATTTGAGCCATAACGGTAGCTGACTGGGTTCAAATGAAGAACCATACATGATACCTCTTATGTTCATACTGGCTTCAAACTTTATGGCAGAGCAATCAACCTACTGATTTTGACATATGTTTTACACTTAATCACCTGAGATCACTTCCTGTGTGTGCAAAAGTGTGTTGTGCACAAGTGTATTGTGCACAAGTGTGATGTGCAAAAGTGTGATTTGCAAAAAGTGTGTTGCGCACAAATATGTTGTGCAAAAGTGTGTTTAGCAAATGTGGTGTGTGCAAATGTGTTGTGCACAAGTGTGAAGTGCAAAAATTTGATTTGCAAAAGTGTGTTGTGCAAAAGTGTGACGTGCAAAACGTGATTTGCAAACGTGTTTTGTGTAAAAATGTGTTGTGGACAAGTGTGTTGTGCAATAGTGTGATGTACAAAAATGTGATTTGCAAAAATGTGTTGTGCACAAGTGCGTTGTGCAGAAATGTGTTGTGCAAAAGTGTGATTTGCAAAATGTGTGTTGTGCACAAGTGCGTTGTGCAGAAGTATGTTGTGCACGAGTGTGTTGTGCACAATTGTGTTGTGCAAAAGTGTGATGTACAAAAATGTGATTTGCAAAAATGTGTTGTGTACAAGTGCTTTGTGCAGAAACGTGTTGTGCAAAAGTGTGTTGTGCAAAAGTGTGATGCACAAAAATGTGATTTGCAAAATTGTGCTGTGCAAAAGTGTGTTGTACACAAGTGTGACGTGCAAAAATGTGATTTGCAAAAGTGTGCTGTGCAAAAGTGTGTTGTACACAAGTGTGATTTGCAAAAATGTGTTGTGTACAAGTGCTTTGTGCAGAAATGTGTTGTGCAAAAGTGTGTTGTGCAAAAGTGTGATGCACAAAAATGTGATTTGCAAAATTGTGCTGTGCAAAAGTGTGTTGTGCACAAGTGTGACGTGCAAAAATGTGATTTGCAAAAGTGTGCTGTGCAAAAGTGTGTTGTACACAAGTGTGACGTGCAAAAGTGTTGTACACAAGTGCGTCGTGCAAAAGTGTGTTGTGCAAATGTGTTTTGTGCAAAGGCTTGTTGTGCAAAAGTGTGTTGTGGAAATGTGTTGCGTGCAAAAGGGTGTTGTGCAAAAGTGTGTTGTTCAAATGTGTTGTGTGCACAAGTGTGATGTGCAAAAATGTGATTTGCAAAAGTGTGTTATGCACAAGTGTGTTGTGCAAGTGTATTGTGCACACGTGTGTTGTGCACAAGTTCGTTGTGCAAAAGTGTTTTGTGCACAGGTGTGTCATGCAAAAGTGTGATGTTCACAAGTGTGTAGTTGCAAAATTTTTGTGCACAAGTGTGTTTTGCAAAAGTGTGATTTGCAAGAAGTGTGTTGTGCACAAGTGTGTCATGCAAAAGTGTGTTGTGCAAATGTGTTTTGTGCAAATGTGATGTGCAAAAATGTGATTTGCAAAATTGTCTTGTGCACAAGTGTGACGTGTAAAAGTGTGTTTTGCAAAGGCTTGTTGTGCACAAGTGTGTTGTGCAAGTGTATTGTGCACACATGTGTTGTGCACAAGTTCGTTGTGAAAAAGTGTTCTGTGCACAAGTGTGTCATGCAAAAGTGTGATGTTCACAAGTGTGTAGTTGCAAAAATGTTGTGCACAAGTGTGTTGTGCAAAAGTGTGTTTTGCACAAGTGTGATGTGCAAAAGTGTGCTGTGCACTATTGTGCTGTGCACTAGTGTTGTGCACAAGTGTGTCGTGCAAAAGTGTGATGTGCAATATATTGTGCACAAGTGTGATGTGCAAAAGTGTGTTTTGCAAAAGTGTGATGTGTAAAAGTGTGTTGTGCACTAGTGTGTTGTGCACACATTTGTTGCATAAGTGTGTTATGCACAAAAATGTTGTGCACAAGTGTGTTGTGAAAATGGGTTGTGCAAAAGTGTTGTGCACGAGTGTGTTGTGCATAAATGTGTTGTGCACAAGTGTGTTGTGCAAAAGTGTGATGTGCAAAAATGTGATTTGCAAGTGTGTTGTGCACAAGTGTGACGTGCAAAAGGTGTGATGTGCACAAGTGTTTTGTGCAAAAGTGTTGTGTGCAAATGTGTTTTGCAAATCACACTTGTGCACAACACATTTTTGCACATTGCATTTTTACAAATCACACCTGTGCACAAGTGTAATGTGCAAAAATGTGTTGTGCACAAGTGTGACGTGCAAAAGTGTGATGTGTAAAAGTGGGCTGTGCAAATGTGTTGTGTACAGGAATGTTGTGCACAAGTGTGTTGTGAAAATGTGTTGTGCAAAAGTGTGTTGTGCACAAATGTGTTCAGCAAGTGTTGTGCACAAGTGTGTTGTGAAAATGTGTTGTGCAAAAGTGTGTTGTGCAAAAATGTGTTCAGCAAGTGTTGTGCACAAGTGTGATGTGTCCAATTGTGTGCAATACACACGTGTGCACAACACACTTTTTGTTAAGTGTGTTGTGCACAAGTGTGTTGTGTTGACTGTCGCTGCATCTGACGTTGTGGTGTCGCTGCAGGCGGCACAAGACGCGGCGGGAAGTAAGCCGAGGTCACTTCAGCGCGCCTCCTCGGTCACACATCAAATATTCAGCAGGGGGCGATCATTACTCCCAAGTCTGGATACGTTACACACTTTCAGTCCCAGCAAACACAAATTTTGTGTCATCTGTTTCTGCCTAAATTCACTTGAATGTTTTCTTTATTAAACATTAACAAATATTGCATATTTACCACCGTCTCATTTTCATCTATAACTAAACGTGAGACGGCTCCATCTAGTGGTAGACAATTGTATAAACACACATTTATTCATTAACTATCGGGTATTTGGTTTCAAAAGAAAAATGTCCAAATTATTAATATTTACCTCCCTCCATAAACTACAAGTCAAATGTTCCAAGCAAAAGACAATCATGGTGTTGTAGGTGTGGCCTTAAATCCATCCATCCATCCATCATATTCCGCTTATCTGAGGTCGGGTCGCGGGGGCAGCAGCCTAAGCAGGGAAGCCCAGACTTCCCTCTCCCCTATGTCTATGTCTATGACTATGTCTCCCGAGGCGTTCCCAGGCCAGCCGGGAGACATAGTCTTCCCAACGTGTCCTGGGTCTTCCCCGTGGCCCCATACCGGTTGGACGTGCCCTTAACACCTCCTTCGGGAGGCGTTCGGGTGGGATCCTGACCAGATGCCCGAACCACCTCATCTAGCTCCTCTCGATGTGAAGGAGCAGCGGCTTTACTTTGAGTTCCTTCCGGATGACATAGCTTCTCACCCTATCTCTAAGGGAGAGCCCCGCCACACGGCGGAGGAAACTCATTTCGGCCGCTTGTACCCGTGATCTTATCCTTTCGGTCATGACCCAAAGCTCATGACCATAGGTGAGGATGGGAACGTAGATCGACCGGTAAATTGAGAGCTTTGCCTTCCGGCTCAGCTCCTTCTTCACCACAACGGATCGGTACAAAGTCCGCATTACTGAAGACGCCGCACCGATCCGCCTGTCGATCTCACAATCCACTCTTCCCCCACCCGTGAACATGACTCCTAGGTACTTGAATTCCTCAACTTGTGGCAGGGTGTCTTCCTCCCAACCCGGAGATGCTACTCCACCCTTTTCCGGGCGAGAACCATGGACTCGGACTTGGAGTTGCTGATTCTCTGTTCAAATTCATTAATGTCAATCAAAGATCCTCTATACGACAGGAGTGTTTTGGTGTTCGGACCTATTGCAAAAACACTAGTAAAAGATCCTGTATATTAGAAGAGTAATGACCACCAATCATTCTGTATATGACAGGTGTTTTAGTTCCTAAAACACTCTGGTGTTTTAGGGACTTGGTGCAAAAATGCTAGTCAAAGATTGTATGACAGAACCACTGTTCGAAGGCATTTTGATGTGACACGTTTAACTCACTAATCAACTCATATATGCAAATGTGTACTCATTGAAAACGGTGACATCATTTTTTTTTTTTTTTCTGTAAGGACAAAAAAGTCCTCTGAGGTTGAAGTAAATCATTTATTCAGCGGGATATTTTGCTCTTGTGTTGCAGAGGTGACTGTTCCTATGAGCATGAAGGAGGTCAGAGGCTACATAGAGAAGCAGGTTGCGTACCTGTCAGGTGAGCCCCTAAAAGTGTGTGCGTGAACTCCCCTAAAAGAATGGAGGGTTTATCATGTGTTTTATCTCCAGGCGGTCGTGGAGAAGACTCCAGCGTCATCATCACTCTCCCAGAATGCTCCGCTTTCAGGGATATCCCGGAGGAGGCCTTGGCCAAAGTCTTCACGTACCTCACACTCATCCCCAGGTGTGTGTGTGTGTGTGTGTGTGTGTGTGCGTGTGTGTGTGTGTGTGTGTGTGTGTGTGTGTGTGTGTGTGGGTTCTTGTATTTCTACCCTTCTTGAGACATCAAGAAGGAAAAGTAGCTTCCATATGAGGAGGTGTGAACAAGTTAGGACATAAAACATGGTCTCAATACGGAAAACCATTACATCTAATAGAGAATGTCTCATTTGCACCCCTGGTAGTGAAATCTATCAAAATGAGGGTGGTCCCAAAAAGCAGGGATTTTTCAAATTGATTGTGTGTCAACATATGAAATAACAAGTGTGTGTAGGAAATTAAAATGTGCCCTCTTGGGCCAAAATAAAAAAAATTATATATATATATATATATATATATATATATATATATATCTCAAGACATACTGTAAAAACTTAAAGTACACATCCATCCATCCATCCATTTTCTACAACTTGCCCCTTTTGGGGTTGCGGGGGGTCGCTGGAGCCTATATCAGCTGCATTCGGGTGGAAGGCGGTGTACACCCTAGACAAGTCGCTCCTTCATCGCAGTTGAAGTAAACAATGAAGATTAAAAAACAATTACAAACAAAATCACTAAAATCTGTCTTTTTCTCACAATGTCACCACTTTTTTCTAATAAAATTGGGAACTATTTCTCTTATTCTTTCTGTTTCTGTGATATAGTAATGTTGTCTCGTAAAATTGTGACTTTTTTATGTAAAATGATTACTCTTTAATGGTGATATTTGTCATTTAAATTCTGACTTATCACAACATTGCCAATTTTTTTGTTGTTGTTCTTGTAAAATTGTGACATTCTCAAGTAAAATTATGACTTTTGTCATACATTTGCCAAGTAAAATTCTGATTATTATAACGTTGCCCACATTTTTAAGTTTTGTTATAAAATTGTGACTTTTGTCATGTAAAATTACAACTCTTTTCATAAAATTGCCAAACTTTTAAGTTTTTCTTGTAAAAATTAGGTAGGAATTTTTCGGCGGTCTCAAGAAGGTACTAAATACAATGTGTGTGTGTGTTCTTGTATTTCTACCCTTCTTGAGACGTCAAGAAGGAAAAGTAGTTTCCATATGAGGAGGTGTGAACAAGTTAGGACATAAATAGTGGTCCCAATATGGAAAACCATTACATCTAATAGGGAATGTCTCATTTTCACCCCTGGTAGTGAAATCTATCAAAATGAGGGTGGTCCCAAAAAGGAGGAATTTTGCAAATTGACTGTGTGTCGCTTTTAGAAGTGCTCCCCCTCTGGTCAACATATGAAATAACAAGTGTGTAAGAAATTCAAATGTGCCACCTTTGGCCAAAATACATTAAAAAAATGAATAAATATGTATGTAGAGGGATACTGGAATATTTTGAAGTAAATAATGAAGATTATAAAACAGTTACAAACAAAAAATTAAAATTTTTTTTTTTTTACTAAAATCTGTCTTTTTCCCACAATTTGTCGAGTTTTTTCTTATGAAATTGGGAACTATTTCTCATTGTCTTTCAGTTTCTGTAATATAGTAATATTTTCTTGTAAAATGATTACTTTTTAAAGCAAAATAGTGATGTTTGTCATTTAAATTCTGACTTACCAATTTGTTTGGTTGTTCTTGTAAAATAATGACGTTCTTTGAGTAAAATTCTGACTTTTGTCATATATTTGCCAAGTAAAATTCCGGTTATTATAACATTGCCCACATTTTTAAGTTTTCTTATAAAATTGTGACTTTTGTCGCGTAAAATTACGACTCTTCTCATAAATTGCCAACATTTAAGCTTTTCTTGTAAAAACTGCCATTGCGTGAAATTCCAACTTTTATCATAATATTGCACAAATGTTCAGTTTTTCTTGTAAAATTTTGACTTAAGTTGAGTAAAATGACTGTTATTATAATACTGCCAACATTCTAAGTTTTTCTTGTGAAATTGTGACCTTTTTCTTGTGAAATTCCAACTTATTTTTCACAACATGCTTTTTTTATATTTGCATAGTATGTATATATTGTTAATTTTGTAAATACACATCTTCATATACTGTATCTAGAAAGGGTGGTCCTAAAGAGGTAGCCATAATTCTCAGGTCTCAAGAAGGTAACAAATACAAGTGTGTGTGTGTGTGTGTGTGTGTGTGTGTGTGTGTGTGTGTGTGTGTGTGTGTGTGTGTGTGTGTGTGTGTGTGTGTGTGTGTGTGTGCGCTCACGTCACCGTCACTGCAGTGCGCCAAATAGTTGTGTTTAGATTCTGAGCACAGCCTGGTCTGGATGGACATGGAGTCCTGCTGATGTCAGCGATAGTGCCATGTAGTTCTCCAGTCTGCACAACACCTACTTTGATTCCTGTGCTTCTTCTAATAACGTGCACAACACTGCCACCTATGACACAGGCAGCCTGAGGTGCTACAATTTAGATTTTAATTGGAATTTTGGTGGAAAAAACCCCATTTCATGGCACCTTCAGTTCAGTTTAGTTCAGTGTGTCAATTGGCTTAATTTTAGCTTCAAATCAGTCATTTATTAGTTATGCTTAACAAAGGGACATGTTTACATTTGCACAATTCAACAGGTCTGAAAACGAGTAAGTAGCTGAGATTATATAAAAGGGAACATTATCACAATTTCAGAAGGGTTAAAACCAATACAAATCAGTTCCTAGTGGCTTATTTTATTTTTCAAAGTTTTTTTTTTAATTTTACCCGTCTCGGAATATCCCTAATAAAAGCTTTAAAGTGCGACATTAGCTCGGATTCAGACTCGGATTTCAGCGGTTTGAGCGATTCAACAGATTACGCATGTATTGAAACGGATGGTTGGAGTATGGAGGCATATAGCGAAAACGAAATTGAAGAAGAAACTGAAGCTATTGACCGAATAGCTATTGATACTATTCGGCCATGTTTGCCTTAGCATGGCCGGTAAAATGTGCAGACCAACGATCGGAAGTTTCGCATCTTGTGACACTGGATCAACTTAAATCCGTCGATTGGAATATGTTTGTTTGGCATTAAATGTGGGTGGAAGGAAACGCTCGATGCAAATACAGCTAGAAATGTACATACAGCTAGCCTAAATAGCATGTTAGCATCAAATAGCTGGCTGTCATGCCGCGACCAAATTAGCCTGATTAGCACATAAGTCAATAACATCAACAAAACTCACCTTTGTGATTTCGTTGACTTTATCGTTGGGAATGCATCTGCTTTGAGTGTCGCAGGATATCCACACATTCTTGCCATCTCTGTCGTAGCATCGCCGGTAAAAACCAAACGAGGGACTTTCGCATCTCTTGACACTGGAGCAACTTAAATCCGTCGATTGCTATGTGTTTGTTTGGCATTAAATGTGGATGGAGGGAAAGGCTGGATGCAAATATAGCTACAAATGAGGCATAACGATGCAATATGTACATACAGCTAGACTAAATAAAATGTTAGCACGGCATGCTAATCGATGCACATTCTACGTAAATCAATTTGAATCCGTCCCTGATCGTGTTGTTACACCCTCCGACAACACACCGACGAAGCATGATGTTGTCGGAAAACAGTCGAAAAAACGGAAAATAACCGAGCTGATTTGACTTGCTGCGTGTAATGTGGTGGAGAAAATGGCGTTGACTACCTAGGTGACGTTCTGACGTCATCGCTCCGAGAGCGATAAATAGAAAGGCGTTAAATTCACCAAAATTCACCCATTTAAAGTTCGGAAATCGGTTAAAAATAAATATATTGTCTTTTTTCTGCAACATGAAGGTATATATTGACGCTTACATAGGTCTGGTGATAATGTTCCCCTTTAATCCTATACATGTCGCAGCAATTACTGAGGTATATATACATGTATGTGTGTATACATATATATATGTGTGTGTGTGTGTGTGTGTGTGTGTGTGTGTATATACGTATGTGTGTGTATATATATATATTGTATGTGTATGTGTGTATATATATATATATATTTATATATATGTTTGTGTGTGTGTATATGTGTATATATATATATATATATATATATATATATATATATATATATATATATATATATATATATATATATATATATATATATATATATATATATATATATATATATATATATATATATATATATATATATATATATATATATATATATACATACGTGTGTGTATGTATTTGTATGTGTGTATATATATATTTGCCTTGCCCCTTATGCAACGTCAGCACTTTCTCCTAAAGACAATTTTCTCCACAGAACCAGACAACCAGGGGTCAAGTTTATCATCATTTTAGACCGCAGACTTGACACGTGGGCTTCTATCAAGAATGCGCTGGCCAGAATAGCAGTGAGTTGTGTTTTATTCTACTTTCAGTATGTGGAGTGGATGGTGTACACTTAGGAGGAGGAGTATGGTTGTCCTATGAGTCTGCGAATGTAAAATGAGTCCATGAGCGAACGGAAAATGAGTCCATTTGCGAGCGTAAAATGAGTCCGCGAACGTAAAATGAGTCCATAAGCGAGTGCAAAATTAGTCTAAATGAGCGTAAAATGAGTCCGCAGGCAAATGTAAAATGAGTCCATGAGCGAGCGTAAAATGAGTCCATGAGCGAACGTTAAATGAGTCAATGAGCGAACATAAAATGAGTCCATGAGCGAACGTAAAATGAGTCCATGAGGGAGCGCAAAAGTTAGTCTAAATAAGCATAAAATGAATCCACAAGCAAATGTAAAATGAGTCCATGAGCGAACGTAAATTGATTCCATGAACAAACGTAAAATGAATCCACGGGAAAACGTAAATTTAGTCCGCGAGCAAACTTAAATTGAGTCCGCGAGTAAACGTAAAATGAGTCCACGAGCAAATGTAAAATGGGTCTGCGAGCGACCAAAAATTTAGTCCAAACGAGTGTAAAATTAGTCTGCGAGCAAATGTAAAATTAGTCTATTTGCAGGCGCAAAATGAGTCCGGGAGAGTGTAAAATTAGTCCATGAGCGAACATAAAATGAGTCCACGAGCGAACGTAAAACAATTCCACGAACGTAAAAAGAGTCCATGAGCG
This sequence comes from Nerophis ophidion, assembly GCF_033978795.1. NCBI lineage: Eukaryota > Metazoa > Chordata > Actinopteri > Syngnathiformes > Syngnathidae > Nerophis > Nerophis ophidion. Next base: position 20,018,550 of record NC_084615.1, read on the forward strand.
AGTGTAAAATTTGTCAAATACAGTGTAAAATAAATCCATGAGCAAGCGCAAAATTAGTCTAAATGAGCGTAAAATTAGTCCGCGAGCAAATGTAAAATGAGTCTATCTGCGAACGTAAAATTAGTCCGAATGTAAAATAAATCTGCAAGAGTGTAAACTGAACGTAAAATGACTCCATGAGCGAACCTAAAATGACTCCATGAGCGAACGTAAAATGAGTCCGCAAGCGAACCCAAAATGAGTCTGCAAGAGAGTAAAATGAAAGTAAAATGACTCCACGAGCGAACGTAAAATGAGTCTATCTGCGAACGTAAAATTAGTCCGAATGTAAAATAAATCTGCAAGAGTGTAAAATGAACGTAAAATGACTCCATGAGCGAACCTAAAATGACTCCATGAGCGAACGTAAAATGAGTCCGCAAGCGAACGCAAAATGAGTCTGCAAGAGATTAAAATGAAAGTAAAATGACTCCACGAGCGAACGTAAAATGAGTCCGCGAGCAAGCGAAAATTTAGTTTAAATGAGCGTAAAATTAGTCCGCGAGCAAATGTAAAATGAGTCCATCCGCGAACGTAAAATGAGGCCATGAGCGAACGTAAAATGAGGCCATGAGCGAACGTAAAATTAGTCCACGAACGTGAAAGGAGTAAATGAACGAGCGCAAAATTAGTCTAAATGAGCGTAAAATTCGTCCGCGAGCAAATGTAAAATGAGTCCACTCGCGAACGTAAAATGAGTCCGTGAATGTAAAATCAGTCCACGAGGGAATATAAAATGAGTCCATAAGTGAGCGCAAATTTTGTCTAAATGAGTGTAAAATTAGTCCGCGAGTGAATGTAAAATTAGTCCGTTTGCGAGCGTAAAATGAGTCCATGTGCGAACGTAAAATGAGTCCACGAATGTGAAAAGAGTCCATTAGCGAACGGAAAATGAGTCCACGAACGTGAAAGGAGTCCATGAACGAGCGCAAAATTAGTCTAAATGAGCGTAAATTCGTCCGCAAGCAAATGTAAAATGAGTCCACCCGCGAACGTAAAATGAGTCCGTGAGCGAATATAAAATGAGTCCATAAGTGAGCGCAAATTTAGTCTAAATGAGTGTAAAACTAGTCCGCAAGTGAATGTAGAATTAGTCCGTTTGCGAGCGTAAAATGAGTCCATGTGCGAACGTAAAATGACTCCATGAGCGAACCTAAAATGACTCCATGAGCGAACGTAAAATGAGTCCGCAAGCGAACGCAAAATGAGTCTGCAAGAGAGTAAAATGAAAGTAAAATGACTCCACGAGCGAACGTAAAATGAGTCCGCGAGCGAGCGAAAATTTAGTTTAAATGAGCGTAAAATTAGTCCGCGAGCAAATGTAAAATGAGTCCATCCACGAACGTAAAATGAGGCCATGAGCGAACGTAAAATGAGGCCATGAGCGAACGTAAAACGAGTCCACGAACGTTAAAGGAGTCAATGAACGTGCGCAAAATTAGTCTAAATGAGCGTAAAATTAGTCCGCGAGCAAATGTAAAATGAGTCCACCCGCGAACGTAAAATGAGTCTGTGAACGTAAAATGAGTCCACGAGCGAATATAAAATGAGTCCATAAGTGAGCGAAAATTTTGTCTAAATGAGTGTAAAATTAGTCCGCGAGTGAATGTAAAATTAGTCCGTTTGCGAGCGTAAAATGAGTCCATGTGCGAACGTAAAATGAGTCTACGAATGTGAAAAGAGTCCATTAGCGAACGGAAAATGAGTCCATGAACGAGCGCAAAATTAGTCTAAATGAGCATAAAATTTGTCCGCAGGCAAATGTAAAATGAGTCCACCCGCGAACGTAAAATGAGTCCGTGAACGTAAAATCAGTCCACGAGCGAATATAAAATGAGTCCATAAGTGAGCGCTAATTTTGTCTAAATGAGTGTAAAATTAGTCCACGAGTGAATGTAGAATTAGTCCGTTTGCGAGCGTAAAATGAGTCCATGTGCGAATGTAAAATGACTCCGCAAGCGAACGCAAAATGAGTCTGCAAGAGAGTAAAATGAAAGTAAAATGACTCCACGAGCAAACGTAAAATGAGTCCGCGAGCGAGCGAAAATTTAGTTTAAATGAGCGTAAAATTAGTCCGCGAGCAAATGTAAAATGAGGCCATGAGCGAACGTAAAATGAGGCCATGAGCGAACGTAAAATGAGTCCACGAACGTGAAAGGAGTCAATGAATGTGCGCAAAATTAGTCTAAATGAGCGTAAAATTAGTCCGCGAGCAAATGTAAGAGTCCGCCCGCGAACGTAAAATGAGTCCGTGAACGTAAAATGAGTCCACGAGCGAATATAAAATGAGTCCATAAGCGAGCGAAAATTTAGTCTAAACGAGTGTAAAATTAGTCCGCGAGTGAATGTAGAATTAGTCCGTTTGCGAGCGTAAAATGACTCCATGCGCGAACGTAAAATGACTCCATGAGCGAACCTAAAATGACTCCATGAGCGAACGTAAAATGAGTCCGCAAGCGATTGCAAAATGAGTCTGCAAGAGAGTAAAATGAAAGTAAAATGACTCCACGAGCGAACGTAAAATGAGTCCGCGAGCGAGCGAATATTTAGTTTAAGTGAGCGTAAAATTAGTCCGCGAGCAAATGTAAAATGAGTCCATCCGCGAACGTAAAATGAGGCCATGAGCGAACGTAAAATGAGGCCATGAGCGAACGTAAAATGAGTCCACGAACGTGAAAGGAGTCAATGAACGTGCGCAAAATTAGTCTAAATGAGCGTAAAATTAGTCCGCGAACAAATGTAAAATGAGTCCACTCGCTAACGTAAAATGAGTCCGTGAACGTAAAATGAGTCCACGAGCGAATATAAAATGAGTCCATACGTGAGCGAAAATTTTGTCTAAATGAGTGTAAAATTAGACCGCGAGTGAATGTAAAATTAGTCCGTTTGCGGGCGTAAAATGAGTCCATGTGTGAACTTAAAATTAGTCCACGAATGTGAAAAGAGTCCATTAGCGAACGGAAAATGAGTCCACGAACGTGAAAGGAGTCCATGAACGAGCGCAAAATTAGTCTAAATGAGCGTAAAATTTGTCCGCAAGCAAATGTAAAATGAGTCCACCCGCGAACGTAGTGTGAGTCCGTGAACGTAAAATGAGTCCACGAGCGAATATAAAATGAGTCCATAAGTGAGCGAAAATTTTGTCTAAATGAGTGTAAAATTAGTCCGCGAGTGAATGTAGAATTAGTCCGTTTGCGAGCGTAAAATGAGTCCATGAGCGAACGTAAAATGAGCGAGCGCAAAATTTGTCTAAATGAGCATAAAAAGAGTCCATGAGCAAATGTAAAATGAGTCTGTGAGCAAATGTAAAATGAGTCTCTGAGCAAACGTAAAATGAGTCCATGAGCGAGCGCAAAATTAGTCTAAATGAACTGAAAATTACTCTATGAGCGAACGTAAAATGACTCCGTGAGCGAACGTAAAATGCGTGCGCAGAGTGTTCACACGCACATAGTGTTTTTTTTTTTTTTTAAATGCGAGTATTCTGTCACACCTGTGAGGGACTTACAAACACGTGTGTAAAGTGTGCTTGAAAAAAATATCCGCCATCAAGCAAAACATCTTAGTAGCAACACAGAAGTCATTGACATGGATTATAGTCGTATTAGGTGTATACTTGCAGGTCTTACTAACCACAGCCCACAGGGGGCGCCATAAATGTCATGTCATCTCTGGCCACAGCATTAGGTACACCTAATGGCATCCAATACAATATTTCCCTTCAGTGCTGTTTATTATTGTGCTTGTAGTTTGCGCCGCACTGTACCGCAAACGCTGCTCCTCGTATTTTGCCTCAAGAAAGGCCGTCTTCTCTGACGCCGTCTTAATTGAAATGCAAGCAACAACTTCCACCTCCCCCAACCCCCCAAAAAAGTGTGATGACGTGGAGCTCTGCAGAGAGCGAGGACGAGGATGCGGAGAGTGTGTGGTGTGTGAGTGAGGATGCTGCTGAGCTGAACATGTCCTCCCATCGTCCCGTCATGGCCGAAAGATGCGGCCGGAGAGGACTCGCCAGGATCCGATGCAGCCCGGTAATGACCGGGCGGGGGTGGATATTTTGTTGCCTAATTAGAGGAGTTTGGGTGAAGTTTTAGGGTGGGAATGCTGCAGTGAGCGGAGCGGTGCAGTGTGTGTGTGTGTGTGTGTGTGTGCAGAATGCTGAGTCATGCTTCCTTTGCGTAGAAGGTGAGATGATGTCATGTCCGTCTCCTCTTACATGCATGCTGCTGACTTAAACATGCATGACGTCACCACTGAGGCCAAGGGGAAGGTGGACAAATGTGTGAGGCTGCACAGTTGTGTGGTTTCCCTTGTCATGCAGACACACTGTCGGGGTATTGATAAAAAAACAACAATAAAAAACGACGTATTAAAAAAAGCAACTTCCAGTATGATTGCGTGCTGCAAACCACAATCATAAACACAACGTTGTATTAGGAACTTGTAAACTATTTTTAAACTAAATTCTTTGTTTTCAGGGTGACCCTTTTCCTTAGCGAGATTATTTTTATTGTTTATATAATGTCAATAAATTAAAACACGAGCAATATGTAGTAGGGTGTCAAAGCTGTTCTACAATGAATGACAGGAAGACTCTGGTGTTTCACAGGACCAGTACTGTATGTACCATGTATATCGCAAAAACACCAGTCAAAGATCCTGTATTTTACAAGAGTAATTGCCGCCAATCATTCTCTATATGACAGGTGAACGCTGTTGTTTTAGGGCAGGGGTAGGGAACCTATGGCTCGTGAGCCAGATGTGGCTCTTTTGATGACTGCATCTGGCTCTTGGATAAATCTGAGCTGACATTGCTTAACATGATAAGTAATGAATGATTCCACTTGTATTCACAGTGTTAAAAATAACGTTCAAAATATAAAACATTCTCATGCATTTTTATTCCATCCATCTGTTTTCTACCGCACCTGTTCAAGAAGTTGCGTAATGGTAAGAAGTTATTTATTTATTATTGGTTAGTGTAGGGCTTGCACCTCTGGGGGTTCTTCAGACCACCAAGCACCGAATAAGTCTCTCAGTTGCTGTCCAGCAATTGTATTTTTGTCTTTCGTTCTCGCTCTCGCTCTGGCTCCAGCCCCAACCCCATCTCTCCTACTGGCTGCTGCTTATAACAGAGCGACAGGTGATTAGATATCAAGGCCCTGGTGGACCAGCTACGCACCTGTTGCTGATTTCGAGGCCTGTCCTGGAACACCCCAGTTCGCTGCAGGCCCGCAGGCCACACCCCCTCCACAGTTAGCTTCAGAATAACAAAGTTATTACAAAGAATAAGAGACCTCTTATACCCTGGAAATGTTGGTCTTACTTAAAAATGCACGCGTTTAGTTGTGTTCAGTGTTAAAAAAAAATGATATGGCTCTTACGGAAATACATTTTGAAATATTTGGCTTTTTGGCTCTCTCAGCCAAAAAGGTTCCCGACCCCTGTTTTAGGGACTCGGTGCAAAAATGTTAGTCAAGAGTCTCCGTATGACAGAACCACTCCAGTTTTTAATGGTCTCCTTCATAGACACAAATCAAAGATCCTAAATATGACAGGAATTTTGTACTACTTTTCAGACTTATTGCAATAACACAAGTCAAAGATCCTATATATTACAAGAATGGACTGCTGTTTAATGACCCCCAATCATTCTCTATATCAGTGGTTCTCAACCTTTTTTCAGTGATGTACCCCTTGTGAACATTTTTCAAATTCAAGTACTCCCTAATCAGAGCAAAGCATTTTTGGTTGAAAAAAAGTGATAAAGAAGTAAAATACAGCACTATGTCATCAGTTTCTGATTTATTAAATTGTATAACAGTGCAAAATATTGCTCACTTGTAGTGGTCTTTCTTGAACTATTTGGAAAAAAACATATAAAAATAACGTAAAACTTGTTGAAAAATAAACAAGTGATTCAATTATAAATAAAGATTTCTACACATAGAAGTAATCATCAACTTTAAGTGCCCTCTTTTGGGATTTTAATAGAGATGCATCTGGATTCAGGAACTTAATTCTAAACATTTATTCACAAAAAATGAAATCTTTAACATCAATATTTATGGAACATGTCCACAAAAAAATCAGGCTGTCAACACTGAATATTGCATTGTTGCATTTCTTTTCACAGCTTATGAACTTACATTCATATTTTGTTGAAGTATTATTCAATAAATATATGTATAAAGGATTTTTGAATTGTTGCTATTATTACAATATATATTTATATATTTTTTAAATCTCACGTACCCCTTGGCATACCTTCAAGTACCCCCCGGGGGAACGCGTACCCCCATTTGAGAACCACTGCTCTAAATGACAGGACCAGTGCAGTTTTTTGAACAATTTACTTCATAAATGCAAGTCAAAGATCTTATATGTGACAGGAGTGTTCAAAGGAATTGCAAAAACACTAGTTAAATATTCTCTATTGGACAGAACCACTCTGCTGTTTTAATACATAAACGGCAATCAAAGATCCCCTATACGACAGGAGTGTTCTGGTGTTCAGACCTATTGCAAAAACACTAGTCAAAGATCCTGTATAATACAAGAGTGGGCTGCTGTTTAATGACCACCAATCATTCTCTATATGACAGGTGAAATATGTTGTTTTAGGGACTTTCTGCAAAAATGATAGTCAAAGATGCTTTGTATGACAGAACCACTGCAGTTTTGAATGATCTACTTCATAAACTCCAATCAAAGATCCTATATATGACAGGAGTGTTAAGAGTTCATGCAAAAACACTAGTCAAAAATTATCTGTATGAGAGGACCACTCCCCTGTTTTTAAGGACCGATTTCATAAACTCAAATCCAAGATCCTGTATATGACAGGAGTGTTCTGGTGTTTGGACCTATTGCAAAAACACTAGTCAAAGATCCTGTATATTAAAAGAGTAATGAACACCAATCATTCTCTATATGACAGGTGAACTCTGCTGTTTTAGGGACTTTCTGCAAAACTGCTCGTCAAAGATTCTTTGTATGACGGAAGCATTGCAGTTTTTAACTATCTACTTCATGCACGCCAATCAAAGATCCTAAAAATGACAGGAGTGTTCAGAGTTCATGCAAAAACACTAGTCAAAGATTCTCTATATGACAGGGTCAGTTAAGTTTTTAACGATCTACTTCATCAACGCCAATCAAAGTACTCAGTTTTTAAGAAAGTGCTATAAAACAATCAGCAGTCAAAGATCCTCAATGTGATTAAAGAGAACATTATTTTGTTTTCTCGTGTTCGAAATCCAGGCCTCCTTTCCCGGGAACCTCCACCTGGTGTTGGTGCTGCGACCCACCAGCTTCTTCCATCGCACCGTCGCCGACATCGGCTTTCGCTTTGGCCAAGATGACTTCTTGCTGAAGATGCCGGTAAGCAACACAACCGGCCGCCGTGTCAGATCAGGTGATAAGTAACAACCGATGTGGCGTTCAGGTGGTGATGCTGAGCTCCGTCACCGACCTGCTGAAGTACATCGATGAGAACCAGCTGACGTCTGAGTTCGGAGGCACTTTGGACTACTGCCATAGTGACTGGATCCTTCTAAGGACAGTAAGACAACATATTAAGTTCCTATGAACAATTGTCTCCAAATCAAGAAGTGTCTGTATTAGCTATATTAGCCTACTATCAAAATGACTTTAAAAATCTTATAAAAGTGATATAATGAAGGCAACACATAATGTAAGTGTGTATATTAGCTATATTGGCCTACTATCAAAATTACGTTAAATGTCTTACTTAAGTGTTATAATGAAGGCAACACATGATGTAAGTGTCTATATTAGCTATATTAGCCTGCTATCAAAATTACATTGAAAGTGATATATAAGTACTATAATGAAGGCAACACATGATTTAAGTGTCTATATTAGCCATATTAGCCTACTATCAAAATGATGTTACAAGTCTTATATAAGTGTTATAATGAAGGCAACACATGACATAAGTGTCTATATTAGCCATATTAGCCCGCTATAGATAATATACTTCTGTAAATAAAAAAGTAGTTTAGTACATTGTATCCAAATAAATAATTAAGTAAAACATCGACTGTAGCTGAGATAGGCGCCAAGTGTGAATGAATGACGGGTTCCCACTTCTCTGTGAGCGCTTTGAGTATATAACAATAGAAAAGCGCGATATAAATCTAATCCATTATTATTATTATTATTATTATTATTATTATTATTACTATCAAAATGGCGTTAAAAGTCTTATATAAGTGTTATGATGAAGGCAACACATGATGTGTCTATATTAGCCTACTATCAAAACGACATTAAACGTCTTACATAAGTGTTAAAATGAAGGCAACACATGATGTAAGTGTCTATTTTAGCCTACTATCAAAAATGACGTTAAGTCTTATATAAATGTTATATCGAAGGCAACACATGACGTGTCTATATTAGCTATATTAGCCTACTATCAAAATGACGTTACAAGTCTTATATAAGTGTTATAATCAAGGCAACACATGATGTAAGTGTCTATATTAGCTATATTAGCCTACTATCAAAATGACGTTAAAATTCTTCTATAAGTGTTATAATGAAGGCAACACATAATGTAAGTGTCTATATTAGCTATATTAGCCCACTATCAAAATTACGTTAAATGTCTTATATAAGTGTTATATTGAAGGCAACACATGATGTAAGTGTCTATATTAGCTATATAAGCCTACTATCAAAATTACTTTAAAAGTTTTATATAAGTATTATAATGAAGGCAACACATGATGTGTCTATATTAGCCTAATATCAAAATGACGTTAAAAGCCTTACATAAGTGTTATATTGAAGGTAACACATGATGTAAGTGTCTGTATTAAACTACTATCAAAATTAGGTTAAAAGTCTTTTATAAGTGTGAAAATAAAGGCAACATATTATGTGTCTATATTAGCTATAATAGCCTACTATCCGAAATGACGTTAAAAGTTTTATATACGTGTTATAATGAAGGCAACACATGAAGTGTCTATATTAGCTATATAAGCCTGCTATCAAAATTACTTTAAAAGTTTTATAATGAAGGCAACACATGATGTGTCTATATTAGCCTACTATCAAAATGACGTTAAAAGCCTTACATAAGTGTTATAATGAGGGTAACACATGATGTAAGTGTCTGTATTAACCTACTATCAAAATTAGGTTAAAAGTCTTATATAAGTGTGACAATGAAGGCAACACATGATGTGTCTATATTAACTATAATAGCCTACTATCAAAAAGACGTTAAAAGTCTTATATAAGTGCTATAATGAAGGCAACACATGAAGTAAGTGTCTATATTAGCTATATAAGCCTACTATCAGAATGACTTTAAAAGTCTTATATAAATGTTATAATGAAGGCAAAACATGATGTAGGTTTCTATAATAGCCTACTATCAAAATGACATTAAAAGCCTTACATAAGTGTTATAATGAAGGCAACACATGATGTAAGTGTCTATATTAGCTTACTATCAAAACTAGGTTAAAAGTCTTATATAAGTGTGAAAATAAAGGCAACACATGATGTTTCTATATTAGCTATAATAGCCTACTATCCGAAATGACGTTAAAAGTCTTATATACGTGTTATAATGAAGGCAACACATGAAGTGTCTATATTAGCTATAAAAGCCTACTATCAAAATTACGTTAAAAGTCTTATATAAGTGTTATAATGAAGGCAACACATGATGCAAGTGTCTATATTAGCCCCATCCATCCATCCATTTTCTACCGCTTATTCCCTTTTGGGGTTGCGGGGGGCGCTGGCGCCTATCTCAGCTACAATCGGGCGGAAGGCGGTGTACACCCTGGACAAGTCGCCACCTCATCGCAGGTCTATATTAGCCTACTATCAAAATGACGGTAAAAGTCTTATATAAGTGTTATAATAAAGGCAGCACATGATGTAAGTGTCTATATTACACTTTTCATGCAATGATGCCATCTAGTGGCGCATTTTAACATCGCAGGAACGCTGTCAGAGAAATTAAAGATATATTACCTATTTAATAACCTTTAATAATTATAATTTCACAGCACAATCCAACATCAATCAATCAATCAATCAATGTTTACTTATATAGCCCTAAATCACTAGTGTCTCAAAGGGCTGCACAAACCACCACGACATCCTCGGTAGGCCCACATAAGGGCAAGGAAAACTCACACCCAGTGGGACATCGGTGACAATAATGACCCAGTGGGACGTCGGTGACAATAATGACTATGAGAACCTTAGAGAGGAGGAAAGCAATGGATGTCGAGCGGGTCTAACATGATACTGTGAAAGTTCAATCCACAATGGATCCAACACAGTCGCGAGAGTCCAGTCCAAAGCGGATCCAACACAGCAGCGAGAGTCCCGTTCACAGCGGAGGCATACATATTTGTACACCACACTTTTTAATGCATTGATACCATCTAGTGGCGAATTTTAACACTACAGAAACGATGTCAGAGAAATTAAGATGTACTACCTACAAAATAATCTTTAATAATTATAATTTTACAACACAATCCAACATTAATATTTGTACACCACACTTTTTAACGCAATGATGCCATCTAGTGGCAAATTTTAACACTACAAAAAAAACGTTGTGCCTTAGCACAGATAAAAAAGCACAACTTCAGCACAATTGATTATAACTACAGCAACAGCCTTTAAGCATAAGAGTTGTGTGATAGCTTATACATAATTATTCTAACAGCTGGTGTTCAAATGTAGAAAAATCGAATCCTGGCTCCGGATGTGCCAGGATTATATTTATTTTAAGTGTGTTATATTGCAATAAAACATGAATTATTAGACAATTTATTTCACATTAATTAGTACAAGACATGCACCAAATTAAGTCTGATTAAAAAATATATATTTAAAATTGTTCAATGTAAATAAAGTATAAGGAAAAATCATGCATAATGCTCCAATATACACTATTTGTGACTAAAATCACAAATTTTTCTCTAAAAAAATGGACCATTACTATCTTTTCCAAGACAGATTTTTTTTTTGATTGGGTCTTTTGTACCTAATATTGTGGCCATGACACTATCCCATCCACTGACTTATTTATCATGGAGTGATTTATGCTTCTTTTGCAGGCCATTGAAGGTTTTGCCGTCACGGTCAAAGACATAGCGCACATGCTGCAGGCCTTCGGCACTGAACTGGCCGAGACTGAACTGCCCGGCGAGGGCGGCGCCATCGAGCGCCTCCTGGCGTCTCACAATGACAAATACCGGAAGCTTAAAGTACGTCCAGAAGTATTTCATTCACGTATCTCAAGGCATTTACTCGATGGCAACTGCATTATTTATTTTGTCCAAGAAGACGTTTCACCTCTCGTCTGACTAGACCTCATCAGTTTATGATCATAGACTTAGATTGTTACATCTAGTCTTAGACTTAGATTGTCACATCTAGTCTTAGACTTAGATTGGTCACATCTAGTCTTAGACTGAGAATGTTACATCTAGCCTTAGACTTAAATTGTTACATCTAGTGTTGGACTTAAATTGGTCACATCTAGTCTTGGACTTAGACTGGTGTGATCTAATCTTTGATTTAGATTGGTCAGATCTAGTCTTTGACTTAGATTTGTCAGATCTAGTCTTTGACTTAGATTAGGCGGATCTAGTCTTTGACTTAGATTGGTCAGATCTAATCTCAGACTTAGATTGGTCAAAACTAGTCTTTGACTTAGATTGGTCAGAGCTAGTCTTTGACTTAGATTGGTCAGATCTAGTCTTAGACTTAGATTGGTCAGATCTAGTCTTAGACTTAGATTGGTCAGAGTCTTTGACTTAGATTGGTCAGAACCAGTCTTAGACTTTGATTGGTCAGAACTAGTCTTAGACTTTGATTTGTCAGAACTAGTCTTGGACTTAGATTGTTCAGATCCAGTCTTTGACTTAGATTGGTCAGATTTAGTCTTAGATTTAGATTGGACAGAACTAAATTTAGGCTTAGATTGGTCAGAATTGGTCTTTGACGTAGATTGGTCAGATTTAGTCTTTGACTTATATTTGTTCGATCTAGGCTTAGACTTAGATTGGTCAGAACTATTCTTAGACTTAGATTGGCCAGATCTAGTCTTTGACTTAGATTGGTCAGATCTAGTCTTTGACTTAGATTGGTCAGAACTATTCTTAGACTTAGATTGGTTAGATCAAGTATTGGACTTAGATTGGCCAGATCTATTGTTTGACTTAAATTGGTCAAATCTAGTCTTGGACTTAAATTGGTCAGATCTAGTCTTAGACTTAGATTGGTCGGATCTAGTCTTTGACTTAGATTGGCCAGAACTAGTCTTTGACTTAGATTGGTCAGAAGTAGTCTTTGACTTAGATTGGTCAGAACTAGTCTTTGACTTAGATTGGTCAGAACTAGTCTTTGACTTAGATTGGTCAGCTCTAGTGTTTGAATTAAATTGGCCAAATCTAGTCTTAGACTTAGATTGGTCAGATCTAGTCTTTGACTTAGATTGGTCAGATCTAGTTTTTGACTTAGATTGGTCAGATTTAGTCTTAGACTTAGATTGGTCAGAGCTAGTCTTTGATTTAGATTGGTCAGATTTAGTCTTAGACTTAGATTGGTCAGATCTAGTCTAGACTTAGATTTGTCAGAATCTTTGACTTAGATTGGTAAGAATCAGTCTTAGACTTTGATTGGTCAGAACTAGTCTTAGACTTTGATTGGTCAGAACTAGTCTTAGACTTAGATTGGTCGGATCCATTCTTTGACTTAGATTAGTCAGATTTAGTGTTAGATTTAGATTGGTCAGAACTAAATTTAGGCTTAGTTTGGTTGGAATTGGTCTTTGACGTAGATTGGTCAGATTTAGTCTTTGACTTAGGTTTGTTTGATCTAGGCTTAGACTTAGATTGGTCAGAACTATTCTTAGACTTAGATTGGTTAAATCAAGTCTTAGACTTAGATGGGCCAGAACTAGTCTTAGACTTGAATTGGTCAGCTCTAGTGTTTGACTTAGATTGGTCAGATCTAGTCTTTGACTTAGATTGGTCAGATCTAGTTTTTGACTTAGATTGGTCAGATTTAGTCTTAGACTTAGATTGGTCAGAGCTAGTCTTTGACTTAGATTGGTCAGATTTAGTCTTAGACTTAGATTGGTCAGATCTAGTCTAGACTTAGATTTGTCAGAATCTTTGACTTAGATTGGTAAGAATCAGTCTTAGACTTTGATTGGTCAGAAATAGTCTTAGACTTTGATTGGTCAGAACTAGTCTTAGACTTAGATTGGTCGGATCCAGTCTTTGACTTAGATAGGTCACATCTAGTCTTTGTCTTAGATTGGGCACATTTTGTCTTTGACTTAGATAGGTCACATCTAGTCTTTGTCTTAGATTGGGCACATTTAGTATTTGACTTAGATTAGTCTGAACTAGTCTTAGACTTAGATTGGTCACATCTAGTCTTAGACTTAGATTGGTCAGAACTATTCTTAGACTTAGATTGGTTAGATCAAGTCTTGGACTTAGATTGGCCAGATCTAGTGTTTGACTTAAATTGGTCAAATCTAGTCTTAGACTTAAATTGGTCAGATCTAGTCTTAGACTTAGATTGGTCAGATCTAGTCTTTGACTTAGATTGGCCAGAACTAGTCTTTGACTTAGATTGGTCAGAAGTAGTCTTTGACTTAGATTGGTCAGAACTAGTCTTTGACTTAGACTGGTCAGAACTAGTCTTTGACTTAGATTGGTCAGCTCTAGTGTTTGAATTAAATTGGTCAAATCTAGTCTTAGACTTAGATTGGTCAGATCTAGTCTTTGACTTAGATTGGTCAGATTTAGTCTTAGACTTAGATTGGTCAGAGCTAGTCTTTGATTTAGATTGGTCGGATTTAGTCTTAGACTTAGATTGGTCAGATCTAGTCTAGACTTAGATGTGTCAGAATCTTTGACTTAGATTGGTAAGAATCAGTCTTAGACTTTGATTGGTCAGAACTAGTCTTAGACTTTGATTGGTCAGAACTAGTCTTAGACTTAGATTGGTCGGATCCATTCTTTGACTTAGATTAGTCAGATTTAGTGTTAGATTTAGATTGGTCAGAACTAAATTTAGGCTTAGATTGGTTGGAATTGGTCTTTGACGTAGATTGGTCAGATTTAGTCTTTGACTTAGGTTTGTTTGATCTAGGCTTAGACTTAGATTGGTCAGAACTATTCTTAGACTTAGATTGGTTAAATCAAGTCTTAGACTTAGATGGGCCAGAACTAGTCTTAGACTTGAATTGGTCAGCTCTAGTGTTTGACTTAGATTGGTCAGATCTAGTCTTTGACTTAGATTGGTCAGATCTAGTTTTTGACTTAGATTGGTCAGATTTAGTCTTAGACTTAGATTGGTCAGAGCTAGTCTTTGACTTAGATTGGTCAGATTTAGTCTTAGACTTAGATTAGTCAGATCTAGTCTAGACTTAGATTTGTCAGAATCTTTGACTTAGATTGTTAAGAATCAGTCTTAGACTTTGATTGGTCAGAAATAGTCTTAGACTTTGATTGGTCAGAAATAGTCTTAGACTTTGATTGGTCAGAACTAGTCTTAGACTTAGATTGGTCGGATCCAGTCTTTGACTTAGATAGGTCACATCTAGTCTTTGTCTTAGATTGGGCACATTTAGTCTTTGACTTAGATAGGTCACATCTAGTCTTTGTCTTAGATTGGGCACATTTAGTATTTGACTTAGATTAGTCTGAACTAGTCTTAGACTTAGATTGGTCACATCTAGTCTTAGACTTAGATTGGTCAGATCTAGTCCAGTGGCTGGTGCCAAACCACAAATATTTATACTCCAAAACCAGGAGGGTTTCCCTGGGCAAGGATGGTAGTGAGAAAAACAACTGTTTTGATGACAAAACCAATGACAGAGTAATTTGTCTTCGTTAGCATTGAGTTATTGTGTGGCAGAACGATCGGAAAATAGTCAGATTCAACCACGTAAACATTCCATTCAGTTGTAAACAAACGGCACAAATGGCATTCTGGTCACTTTCTGTGAGCAGAATGTTTTTTACTACTGGTATTTGTTGGAGGCTTTTAGGAATGGTTGAAAGGACAGTGTTGTCTGGGGGAGACGGGAGGTGTCGCAGACCACCTCCTCTGTTTAGGGATTGATTTTTCAACCTTGACCCGAGGTGCAGGTAGACAGCTGAGTCTTGGCGTGAAGAGTTTGCATATCTATGCTGTGCCATGTGTCGGCTTAGTGGTTTGTTTTGTTTCAGTGCATTCATCATTACAATGGATAGCATGTGGGGGGCACCATGCAGTCTCTGTCTCAGGGTGTTGTCTGGTTTGAAGTATTCTGGGATAATTTTGTCACATTTTTTCCTCCCCATCCACTCTGTTGTGGTTATTTCTGGAACTGGATGCACTTTTCACCAACGACCAGTTCATTCATGTATTAATAGGTTTGATTATTTATTGTCTTCCTGTATTTCACTATGCTGTTCCTCTGCGACAGGAGGCCATTAGATCTCTGTTCAAGGAGGGTCAGCACCTTCTGTCAAACCTGGAGACAACTACGAGGGATACCAAGGACCCTCAGTGGGACGTCAAGCTGGACTGGGAGACGGTACAAAGGTGAGAGTCCCTTGTTTTTAAATTGTACTTTCTCCATCAAAGACTACAACTTTGTCTTGTTTAGGCTCCTCAATCAACTGAGAGACATGGAGTCAGCCTTTGACGGCTTCTTTGATAAGCACCACCTGAAACTGCATCAGTACTTGCAACTGCTCACATTTGAGAAAGGCTTTCATGAGGTAAATGTTCGAATTAGTTTTTTCAGGAGGTCGTCTGAAGTTTCGTCCCACGTCATGTTGTGTTGATGCCGTTTTGTTACCAGATGCAGTCGTGTCTGCAGCGTCTGTCATCTCAGGGAGAGGAGCTGTCCACACGTGGTGACACTCCGGCTCAAACTGAGCAGGCTCTCAAACAGCTGGACACTTCTGAATTGTTTGCACAGGTTTGTCACGGCCCATCCATCCATCTACAGCAGCCAAAGCAGGGAAGCCCAGACTTCCCTCTCCCCAGCCACTTCACCCAGCTCCTCCCCAGGGGATCCTGATACGTTCCCAAGCCAACCGGGTGACATAGTCTTCCCAACGTGTCCTGGGTCTTGCCCTTGGCCTCCTGCCGGTCGGACGTGCCCCAAAACCCCTCCCTAGGGTGGCGTTCGGGTGGCATCCTGAGCAGATGCTCGAACCACCTCATCTGGCTCTTCTTGAAGTAGAGGAGCAGCGGCTTTACTCTGAGCTCCTCCCGGATGGCAAAGCTTCTCACCCTATCTCTAAGGGAGCTACCCACCACCCGGCGGAGGAAACTCATTCCAGCCGCTTTTACCCGTGATCTTGTCCTTTTGGTCATAACCCAAAGCTCATGACCATGGGTGAGGATGGGAACGTAGATCGAATGGTAAATTGAGAGCTTTGCCTTACGGCTCAGCCCTTACTTACCCACAACAGATCGATACAGCGTCCGCATTACTGAAGACGCCGCACCTATTCGCTTTACTTTGAGCTCCTCCCAGATGGCAGAGCTTCTCACCCTATCTCTAAGGGAGCGACCCACCACCCGGCGGAGGAAACTCATTTCGGCCTCTTGTACCCGTGATCTTGCCCATTAATTTTTTTTCCCATGAAGAAACATTTGGAAATGCTAAAAATAAAGAAATGCTTTGGAGCCTTCGCGCAATTCAGAGCGTTAAAAGGTCGTACCCAACATTTATTGGATGTCTCTGTCCCAACAGGATGTGATGTCACGTGCACAGATCATCATCCTCCATGGGCACCAGCTTTCCGCAGGCCACCACTACGCCACCTCGCTCATCATGCAGCGCTGCAACGAGCTGCGCCATCACTGCGATACCCTCGACACGGCCCTGGCCGCCAAACGCCGTTGTCTCCTGCAGACGCACCAACTGCTGATATCTCTGGACCAGGTACGTACAGAACGTTTGTGCAAGGAAATGGAAAGGATTTATTGTCAATATTTAACATGCACAAGACACATAAGAACTGAAAAGTACATTTTCGGCACAGTACCACTAAGAGCAGACTTACGTTACAGGGAGAGAAGACGGGACCGCCAACGGATCAGCTAATTTTACGGCGCTCCTTAAAAAAGGTGGAAAAAGTTGATATTGGGAAAGGGGGGAAGAGTAAAAAAAAAAAAAGTCAAAGGCTCCGGGGGTCCAGGCTTAGTCCAAGGGAAAAACTTCATTTGCAATGCACACATAAACACACTACATTTAATCACGACAACTCGCACAGAGGGGTGGGGGTGGGGAGTATGGAGCCCTGGAAGGCCCTGAGGGGAACAACAAGCGGTGATGAAGGCGTGGGGTGAGGGAGGGGAGGTGTGTGCCTGTGTGCCCAATTGTCTTGGGTGTGATGGTGTAATGTTTTTGTAGACTGAGGCCGATCTGAAAAAGTTTGACTCCAGGTGTCGTTGAGAAGGGAGGGAGGTCAAAAGCGTCCATCATTGAGGTGTCCTCGGGGGTGTTTTTCAGAACAGCCATTTGAGGGAGTCAAATCGTAGATTAGGATGTTTGTTTTTCGCGAACAGACAAACCAATGGCTTGTCTGTTCTTAGTCCATGCCGGCTCTCTCAAATTCAATGCATGGGCCCGTGTTTTCCTTTATAGTACTCTCTTTCCCCTCTTTAGGCCCAAACCTGGTGTGATGATGGAGCATACCTGCTGGCCAATCAGCTGGTGGAGAAGTTTCAGTCCAAGGAGGGGGCTCAGACTGCTCTGAAGGCCATTGAGAGCTTCCTGGACCGGGCGCCATCATTGATGACATCAGGACCTGATGTTCTTACGCTGGAGTACGAGGCTGTCGTCACCCCTCAGCTGCAGGTGCACGACGTTCTGCTACACTACACAATACGACACAATCAAAGCGCCTTACCTTCACCCTCCTTAACCTGTCAGGTGAAAATTGATAAAACGTTTGAGAAGCATGCAGCCGTACAGCAGATGGTCCAGAACAGACAAGCCAGTCTAAGGAAGCTGGCGGATAAACATGTCCGTCCGGTCCAGTTGGTGGCGCCCCGTGCTGAGAACCCGCCACGCTCAAAGTCCCCTATCTTCTCCCCCAAGCACGGTACAGTCCATGTTTGCATTAAACATTCTCTCATTTATTTATGAAGTACACTAGGACAATGCTTTTCAACCACTGGGAGATACAGTCGGGTGTGCCGCGGGAGTTTATCTAATTTCATCTATTTGGGTTAACAATATGTTTTGAAAACCTGTACTTATAGTCTGCAAATGACGCTTTGTTTTTAGAGATGTCCGATAATGGCTTTTTTGCTGATATCCAATATTGTCCAACTCTTAATTACTGATACAGATATATACAGTCGTGGAATTAAGGCATTATTATGCCTAATTTTGTTGTGATGCCCCGCTGGATGCATTAAATAATGAATGGGCAATTTTTAAAATGTTCACATTGACTTTGTTTGTCAACCAATCCGAACCATTCCTCTAATTCCGGAGATTGAAACCAACAATTTTAGAAGTTTCATAAATCCCCCCGTTTTTTGTATATATTGATTTTCAGATCACCTGACATGCATACAATATATCCATTTTTGTCACGTAATTTTTTATATGTATGTTACAGGTTATTTGTATTGAATGTATCAAATGTGACTAGAGATGTCCGATAATGGCTTTTTTGCCGATATTCCGATATTGTCCAACTATTAATTACCGGTATCAACCCTAATACTGAGATATACAGTCGCGGATGTCATGTCTGTGTGATCATGTTTTGTTTTAGTCATGTTCGGTTTTGTTTTTGGACTCTTTGTGCACTTTTGTTTGTTGTGTCACCATAGCAACCCATTAGTTTTCACCTGTCCTCATGTCACGCACATGTCTCACGTTTTGCACTCGCACGCCTGTCACTAATCACCACAACATTATTTGAACCTGTAGTTGCCAGATAGTCATCCTGGCGACTTTACTTCTACTTCATACCATGCCCTGCCTGTCACTCATACTGTCCATAGTTTCCCTCCTGCCCATGACACGTAAGTTTTTGGTTTTTATGTCACAGTTATCAAGTTTTGCCTTTTGTCCATAGTTCTGCCTTTGTGCTAGTTTTTGTTTTCGTTAGTCACGTTTGTTCTCCGCTATTGTGTGCGCCTTTTGTTTGCTTCCTTTTTTTGTAGTTTGTTAGTGTTAAAATAAAATATGTACTTACATTCACGTCTTGCACGTGCCAACTTTCCTTTGCCTTCCGGAAAAACAAACCCTCAAGTCCACTTTCCGACAGCGGAATTAACACATTATTATGCTTAATTTTGTTGTGATGCCCTGCTGGATGCATTAAACAATGTAACAAGATTTTACAAAATAAATCAACTCAAGTTATGGAAAAAAAATGCCAACATGGCACTGCCATATTTATTATTGAAGTCACAAAGTACATTCTTTTTTTTAACATGCCTCAAAACAGCAGCTTGTAATTTGGGACTTGCTCTCCCTGAGAGAGCATGAGGAGGTTGAGGTTGGAGGTAGCAGGGGGTATAAATTGTAACGTCCCAGAAGAGTTAGTGCTGCAAGGAGGTTCTGGGTATTTGTTCTGTTGTGTTTATGTTGCGTTACGGTGCGGGTGTTCTCCTGAAATATGTTTGCCATTCTTGTTTGGTGTGGGTTCACAGTGTGGCGCATATTTCTAACAGTGTTAAAGTTGTTTATACGGCCACCCTCAGTATGATCGGTATGGCTGTTGACCAAGTATGACTTGCATTCACTTGTACGTGTGAAAAGCAGTAGATATTATGTGATTGGGCCGGCACGCAAAGGCACGGCATTTAAGGTTTATTGGCGCTCTGCACTTCACCCTACATCCGTGTACACAGCGGCGTTTTAAAAAGTCATAAATTTTACTTTTTGAAACTGATACCGGTAATTTTGAAATCAATACCGATAATTTCTGATATTACATTTCAAAGGATTTATCGGCCGATAGTATCGGCAGTCCGATATTATCGGACATCTGTAGTTGTTGTTGAGTGTCGGTGCTGTCTTGAGCTCAGCAGAGTAATTGTGTAATACTCTTCCATATCAGTAGCTGGCGGCCGGTAGCTAATTGATTTGTCGATGTTGGAAACAGCGGGAGGTAAAAAGTGTAAGTAATGCTTAAATTGAAAATAAACAAAAGGTGAGTGCACCTAAGAAAAGGCATTGAAGCTTAGGGAAGGCTAAGCAGAATGAAACCAATACTGAACTGGCTACTAAGTAAACAAAAACAGAATGCTGGACGACAGCAAAGACTTACTGTGGAGCAAAGACGGCGTCCACAATGCACATCTGAACATGACAGGACAATCAACAATATTAAGGTGGTAGTACTAAATAGGCGTCGGTGTCTAGGTGGACCAATAATCAGCATTCCTGTTTTCTTTGGCGTGGAGTTGCAAAAAGTTAGCACACATCCATTGTTTAACATCATTAAGACACGCCTCCAGCTGACTACAATCCGGCGTGTTGGTCAGCTTTAGGGGCTCTCATCAGCATAGCAGTGAACCAACACAGTTCAGTAATTTTTTTCCCCCCCCGCTTGCCTTTTACAGCTGATGGTTTGAAATTCACATTTGATCTGCCGCTGCCTGGAAAGCGGGCGTCTCGCAAAGGCCCTAACTCTCGCACAGTAAGAAATACACACACGCAGGCCTTTGTTGTAACAGTAATGGCTGAGGAGGATGCGGTGTGTCCAGATCGAGGTCATCCACCACTACCAGGAGAGTCGCAGCTGTGTGACGTACGGCGTGGAGGGTGAGGACAGCCCTGATGTTCTCAAGCGGTGAGGAGGAGACGCCTTTTTATGCCCGTCCATGTCTTCGGAACTAACTTATTTGTGCGTCCCAGTCATGTGATGAGGGAACTCATCGAGACGGAGAGAATCTACGTGGAGGAGCTGCTGTCCGTTCTTCTGGTGAGAACAGTTCTCCTCCAAGCTTCCGGCAACGGGTGGTGTGGTCCAGCCCGCTAACCGATGTTCGTTTGGCATCTTTGCAGGGCTACAAGGCTGAGATGGATAACCCACTTCTGTCGGGTCTCCTGCCAGCCGCCCTGCGCAGCAAGAGAGGCGTCCTCTTTGGAAACATGTCAGACATCTACAATTTCCACAGCAGGCATGTCCTTTTTGTCGATTACCACAGTACCTTCGTCTAGAATTGGACGATTCATCGAGTTTCGATTTCGATCATGGCATCTTCTCACGATTATGAAAACGTAATAATCGGGAAAAAAAGATTAATGGGCTGCTAGGAGTGATTCTCAACCTTTTTTCAGTGATGTACCCCCTAATCAGAGCAAAGCATTTTTGGTTGAAAAAAAGAGATAAAGAAGTAAAACACAGCCCTATGTCATCAGTTTCTGATTTATTAAATTGTATCACAGTGCAAAATATTGCTCATTTGTAGTGGTCTTTCTTGAACTATTTAGGAAGAAAGGTATAAAAATAACTAGAAACTTTTTAGAAAATAAACAAGTGATTCAATTATAAATAAAAATGTATACACATAGAAGTAATCATCAACTTAAATTGCCCTCTTGGGGGATTGTAATAAAGATCCATCTGGATTCATCAACTTCATTCTAAACATTTCTTCACAAAAAAAGCAATCTTTAACATCAATATTTATGGAACATGTCCACAAAAAAATCTAACTGTCAACACTGAATATTGCATTGTTGCATATCTTTTCACAGTTTATGAACTTACATTCATATTTTGTTGAAGTATTCTTCAATATGTATATTTATAAAGGATTTTTGAATTGTTGCTATTTTTAGAATATTTAAAAAAAAATATCACGTACCCCTTGGCATACCTTCAAGTGCCCCCAGGGGTACACGTACCCCCATTTGAGAACCACTGCGCTAGGATTTCACCAAGGTAGGGTTGTAGGGTATGTAAGTATAGAACCGCGATATTAACCTCTTAAGACCTAAGCTGTTTTTTAACATTCCTTTTTTCATTTCTCTTGGCTATTTGGGCTCATTGGACCCTCATTAGAATACAAACTAAAAATCATCTTTTGATATGATGTACTTAGGCCTTAAGTACACATACGTGTACTTCACGTGTAGTGACATGCACATTTTTATTTTTACACTTTTTTTTTTCCAAATTCCATTGTACGTAATACCCTTCTGACACCACCAAATGGCAATATAAGTGTCCACATAAGTGGCCATAAGACCCCATGTCATGATCCATGGTCCGGATCTTTTTTTCTTTAGTTATGTTCTGTTAGTTTTGGACTCCCTCAGTTCCTGTTTTGTGCACTTCGGGTGTTTGTTTTGTTTACCATGTGTACTAATGGTTTTCACCTGCCTCTGATTAGTGTTCGGCACGTACACCTGCTGTTGAGCACTAATCAGAGAGCTATTTATTCACGTTGCTCGCCACACTCGAGGTGGTTTCACCATATCTGCTCGTGTTGTTGTGAACGACATCATCGACGTAAGATGAACGGAGAAACTGGACAGCAGTCTCAACTTGAGAGGCTAGCTCTCTCAACTCTTTTTTTTTTTTTTTTTAGTTGACCCTTTACTCGTCAAGGTGAGAACAGCACAGCACACTTCCCGCCTTCACAATAATAGCGCGGTGCACCACATCCGGACTGATTGCACTGACAAAATAAAGGTTTCGAAAAAAGTACCTTGCACAAGCACAATGTATCTATACATTTACACAATTACGCTTTGACCTTAAAAAAAAAAAACCTCAAAATTGTCCAGATATGAGGATTTTTTTGCATTTAATTAACAAACATTTTATTTGACACAAAATAAAATGGTGGCAAAATTACTGTTGAAGGTAAAAAAAAAACTATATTAAAAACAATAACAATTGAAAAACTGATTATTTTTTTAAATCATATAAATATTGTTATTTGAATGTATTATTATTATTATTTTACGTGTTGTGGTTTATTTGGTACTAATTTATATCTGTTTAAACCATATTTAACGTACAATTGTGGTGGTACAATATATACTCATGTTTCAAATTGTGTAGTTAATCATTTGTCTATTAATTGTTTAATTTAGTGTATAAAAAAAACTGACATTGTCTACTTTTACCTTTTTGGGGGGGAACTTAGAGTATTTCTCCAGGACTTGGAGGGATGCCTCGAGACTCCAGAAGGTGTTGGAATCTGCTTTCTCGCGAGGGTGAGCATGCAGTTCTTGTTTTAATATCATTATCGATAATAATGGAAATAATTTTCTTAAGCTTCCTCAAAGCTACCGAAACATGTTTTATATCACATTTGCAATATTTTCAATTTGTAACAAGTCAAAACTACTCCACCAAGATCAGAAGAATTCATTATTTACCAAAGACGAAAAGAACTGTTATAGGCGCAAAGTGGAAAAGCCAGCATCTGTGATGGTATGGGGGTGTATTAGTGCCCAAGGCATGGGTAACTTACACATCTGTGAAGGCACCATTAAGGCTGAAAGGTACATACAGGTTTTGGAGCAACATATGTTGTCATCCAAGCAACTTCTTTTTCATGGACGCCCCTGCTTATTTCAGCAAGACAATGCCGAGCCAAATTCTGCACTTGTTACAACAGAGTGGCTTTGTAGTAAACGAGTGTGGGTACTAGACTGGCCTGCCTGTCTCATTAAAAAAATGTGTGGTGCAGTATGAAGCCTAAACTACAACTGAGTGTTGTTCAAAGGAAAGGCCATGTAACTCTGTGGTAAAAATGCCTGTGCCAACTGTTTTGCAATGTGTTGCTGCCATTAAATTCTAAGTTAAGGATTATTTGCAAAAAAAAAAAAAAAAAGTTTCTCAGTTCGAACATTAAATATCTTGTCTTTGCAGGCTATTCAATTGAATAGAAGTTGAAAAGGATTTGCTAATCATTGCGTTCTGTTTTTATTTACAATTTACACAATTTATTTTACTTGTGCTTTATCAAAGGAGAGTATTGCCATCTAGTGGACAAATGTGGAAAATCAAAACTTTGACAATCAGTCGTTCGGATTGACATCCCTAAAATGAGTTTATAAAATGAATTTTCAATGGGACATTTTTTTCTGGGATGAAAGTGTGATGTTATTTTAGGACAATTTAAGTACCAAAAAGACAATCTTCGAAAAAATGTGTCTCGGATGTCTTGAGAGTGAAAACTATTCCTGACTTGTGTGTCAGCAGAAAGACCACTTCCAAATGTACGAGTGCTACTGTCAGAATAAACCACGTTCGGACGCCCTGTGGCGACAGTTCTCTGACTCCGCCTTCCTTCAGGTGATTTCTCCTCTCCTTCTATGAGCTTTTTTTTTTCTCCACATTCTCACTTCACTCATCTTTTTGGCTGTTTTGATCCAATATCTTTCTTTATCTGCTCCATGAAGGAGTGTCAGAAGAAGCTGGGACACAAACTGGGCCTTGACTCTTACCTGCTGAAACCTGTGCAACGCCTCACCAAATATCAGCTGCTGCTAAAGGTACGACG
The DNA here is from genome assembly GCF_033978795.1 of Nerophis ophidion. Lineage (NCBI taxonomy): Eukaryota > Metazoa > Chordata > Actinopteri > Syngnathiformes > Syngnathidae > Nerophis > Nerophis ophidion. The sequence goes on from NC_084615.1 coordinate 20,043,123, forward strand.
GTGAAGAAATGCGCGACGACCACAACCTTGGGTAGACTCTCATGCTATCACAAATGTAATAATGCTTTATTTACTTCAGGCCTGGACAACTATTGTGACTCGGAGTGGCTGGTATATCTATCTATCTATCTATCTGGCAGTAAAGCTCGGTTGGTAGAGAGGCCGTGCCAGAAATGTAAAGGTTCCAGGTTCGATTCCCGCTTTCGCCATCCTAGTCAATGCCGTTGTGTCCTTTGGCAAGACACTTTACCCACCTGCTCCCAGTGCCACCCACACTGGTTTAAATGTAACTTAGATATTGGGTCACTAAAGAAAAGCGCTATATAAATATAATTCATTTCACTTATGTATGTGTGTGTGTATATATATATATACAAACCCCGTTTCCATATGGGTTGGGAAATTGTGTTAGATGTAAATATAAACGGAATACAATGATTTGCAAATCAATTTCAACCCATATTCAGTTGAATATGGAAGCTGCTTTTATACCCAATCATGGCACCCACCTTTTCCCAATTAGCCTGCACACCTGTGGGAAGTTCCATATAAGTCTTTGATGAGCGTTCCTCAACTTTATCAGTATTTATTGCCACGTTTCCCAATTTCTTTGTCACGTGTTGCTGGCATCAAATTCTAAAGTTAATGATTATTTGCACGAAAAAAAAAAAGGTTTATCAGTTTGAACATCAAATATGTTGTCTTTGTAGCATATTCAACTGAATATGGGTTGAAAAGGATTTGCAAATCATTGTATTCGGTTTGTATTTACATCTAACACAATTTCCCAACTCATATGGAAACGGGGTTTGTACATACATATATATATATATATATATATATATATATATATATATATATATATATATATATATATATATATACATACATATAATCTATGTGTGTGTATCTATGTGTGTGTATATATATATATATATATATATATGTATATATATATATATATATGAAAAAAATATGTGTGTGTGTACATATGTATGTATGTGTATATATACATACATATATATATATATATATATATAATGTGTATATGTATGTATATATGTATGTAAAATTTGAAAATCTGCTGTACAGTATATGTTCAAGTTTATTGTTCTTCGGTCAACAAACAAACAGTTATACATACATAAAATTTAAAAAATTGTTGCAGACCGAAAGGGTTTAGGAAATGGTATTGCGCCTAACTTATTGTGTGCTTGGGTTCTATATTTAAGAACACTAATACAAAACTTCACAATAATGAGTGAATGCTAAAAACGTTATGACAGACTGCCCTAAAATACAAAATGGAATTTTAAATTTTTTTACTGAATGAGACACCCAAAATGTACAAGAAAATAAAGAATGTGGGATTTACAATATTTACTATGAAGGATAAATCACTGAATATTGACAACGTATGAATGTCACAACCCCTCTCCATCCACATATTTTACAATCAAGCGAAACGCAACAAAAATGCAACAAACACCGCAAAATATGAACATGAAGAGTAAAAAATAAATCCACTTACTCTCTGATAAATCTGATACATCACTAAGCTTTAAAACTTTGTTTTGAAAATCTCTGTTCGCGTCTGTCCCTGACACCCGCATTTTAGGCTCTGGAAACACTCTGTGGAAACGCTTCCCACCCACACTGCTTGGTGCCTCGTCTAAGGCTTGACTGGACAGATTTAAGAAAATTATTAAAAAAAAAAAAAAAAAAGATTAAGAATCGTTAGAAATAACACTTGCGATTCATTCTAAAATCGATTTTTTTTTTGGACACCCCTACAAAATATAGTAAAACAAATATCTTAAAACAATGAGTCTAATGAAAGTAAGCTCAAAATAATTGAAAAAAGAGTTCAGTCAGACGACACTGCAGCTGTATGGGTCACATGTTTTTTTTCTTAAAGTGACACACGTATCAAGGTGTTGAGGGACACAGTATCACTCCTTGTGTTTTGGCATGCATCGACGCTTCAGTATTGTTTGACCGTATCACCTAAGAAGTAGAAGAAAGCCTATCATGTACAAATATGTGCATTTAAAGGATATTCTCAATTTATGGAAGGAGTAGATAGAAGTCCGACTGATTGTGATATGCAAAGAGGAAAAAAAAGTATGACATTATTAAAAAAAAAATATTTCAGACTTGTTTTGGTACTGTTGAAATGTTTAACTTTTTATTTACTTGTGTTTTTTTTTCCTTTTATTTTTATTCATGGAATTTTTTAATATATTTTCTGGGGTCATGATAATCAGTTTCTATATTTCATTTTGTATTTTTTTATTTACTTTAAAGTCCTGATATATGTATCATACAACATATATAATATCGTAATGTCTCTGTCATATCCTACTGTATCATACTTACCATATTGTGTATCGTATTATATATCATATCATATGAAATCATCTTAGTATATACAGTATCATACATTAATTAGTACTAATTGTCATGTTCAAACACCGATGACATCTATTAGACAAGACAAGAAGCAAAGAAATCAAAAAGAGACAGGATTCAAATTAGCTCATGATGAGGGCGCCTGTGTGCCTGCATCCTTGTACAGCGTCACCACACGCTCTGACGAGGGAGTTCCATGCCTCCACTTTTATTTGGGCCTTTTCTGCTTACATAGCAATACATTACATTACGCAGTTGCTTCTAAGGGGAGGTGGTCATAAATAGCTGTTGCACTCGGTCATAAAACAGTTCAAAGAAAAGGTGCCTGAAGCGGTGTCAGGTCCTGCTTCCTCTCCCCTTTGTAGATCTCGGGTCAGGAGAATGTCTTCCTGTGGCTGTCAAAGAAACCGACGCCTCTATGTCGCATCCCACCGCACAGGGTGGAGTTTTACAAGCCTTGATAAGATGAAAGACATCTTTTGTGTTCTCGCAGGGGACCTGATCTCAATGTAACAAAGAAGTTGTGTGATAACTTCGATACAATTATTCTGACATTAATTGATCAGATAGAAAATATTCTATTGTTATGAACTCACCAACAAATGATATGGCATTTTGTTGCCATGGCAACATGGGACACTTACGTGGGATGCTGTACATGTGTTCTCAGGAGCTGCTCAAATACAGCACAGACTGCGAGGGTTCCTCCGAGCTGCAGGAGGCGCTAACAGCCATGCTGGACTTGCTCAAGTCGGTCAACGACTCCATGCACCAGATCGCCATCACGGGATACGAGGTGAGACCCGGTGGAAATGCTGCCGGTTGCGGACCAATGCCACTCGGCTGTTCTGGCACGCAGGGGGACATCTGCGAGCTGGGCCGCGTGTTGATGCAAGGGCCCTTCAGCGTGTGGATCAGCCACAAGAGAGGGTCCACCCGCATGAAGGAGCTGGCCCGCTTCAAGCCCATGCAGAGACACCTCTTCCTCTACGAGACGGTGCTGCTGTTCTGCAAGAGGAGGGAGGAGCACGGAGACGGCTGCGATAAGACACCCTCCTACGGCTTCAAGCACTGCATCAAGGTTAACATTGTCCATTTTTGTCTTACTGATATTGATATCAAACTACAGTCTTGGCTACAACTTCATTGGTTGGGGTCTCCGTCCCAAAATAGTTGATTATCATTGTGTAGTCTTAATGCTGGAATCTATGCAATTTAGTGGATTTTCCGGACAATAGGGCGCTCTAAAGGGGCCATATTTTTTTTTTTTTCTAAATGTAAAAGACTTCCTTGTGGTCTACAGAACATGTGATGGTGGTTCTTTGGTCAAAATGTTGCATAGATTATGTTTTACGGATCATCTTTTGACAGTTGCTTCAGGATGCGCCGTTTTTTGCGGGCAGTTTTGTTTACGTGACTCACCTTCGACAGCGTCTCCTTCCCGTCATCTTTTCATCTTTGTTGTAGCGGTGTAGCGTGCAAGGACGGGAGTGAAAGAAAGTGTCAAAAGATGGCGCTAACTGTTTTAATGACAGTCAGACTTTACTTAAATCAATCATGGAGCAGCATTCCCTCATTCGGAAACAAGCCATGAAAAAACGTCCGATCGGAACTCTCCAATAACTAAAGTTCCTTGGGTAAATAATGTAAACTCACTACACCGGTATGTTTTAATGACATTCAGACTTTATTTTAATTAATAACAGAGCAACATCTTCTCATTCGGAAACAACAAGGCTGTGAAAAAACGTCCAATCGAAACTCTCATAAATAAAGTTCCTTGGGTGAATAATGTAAACTCACTACACCGGTATGTTTTAATGACATTCAGACTTTACTTCAATCAATCACGAAGCAGCATCTCCTCATTCAGAAACCACAAGGCTGTGAAAAATCTTCCGATCGGAAATCTCTAATAACTAAGGTTCCTTGGGTGAATAATTTAAACTCACTACAACAGTATGTTTTAATGACATTCAGACTTTATTTTAATTAATAACAGAGCAACATCTTCTCATTCGGAAACAACGAGACTGTGAAAAAACGTCCAATCGGAACTCTCATAACTAAAGTTCCTTGGGCGAATAATGTAAACTCACTACACCGGTATGTTTTAATGACATTCAGACTTTACTTCAATCAATCACGTAGCAGCATCTCCTCATTCGGAAACAACAAGGCCATGAAAAACCGTTCGATCGGAAATCCCTAATAACTAAAGTTCCTTGGGTGAATAATGTAAACTCATTACACCGTAATGTTTTAATGACATTCAGACTTTATTTTAATTAATAACAGAGCAACATCTTCTCATTCGGAAACAACAATGCCATGAAAAAACGTCCAATCGGAACTCTCCAATAACTAAAGTTCCTTGGGTGAATAATGTAAACTCACTACACCGGTATGTTTTAATGACATTCAGGCTTTATTTCAATCAATCACGGAGCAGCATCTCCTCATTCAGAAACAACAAGACCATGAAAAACCTTCCGATCGGAACTCTCTAATAACTAAAGTTCCTTGGGTGAATAATGTAAACTCACTACACTGGTATGTTTCAATGACATTCAGACTTTATTTTAATGAATAACACAGCAATATCTTTTCATTCGGAAACAAGGCTGTGAAAAAACGTCCAATCGGAACTCTCATAACTAAAGTTCCTTGGGCGAATAATGTAAACTCACTACATCGGTATTTTTTAATGACATTCAGACTTTACTTCAATCAATCACGAAGCAGCATCTCTTCATTCAGAAACTACAAGGCTGTGAAAAATCGGCCAATCGTAAATCTCTAATAACTAAAGTTCCTTTGGTAAATAATGTAAACTCACTACACAGGTATGTTTTAATGACATTCAGACTTTACTTTAATCAATCGCGGAGCAGCATTTCCTCATCCAGAAACAACAAGGCCATGAAAAACCGTCCGATCGGAACTCTCTAATAGCTAAAGTTCCTTGGGTGAATAATGTATTCTCACTACACCAGTAGGTTTTAGCGCTTTCATGGTAAGTTTACAGACAGATATAAGTAAGAACTTTTTCACTACTTTATAATAGAAATGGGGGCAGCCCGGTGGTACAGGGGTAAGTGCATCTGCCTCACAATACGAGGGTCCTGGGTTTGATCCCGCACTCGGGATCTTTCTGTGTGGCGTTTGCATGTTCTCTCCGTGACTGCGTGGGTTCCCTCCAGTCACTTTGGTTTCTTCCCGCCTCCAAAGACATGCACCTGGGGATAGGTTGATTAGCAACACTAAATTAGCCCTTGTGTGTGAATGTGAGTGTGAATGTTGTCTGTCTATCTGTGTTGGCCCAGTGATGCGGTGGTGACTTGTCCAGGGTGTACAACGCCTTCCGCCCGATTGTATCTGAGATAGGCTCCAGCACCCCCCTCCCCCACCCCTCCAGAACATTTTGTAATCAATCAGAAATATTAAGCAGCTAAAATGCACCAAAAATGTATAAGGATAAGTGTGGAGTGTATTACATTTCTTTTATTATGCATTGTGATGTTTTGTAATGGGTGTAATTTATTTTTATTTTTTTTAATGGTTCTTGGACGTTTTTTAAATATTATCCACAAAGTTCAGTGAGCAGGTTGTTATGTGTGTTGACTTTTTGTGTTGGTTGCATTTTTACTTTTATTTTTTTACCATGATTAGGGAAGGTTTTTTGATTGGGTCATACAAATAAATCATGTACTGATTTTTTATAAATCATGGTCTTTGACCTGATTTACTCACAAATGTCCACAATTTAGAAGCAAATTTGCAGCAATCAGATTGTCAGATATTCAAAATTAATTTGGGTATGTAAAAAACTCATGACGTCTAGCGGGCCAAACTAAAGACGGCGGCAGACCATAGTTTGCACACCCTTGCTCCAAGGACATATACAGTAGGGCAGAAAAGTATTTAGTCAGCCACCGATTGTGCAAGTTCTCCCTCTTAAAATGATGACAGAGGTCTGTAATTTTAATCATCGGTACACTTCAACTGTGAGAGACAGAATGTGAAAAAAAAATACAGGAATTCACATTGTAGGAATTTTAAAGAATTTATTTGTAACTTATGGTGGAAAATAAGTATTTGGTCAACCTTTCAAAGCTCTCACTGATGGAAGGAGGTTTTGGCTCAAAATCGCACGATACATGGCCTCATTTATTCTTTCCTTCACACGGATCAATCGTCCTGTCCCCTTAGCAGAAAAACAGCCCCAAAGCATGATGTTTCCACCCCCATGCTTCACCGTAGGTATGGTGTTCTTGGGATGCAACTCAATATTCTTCCTCCAAACACGACGAGTTGAGTTTATACCATGGATGATACAGCAGAGGATTGGGATAATGTCATGAGGTCAGATGAAACCAAAACAGAACTTTTTAGTATAAACTTTGGAGGAAGAAGAATACTGAGTTGCATCCCAAGAACACCAAACCTACTGTGAAGCATGGGGGTGTAAACATCATGCTTTGGGGCTTTTTTTCTGCTTTTTTTCTGCTTTTTTTCTGCTTTTTTTCTGCTAAGGGGACAGGACGATTGATCCGTGTTAAGGACAGAATAAATGGGGCCATGGATCGTGAGATTTTGAGCCAAAACCTCCTTCCATCAGTGAGAGCTTTGAATGGTTGACCAAATACTTATTTTCCACCATAATTTACAAATATATTATTTAAAATTCCTACAATGTGAATTCCTTTATTCTTCTTTCACATTCCGTCTCTCACAGTTGAAGTGTACCTATGATGAAAATTACAGACCTCTGTCATCATTTTAAGTGGGAGAACTTGCACAATCGGTGGCTGACTAAATACTTTTTTGCCCCACGGTATATTCCTGTTCAAACATTCAAAAGTCCATTTTGCATATAAAGCAAATTTGAGGCCTGTGCTTCTCTCTGCAGATGACAGCCGTGGGGATCACGGAGAACGTCAAAGGAGATCCAAGGAAGTTTGAGATTTGGTACAGTGGCAGAGAGGAAGTGTATGTGGTTCAGGTAACGGCACTAAAAACCGTATTCTTTCCTCGGCCCACGTTCACACATCAAGTCACGTTGCAGTTGTTTGTGTCACGGCGACAGGCTCCCAGCGTGGAGGTGAAGACGTCGTGGCTCAGCGAGCTCCGTCGGATCTTGACCAACCAGCAGAGGCTACTACGAGGTCGGTGTGTTAGTGTGGCAATCATACTTATAAGACACGTATTACATGTGATGATATTTCTAAAGATGTTTGTATCGCTCGCAAAATCTCAATTTGATTCGGTTTTAAAAAGTATCTGTAGAGGTTTCCTTCTCGTGGGTTCCACACTGCCATGAGAGCCCAGATCAGGGGTACAACACTGTTTTATTTCCATAAAATAGTGCATTTGCTTTTCAGCGAAATGAGCCTATGTGTCTCTCTCTCTCTGGCTCTCGCTCCAACTCCAACCACGTGTCTCGTACCGGCTGCTGCTAATAAAGGCAACAGGTGATTGGATAACAAGGCCCACCTGGGCCGTCTACTCACCTGTCGCTGTCTTCGAGGCCGGTCCTTGCACACCCCGCTCCCCGGCAGGCCCACAGGCCACGCCCCCCTCCACAGTACCGTATTATAAGGCGCACGGCCGGCGAATTGTCTATTTTCCATCTTTTTTTATATATAAGGCGCACCGGAGTATAAGGCACATTAAAGGGGTCATATTATGATTTTTATTTGTAAATGTCAAAGACGTCTTTTTGGTCTAAATAACATGGGATGGTGGTTCTTTTTTCATCTAAATTCCCTTCCTACTGTATGTGTGGCGACGACGTTAGAGGGCCGCGGCCCACCAATAGTGTAATATTATTCAATAATTAAATTAAAGACAACATTGGACCACAAACAATGGGAATCAGCACCTCCAAGTCCGAGTCCATGGTTCTCGCCCGGAAAAGGGTGGAGTGCCATCTCCGGGTTGGGGAGGAGACCCTGCCCCAAGTGGAGGAGTTCAAGTACCTTGGAGTCTTGTTCACGAGTGAGGGAAGAGTGGATGGTGTGGTCGACAGGCGGATCGGTGTGGCGTCTCAAGCAATGCAGACGCTGTATCGATCCGTTGTGGTGAAGAAGGACCTGAGCCGGAAGGCAAAGCTCTCAATTTACCGGTCGATCTACGTTCCCATCCTCACCTATGGTCGTGAGCTTTGGGTTAGGACAAGATCCCGGCCGAAATGAGATTCCCACGCCGGGTGGCGGGTCTCTCCCTTAGAGATAGGGTGAGAAGCTCTGTCATCCGGGAGGAACTCAAAGTAAAGCCGCTGCTCCTTCACATGGAGAGGAGCCAGATGAGGTTGTTTCGGGCATCTGGTCAGTATGCCACCCGAACGTCTCCATAAGGAGGTTTTTAGGTAGGAGGCCACGGGGAAGACCCAGGACACGTTGGGAAGACTATGTCTCCCGGCTGGCCTGGGAACGCCTCGGGATCCCCCGGGAGGAGCTGAACGAAGTGGCTGGGGAGAGGGAAGTCTGGGTTTCCCTGCTTAGGCTGCTGCCCCCGCGACCCGACCTCGGATATGCAAAAGAAGATGGATGGAGCACTAACAAAATCTTGTTAGGGACCACTAGTCAAAAATCCTCTATTTAAATGCGCTGGTGTTTTTAGGTATTTACTGCAAATATTTAAGCCGTTTCCATGGTTTCAACTGACCTATCTTTGTCCGTGGTTCGCCACTTTTCAGTAGGCGGCCAACTCATACCCTCAATGTCGCCCTTCCAGATGAGGCCCATCAAAACGGACAACAGGTAGAGCACATGCAGCTTTCGCCGCCACCTTGTGACAGGTCAGTGGCCATGTTGGATTCCAGTAAATATTATGGATGTAATGAGATGATTTAAAAGGAAACAATGTGTATGTAACTATAGAATAGGGTTGTACGGTATACCGGTACTAATATAGTATGGCGGTACTAATGAATCAAAGACGGTACTACGCTCGACTCCGCGCGTCGTCACGTCATGATGGTTTTACAAGCACAGGAGCATGTTCGGCAGCGCATTATCACAGAGTACTTTCAAGCAGACACAGTGTGTAGACAGAAAAGGTAGAATGGACGCATTTTGGCATAAAAAGTAAAGATAAAGGGGATGTTATAACACTGAAACACCCTCAGGAAGAGGTGCTTTAAGACTGGCTAACGCCCAGCCGCAGTCTGCAGTGCTTTAGCTACTGCCAAATCACAGATCCTCGCCTCCATGGTGATAAATAAAGTAAGTTTCTTAAAAGTGTCGTTATCACTCCAGGATGAGGAATAGCTAAACATGCTTCACTACACACCGTAGGAGGATACAATAGCTCACTGGCATCACAGTGTAAACAAACGCCACGGGTGGATCTACACCTGACATCCACTGTAATGATACCAAGTACAAGAGCGTATACTTAGTCAATACTACTATAATTACATCGATATTTTTTCCTTTTTAAACAATTCATATTATGTTTATAAATTCAGGAAATACGTCCCTGGGCACATGAGGACTTTGAAAATGACCAATGTATGATCCTGTAACTACTCGGTATCGGAATTGATACCTATATTTGTGGTATCATCCAAAACAACAGAAGAATAAGTGATTATTACATTTTAACAGAAGTGTAGATAGAACATGTTGAAACAGAAAATAAGCAGATATTAACAGTAAATGAACAAGTCGATTAATAATGATTTTTTTACAGCTTGTCCTTAATAATTATGACAAAATAATAGGTAGATAAATGACACAATTTATTACTGCATACGTCAGCAGACTAATTAGGAGCCTTTGTTTGTTTACTTACAATTAAAAGACAAGTTGTCTAGTATGTTTACTATTTTATTTAAGGATTAAATTGCAATAACAAACATTTTTTTAATGTACCTTAAGATTTTTGTTGAAATAAAGCCAATAATGCCATTTTTTTTTAGGAAAGTAAAAAAAATACATTTTGGTACCGGTACTAAAATATTGGTATCGGCAGCCTTTCTTTACTTACTACTAAAAGACAAATTGTCTAGCGTGTTTGCTATTTATTTAAGAACTAAATTGTTCTTCGATTTCAAGAAAAAAAACATATGTTCAATGTACCCTAAGATTTTTTTGTTAAAATAAAGCCAATAATGCCTTTTTTTTTGGTCCCCTTTATTTACAAAAGTATCGAAAGGGATCGAAAAGTATCGAAATACATTTTGGTACCGGTACTAAAATATTGGTATCGGGAGCCTTTGTTTACTTAGTACTAAAAGACAAACTGTCTTGTATATTTACTATTTATTGAAGGACTAAATTGTTCTTCGATTGCAAGAAAAAAAACATATGTTTAATGTACCATAAGATTTTTTGTTAAAATAAAGCTAATAATGCCAATTTTTTTTTGGTCCCCTTTATTTAGAAAAGTATCGAAAGGTATCGAAATACATTTTGGTACCGGTCCTAAAATATTGGTATCGGGAGCCTTTGTGAACTTACTACTAAAAGACAAATTGTCTAGTCCATTTACTATTTTATTCAAGGACTAAATTGTTCTTCGATTGCAAGAAAAAAAATATGTTTAATGTACCCTAAGATTTTTTTGTTAAAATAAAGCCAATATTGCCTTTTTTTTAGTCCCCTTTATTTACAAAAGTATCAAAATACATTTTGGTACCGATACTAAAATATTGGTATCGGGAGCCTTTGTTTGTTTACTTACTACTAAAAGACAAATTGTCTAGTATATTTACTATCTTATTTAAGGACTAAATTGTTCTTTGTTTGCAAGAAAAAAAACATGTTTAATGTACCCAAAGATTTTTTTCATAAAATAAAGCCAATAATGCCTTTTTTTTTTGGTTCCCTTCATTTAGAAAAGTATCGAAAGGTATTGAAAAGTATCGAAATACATTTTGGTTTTGGTACTAAAATATTGGTATCGGGAGCCTTTGTTTGTTTACTTACTACTAAAAACAAATTGTCTAGTATATTTACTATCTTATTTAAGGACTAAATTGTTCTTCGATTGCAAGAAAAAAAATATGTTTAATGTACCCAAAGATTTTTTTGTTAAAATAAAGCCAATAATGCCTTTTTTTAAGACCCCTTTATTTACAAAAGTATCAAAATAAATGTTGGTACCGGTACTAAAATATTGGTATCGGCAGCCTTTCTTTACTTACTACTAAAAGACAAATTGACTAGTATGTTTACTATTTATTTAAGAACTAAATTGTTCTTCGATTGCAAGAAAAAAAACATGTTCAATGTACCCTAAGATTTTTTTGTTAAAATAAAGCCAATAATGCCTTTTTTTTTTTGGTCCCCTTTATTTACAAAAGTATCGAAAGGGATCGAAAAGTATTAAAATACATTTTTGTACCGGTACTAAAATATTGGTATCGGGAGCCTTTGTTTACTTAGTACTAAAAGACAAATTGTCTTGTATATTTACTATTTATTGAAGGACTAAATTGTTCTACGATTGTAAGAAAGGTTTCATTAAACATATGTTTTTTAACATTTTTTGTTAAAATAAAGCCAGTAATGCCATTTTTTTTGGTCCCCTTTATTTCGAAAGGTATTGAAAAGTATCGAAATACATTTTGGTACCGGTACTAAAATATTGGTATCGGGAGCCTTTGTTTACTTACTACTAAAAGACAAATTGTCTAGTACATTTACTGTTTTATTCAAGGACTAAATTGTTCTTCGATTGCAAGAAAAAAAACATATATTTAATGTACCCTAAGATTTTTTTGTTAAAATAAAGCCAATATTGCCTTTTTTTTTTGGTCCCCTTTATTTACGAAAGTATCGAAAGGTATCACAAAGTATCGAAATACATTTTGGTACCGGTAATAAAATATTGGTATCGAGAGCCTTTGTTAGTTTACTTACTACGAAAAGACAAATTCTGTTGTATGCTTACTATTGTATTTAAGAACTAAATTGTTCTTCGATTGCAAGAAAATATACATATATTTGATGTACCCGAACATTTTTGTTAAAATAAAGCCAGTAATGCCATTTTTTTTTGGTCCCCTTTATTTACAAAAGTATTGAAAAGTATCGAAATACATTTTGGTACCGGTACTAAAATATTGGTATCCGGAGCCTTTGTTTGTTTACTACTCAAAGACAAATTGTCTTGTATATTTACTTTTTTATTTAAGGACTAAATTGTTCTTTGATTGCAAGAAAAAAAAACATATGTTTAATGTACCCAAAGATTTTTTTTGTTAAAATAAAGCCAATTATGCCTTTTTTTTTGGTCCCCTTTATTTACAAAAGTATCAAAATACATTTTGGTACCGGTACCAAAATGAGCTTTTGTTTGTTTCCTTACTACGAAAATACAAATCGTCTCGTATATTTATTATTTTATTTAAGGACTAAATTGTTCTTCTATTGCAAGAAAAAAAACATATGTTCGATGTACCCTAAGATTTTTTTGTTAAAATAAAGCCAATAATGCCATTTTTTATGATGAGGTGGCGACTTGTCCAGGGTGTACCCTGCCTTCCGCCCGATTGTAGCTGAGATAGGCGCCAGCGCCCCCCGCGACCCCAAAAGGGAATAAGCGGTAGAAAATGGATGGATGGATTATTTTTATTGATCCCCTTTATTTAGAAAAGTATCGAAAGGTATCGAAATACATTTTGGTAATGGTACCAACATATTGGTATCGGGACAACCCTACTATAGAATGTGTAAATATTCTGTGAACATAGGCAAGTGGACTAATGTAGAATAGAATAGACTTTATTGTCATTATATTTGCATATAACGAGATTAAAGACTCCAACTTAAGGTGCGATTGTGGGAACAAATATGGGGTAAAATAAATAACACAAGAGGTAATAAAGGAAAAGCTAACAACTATTATCCAATAAAAATAACAAGCAATCTTGGGTAACAGTGACAGGGTCCAAGGCTTTGTGTGTGGGCATCAGATCTGTCCAACTGTCTCTGGTTGCCCTTTCACCCACCCCCCCCCACCCTGCAGGGGCTTGCGGCCATCCAGCGGGGGCCCGAGGGGCTGCCTGCCAGGGCTGGTCTCTGCATCATCTGGCGTGTTTATGTGCCTACGATCCCGGAGCCCCCGACCCCGAAGCCCCCGGCAACGGCCACCTTGTGTGCGCCCGCGCCCCCAGCGGCACTAACCCCCGTCTTAAAGCTCAGTGGTAAAACGTAGTGTTTGCACAGCAAGCCCACCTGAATGGCTCTTATTTATCTCATGCACTGCATGTGATGCAAGCTCGGGGCTCCATGCTTTCTCCTTATTTCTGTCACGAGAGCTGCTTTTTACAAAACACAAAACCAGTGAAGTTGTCATGTTGGGTAAATGGTAAATAAAAACAGAATACAATGATTTGCAAATCCTTTTCAACTTATATTCAATTGAATAGACTGCAAAGACGAGATATTTAATGTTCACACTGAGAAACTACTTTTTTTTTGCAATCATTAACTTTGAATTTATTGCCAGCAACACACTGCAAAAAAATTGTCACAGGGGCTTTTTTACCAGTGTGTTACATGGCCTTTCCTTTTAACAACACGCAGTAAAGATTTGGGAACTGAGGAGACACATTTTTTAAGCTTTTCCAGGTGGAATTCTTTCCCATTCTTGCTTGCTGTACAGCTTAAGTTGTTCAACAGTCCGGGGTCTCCGTTGTGCTATTTTAGGCTTCATATTGCGCCACACATTTTCAATGGGAGACAGGTCTGGACTTCAGGCAGGCCAGTCTAGTACCCGCACTCTTTTACTACAAAACCACGCTGTTGTATCGCTTGCAGAATGGGGCTTTGCATTGTCTGGCTGAAATAATAAGGGGCGTCCCTGATAATGTTGCTTGGATGGCAACATATGTTGCTCCAAAACCTGTATGTACCTTTCAGCATTGTCACAGATGTGTAAGTTACCCATGCCTTGGGCATTAATACACCCCCATACCATCACAGATGCTGGCTTTTACACTTTGAGCCGATAACAATCTAGATGGTTCTTTTCCTCTGTGTTCCGGAGGACACAAAGTCCACAGTTTCCAAAAACAATTTGAAATGTGGACTCGTTAGACCACAGAACACTTTTCAACTTTGCATCAGTCTCAGTCCATCTTATATGAGCTCAGGCCCAGCAAAGCCTGCGGCATTTCTGGGTGTTGTTGATAAATGGCTTTCGCTTTGTATAGTACAGTTTTAACTTGCCCTTACAGATGTAGCGACAAACTGTATTTACTGACAGTGGTTTTCTGAAGTGTTCCTAAGCCCATGTGGTGATATCCTATACACACTGTCAGTTTTTGATGAATAAGGGATTGAATGTCACAGGCATTCACGTGCAGTGATTTCTCCAGATTCTCTGAAACTTTTGATGATATTACAGACCGTAGATGGTGAAATCCCTAAATTCATTGCAATAACTCATTGAGAAATGTTGTTCTTAAACTGTTCCACAATTTGCTCACGCATTTGTTGACAAAGCGGTGACCCTCTCCTCGTCCTTATTTGTGAATGACTGAGCATTTCATGGAAGTTGCTTTTACACCCAATCGTGGCACCCAACCTGTTCCCAATTAGCCCGTTCACCTGTGGGATGTTCCAAATCATCAATCAATCAATCAATGTTTACTTATATAGCCCTAAATCACTAGTGTCTCAAAGGGCTGCACAAACCACCACGACATCCTCGGTAGGCCCACATAAGGGCAAGGAAAACTCACACCCAGTGGGACATCGGTGACAATAATGACTATGAGAACCTTAGAGAGGAGGAAAGCAATGGATGTCGAGCGGGTCTAACATGATACTGTGAAAGTTCAATCCACAATGGATCCAACACAGTCGCAAGAGTCCAGTCCAAAGCGGGTCCAACTCAGCAGAGAGAGTCCCGTTCACAGCGGAGCCACCAGGAAACCATCCCAAGCGGAGGCGGATCAGCAGCGCAGAGATGTCCCCAGCCGATACACAGGCAAGCAGTACATGGCCACCGGATCGGACCGGACCCCCTCCACAGGGGAGAGTGGGACATAGAAGAAAAAGAAAAGAAACAGCAGATCAACTGGTCTAAAAAGGGAGTCTATTTAAAGGCTACAGTATACAAATGAGTTTTAAGGTGAGACTTAAATGCTTCTACTGAGGTGGTATCTCGAACTGTTACCGGGAGGGCATTCCAGAGTACTGGAGCCCGAACGGAAAACGCTCTATAGCCCGCAGACTTTTTTTGGGCTTTGGGGATCACTAACAAGCCGGAGTCCTTTGAACGCAGATTTCTTGCCGGGACATATGGTACAATACAATTGGCAAGATAGGATGGAGCTAGACCGTGTAGTATTTTATACGTAAGTAGTAAAACCTTAAAGTCACATCTTAAGTGCACAGGAAGCCAGTGCAGGTGAGCCAGTACAGGCGTAATGTGATCAAACTTTCTTGTTCTTGTCAAAAGTCTAGCAGCCGCATTTTGTACCAACTGTAATCTTTTAATGCTAGACATGGGGAGACCCGAAAATAATACGTTACAGGAGGCGAGACGTAACAAACGCATGGATAATGATCTCAGCGTCTTTAGTGGACAGAATGGAGCGAATTTTAGCGATATTACGGAGATGAAAGAAGGCCGTTTTAGTAACGCTTTTAATGTGTGCCTCAAAGGAGAGAGTTGGGTCGAAGATAATACCCAGATTCTTTACCGTGTCGCCTTGTTTAATTGTTTGGTTGTCAAATGTTAGAGTTGTATTATTAAATAGAGTTCGGTGTCTAGCAGGACCGATAATCAGCATTTCCGTTTTTTTGGCGTTGAGTTGCAAAAAGTTAGCGGACATCCATTGTTTAATTTCATTAAGACACGCCTCCAGCTGACTACAATCCGGCGTGTTGGTCAGCTTTAGGGGCATGTAGAGTTGGGTGTCATCAGCATAACAGTGAAAGCTAACACCGTATTTGCGTATGATGTCACCTAGCGGCAGCATGTAGATGCTGAAGAGTGCAGGGCCAAGGACCGAACCCTGGGGAACTCCACACGTTACCTTAACGTAGTCCGAGGTCACATTGTTATGGGAGACACACTGCATCCTATCAGTAAGATAAGAGTTAAACCAAGACAGGGCTAAGTCTGACATACCGATTCGTGTTTTGATACGTTCTAATAAAATATTATGATCGACGGTATCGAAAGCAGCGCTAAGATCGAGGAGCAGCAACATAGATGACGCATCAGAATCCATCGTTAGCAATAGATCATTAGTCATTTTTGCGAGGGCTGTCTCCGTCGAGTGATTTGCCCTGAAACCGGATTGAAAGGTTTCACATAGATTGTTAGACGCTAAGTGTTCATTTAACTACTCCGCAACAATTTTTTCGAGGATTTTTGAAATAAAGGGAAGGTGAGACACCGGTCGGTAGTTTACCATGAGGTCAGGATCGAGGTTAGGTCTTTTAAGAAGAGGATGAATAACCGCTTTTTTGAATGCTAGGGGAACAGTTCCCGAGGAAAGTGATAAGTTTATAATATTTAGCACTGATGGACCTAATAATACAAAGAGCTCCTTGATCAGTTTCCCAGGAAGAGGGTCAAGTAAACATGTTGTCTGTTTTATTCCATTTACACGTTGTAACAATTCCTCTAATGTTATTTCCTCAAAACGAGAGAAACTATTTTGGAGGGCAGTATCCGCCGTATATACAATCGTGTCAGTGTTAATAGAACCCCGTTGTAGCTGGGACGCATTGTCTTTAATCTCCTTTCTAATGACTTCAATTTTCTTACTAAAGAATTGCATAAAGTCATCAGCTGAGTGGGTTGAGCTACTGGAAGGGGTCCCTTGTTGGGTTAGCGATGCTACCGTACTAAACAAAAATTTAGGATCGTTTTTATTACGGTGGATGAGATTTGAATAAGTGTTTGATGAGCATTCCTCAACGTTCTCAGTCTTTTTTGCCACTTGTGCCAGCTTTTTGAAACATTTCGCAGGCGTCAAATTCCAAATGAGCAAATATTTGCAAAAAATAACAGAGTTTTCCAGTTCGAACCTTAAATGTCTTGTTTTTGCAGTTTATTCAATTGAATATAAGTTGAAACGGATTTGCAAATCATTGTATTCTGTTTTTATTT
Source organism: Nerophis ophidion (assembly GCF_033978795.1). NCBI lineage: Eukaryota > Metazoa > Chordata > Actinopteri > Syngnathiformes > Syngnathidae > Nerophis > Nerophis ophidion. The sequence goes on from NC_084615.1 coordinate 20,060,622, forward strand.
ACCAGTTACACAACGTGCCAATTTCACTGTTTTTTGGGGTTTGTAAGACCAAGATACTTCCTGTATGCTAAGACATGGTCACCCTCTACAAAACATGAGTGTTTATGAGCACGTTTTCAACAGTTGACACATGGCTGCTCCATGTCCCATCATGCTGACGTCTGAGTGTCTGAATGCAACGCCAGACTAAATGACCTTCTCTCGTCGTCGTCGTCGTTGTTGTTGTGTCACTCCCACCAGTAAGCAACAGAGGGCCTCAATGAGCTCAGAAGACACGGAGTCCAGTAGGAGCAGTCCAGATCGTCAGCGGCGCTCCCCTAAACGACGGCTGATGAACCGCAGGAGTGCGTATATCTCACTCAAGATTTTATTTTATCGTAATATTCCACCAAAAATACATTTGTCCAGACTAAATATATTTATCAAACAGGTTGGCCGGGAGCTCATCACTCATCAAACAATTGCCTGGAGGAAACGTCTGGAGGCATTCTGGACCACCGGTCTGACGCACAATTGCTCAAACTGGTGAGGAATAAGCAGTATAATATTATTTTTTCATTTTTTTCTTACTCCTGATAATAGGAATACTAATAATAGATTTTTTATTTGTAAAAAAGCACTTTGCATTGAGTAAACAACCTCAAAGTGCTACAGTGTATTAGATAAAATAAAATAAAAATATAATAAAAATAAAGAACAAGAACAGCCTAATAGCTAGAACTAGTATGCATATATCTAAAAAAAAATGGCTTTTTTAAAAAGAAGAGTTTTTAAGCCTTGTTTAAAAACATTAACAGTATGTGGTGCACTAAGGGGGTCAGGGAGCGGCGGGGCAGAAAGCCCGGTCTCCCATTGTTCGTAGCTGTGTCCTTGGAGGTAACTCCTGGTCAAAAGCTGAGGTGCATTTCAATTCAGCGCCCCTAAAATAACCACTTCAGAATTCCCAGGTCATTGATTCGATCACAACTAGACTCTAAGACTTGGATAGGACAGCTCTAGTTTGAGAGGATAATGCAGAACCCAGAGACGTTATCCTCCTTAAGTAGGGACATGCCCGGACAAGGATGCTCATTGCTCTATTGTGTTGCAAAACCACCACAACTGTCGCCTTTGGATCCTGCACCATACTCTCAAACTGGAGCTGTCCTATCTGATCCTGGGAGCACGGACTGTTCACAGGCACTCACCACGGGGGATTACCGCTAAACTTCCCGGAATGCAACAAGTTCACAGGATCATGTCAAGTGTTGGACAATGAAGATGTTGAAACCATGATTTTAAACATATTGTCTCTTTAAAAAATAGTTATGAATTTCTTTAAAACGGGTCATCTTATATTCAGTGATTTACATTAAATCTTCATTTCATTGTGCAACACTTGTGTCAATAAGTGAACTCAATAAAAATAAAATAATGTGTGGATACATATATATACACACACACACACACACATTACCGATTTAAAAGTGCTCCCCCTCTGGTCAACATATGGAATAACAAGTGTGTGTAAGAAATTTAAATGCGCCCCCTTTGGCCAACATTTATACAGTAAATATGTATATAGAGACGTACTGTAATAACTTAAAGTAAATAATGAAGATTAAAAACCAATTACAAAAAAATATTTAGAAAAAGCAATATATTGCTCAACTTCTTCTATAATTACTTATTTTTTCATCAATTTATTACTTTTTTAATGCAAAAATATTAATTTTTAATGCAAAATGGTGACATTTGTCGTATAAAACTTTGACTTTTATTGCAATACTGACAATTTTTTGGTTGTTCTTGTAAAATAGTGATTTTTTTGAGAAAAATTATGACCTTTTGTCATAATTTTGCCAAGTAAGACTATAAAAATGGGATCCATGACCTCCCTGCTTGGCACTCAGCATCTAGGTTTGGAATTGGGGGGTTAAATCACAAAAAAAATTCCTGGGTGCGGCCACCGCTGCTGCTCGCTGCTCCCCTCACCTGCCGGAGGGTGATCAAAGGTGATGGGTCAAATGCAGGGAATAATTTGTGACAATCATTGGTACTTTAACTTAAAATTTTGACTATTATTATAATATTGCCTACATTTCAAAGTTTTCTTATAAAATTGTGACTTTTGTCGAGTAAAATGACAACTCTTTTCGTAAAATTGCCAAAAGTTTAAGCTTTTCCTGTAAAATTGCGACTGTTGAGTAGAATTCCAAGATTTATCATAATCTTGCACAAATGTTCCGTTTTTCTTGTAAAATTGTGACTTGTGTTGAGTAAAATGACGACTTTTATTATCATACTGCCAAAATTCTACGTTTTTCTTGTGAATTTGTGACCTTTTTCTTGTGAAATGCCAACTAATTTTTCCACAACAATATTTTTCATAATTGCTTAGTATGTGTGTATTATTATTGTTGTAAATACTAATCTTTATATATCTAGAAAGGGCAGGTCTCAAGAAGTGAGAAAATACAAGTGTGTGTGTGTGTGTGTGTGTGTGTGTGTGTGTGTGTGTGTGTGTGTGTGTGTGTGTGTGTGTGTGTGTGTGTGTGTGTGTGTGTGTTTGTGTGTGTTCTGGCAAAGCTGACTTAATGGGGACGTTGCTCTGTTTACACATTTTCACCTTTAGGGGACATCTGACGATATGGGGACCTCTGACGGTATGGGGACACAAAAACAGGTCCCCTAAAGGGAAACCTTTTTAAATGATATTCAGATCCATTCTGAAGTTGCCTAAGTGATTTTTAAGCTTTGGCCCATAAAACATGTTTACTGGTTAGTTTGAGTGTGAGACATTTGCACAGCAGCCCCCAATCTTCCTTCTATACATGGTAGTTGGAGTTTTTTAATGCCTCCACAACCTGTAGAAAGTGTGGTCCCCACAAGTCACGATCAACAACTTGGTCCCCATTCCAAATGATAACCAGTGTGTGTGTGTGTGTGTGTGCGTGTGTGTGTGTGTGTGTGTGTGTGTGTGTGTGTGTGTGTGTGTGTGTGTGTGTGTGTGTGGCAGTCTCCAGGTAAATATCGGGCCTTAGTGGACTGCCTTCAGAACGGGCCAGACAGCATGGTCATCAAAAGTGGTGACGTCATCCAGCTCATGTGTGAAGACGACAAAGGCCGATGGTGCGTCTTCCAGCACATTCTGCGGAACATTGTCATTCAACCAACTGTAGCATTTTTCTTCTTCTCCTGACCTCCTATCACTGGTTCCCACTCAGGCTGGTGAGGAACCTGAGTCGGCACCAGGATGGCTTGGTCGCGTCCGCCCTCCTGCAAGTGACCATAAGGGGGAGCCGTCGAGCAGGCCCGTCGGGGCTGAGGGGTAGAAAACCCGTGAATTGGAGATGGAGGTGTTACTGTGATGTTTCTCTTAAGTCTGCTCTTGTTTTTTCTTCTTCCTCTTGCAGAAAGGGGCCGGGAAAGAAAGTTCAGTTCTCCTTAACCAGAGGGGGGCGCCAGTGAGTCTAACGATGGACATTTTGCTACTCCAGTCGCGCTCATGTCCTCGCAGATTTGGACTGACAATCTGGAACAATCGGCGTTTTACCTCCACACATTTACGCCGGATTGTAAGAAGAAAAAAGACGGTAAGCACAAAAACTAAATGGGCGCCGTGTCGTCTCTTCGGCTGCAATCATGGGTGTGTAAGCGGAGTGGTGGTCTTTGTCCTAACCCAGAGATTTTTATTTTTTTTTGGACACAAAGACAATCAAAGACCAAACTGTGGCACCCGAACTGAAATCTTGGATCATAGCCTCAGAGCCACTAGGGGGCATACTTGATGACGTGAAGTTCCGTGATGTGACAGGGACCCCATTTTCTGGACATTTCAGTTCCTTGTCAGCATTTAAGTGCAGCACACCATTCCTAAGGGATTTTAGTTCCCTTGATCTTTGCAATAATACTTACTTCCTCATGTGCTCCTCTCTACTAAAGTGCCAAAATGATGTTTTCCATCCTCCAACTTTTACGAATGTCTACGGAAGTTTTCATTCATCCATCCAAAGAGAACTCTTCAGTTTGTCGCAGAAGACCTTTCGGCCTCTCATTTGAACTGGCAGCATTAGTTGGAGCTTATAGACTTAGGACAGCTCTAGTCTGAGAGGATGGTGCAGGGACCAGAGGCGACAATTGTGGTGCAAAAAAATCCCAACTTTGAGAGGATAAATACAAAAACCCAAAACCAGTGAAGTTGTCACGTTGTGTAAATGGTAAATAAAAACAGAATACAATGATTTGCAAATCCTTTTCATTTTATATTCAATTGAATAGACTGCAGAGAGAAGATATTTCATGTTCCAACTAAGAAACTTAGTTTTTTTTGCAAAAAATCATTAACTTAGAATTTAATGGCAAAGAGACATTGCAAAAAAGTTGTCACAGGTGCATTTTTACCACTGTGTTACATGGCCTTTCCTTTTAACAACACTCAGTAAACGTTTGGGAACTGAGGAGACACATTTTTTAAGCTTTTCAGGTGGAAATAATTCCCGTTCTTGCTTGATGTACAGCTTAAGTTGCTCAACAGTCCGGGGTCTCCGTTGTGGTATGTTCGGCTTCATAGTGCGCCACAATTTTCAATGGGAGACAGGTCTGAACTACAGGCAGGCCAGTCTAGTACCCGCACTCTTTTACTATGAAACCACACTATAAAACTTGGCTAGGTATTGTCTTGCTGAAATAAGCAGGGGCGTCTATAATAATAATAATAATAATAATAATAATGGATTAGATGTATATCGCGCTTTTCTATTGTTGGATACTCAGAGCGCTTACAGTGAAGTCTATGATAACGTAGCTTGGATGGTGCCTTCACAGATGTGTAAGTTACCCATGCCTTGGGAACTAATACACCCCCATACCATCACAGATGCTGGCTTTTCCACTTTGAACAATCTGCATAGTTATTTTCCTCTTTGTTCTGGAGGACACGACATCCACAGTTTCCAAAGCAATTTGACATGTGGCCTCGCCAGACCACAAAACACCCATCTATACACTTTGCATCAGTCCATCTTAGATCCAGCGAAGCCGGCGGCGTTTGTGGGTGTTGTTGATAAATGGCTTTCGCTTTGCGTAGTAGAGTTTTAACTTGCACTTACAGATGTAGCGACCAACTGTAGTTACTGAGAGTGGTTTTCTGAAGTGTTCCTGAGCCAATGTGGTGATATCCTTTAAACACTGATGTCACTTTTTGGTGCAGTACCGCCTGTCCGTAATATCATCGCTTATGTGCAGCGATTTCTCCAGATTCTCTGAACCTTTTGATGATATTGCGGACCATAGATGGTGAAATCCCTAAATTCCTTGCAATAGCTGGTTGAGAAATGTTGTTCTTTAACTGTTGGACAATTTGCTCACGCATTTGTAGACAAAGTCCTTGTTTGTGAATGACTGAGCATTTGATGGAAGCTGCTTTTATACCCGATCATGGCACCCACTTGTTCCCAATTAGCCTGTTCACTTGCGGGATGTTCCAAATAAGTGTTTGATGAGCATTCCTCAATTTTCTCAGTCTTTTTTGCCACTTCTGCCAGCTTTTTTGAAACATGTTGCAGGCATCAAATTCCAAATGAGTTAATGTTTGCAAAAATAACATAGGTTAAAAAGGATTTGCAAATCATTGTACTCTGTTTTTATTTACCATTTACACAACGTGCCAACTTCACTGCTTTTGGGTTTTGTACTTTGGATCCTGCATTATCCTCTCAGACTCTAGCGGTCTTATCCAAGTCTAAGAGGGTCAGAAGCAAAACCATCCTTGCTCCGAGCACGCCCTGCTCTTGTCGGTGTATAAATAGTTGGGGTTTTGGCACCAGCATCTGGACTGCATCTCACCAATGGAGGTCTATGAGCATGAAGTGATGAAGCCCGCTCGGATGAGAGACGAAACATCTTCTGAGACAAACTGATCAGTCTTGTTGTAATCCATCCAATGCCCTGAGAAAACTTAAAAAAAAATTGTTTTAAGGTACAATTTAGAATGTATCAGCATTCAAGTGATGTACGTACAGCATATACTGTAGCACTCTGAATGTACAGTATATACTGTAGCACTCTGATGGTACATATATACTGTAGCTCTCTGAATGTTTGTATATACTGTAGCACTCAGACTACGTACAGTATATCCTGTCACATTCTGAATGTACAGTATATTCTGTAGCACTCTGAATGTACGTATATACTGTAGCACTCTGAATGTATGTACATACTGTAGCACTCTGAATGTGTGTGTGTGTGTGTATGTATATATATATATATATATATATATATATATATATATATATATATATATATATATTGTATATACTGTAGCACTCTGAATGTACAGTATATACCATAACACTCTGAATATACAGTATATACTGTAGCTCTGTGAATGTACAGTATATACTGTAGAACTCTGAATGTACATATACACTGTAGCACTGTGACTATGTATATACTGTAGCTCTCTGAATGTACGTATATACTGTAGCACACTGAATGTACATATATACTGTAGATCTCTGACTACGTACAGTATATACTGTGACTCTCTGAATATACATATATACTGTAGCACTCTGACTACATATATACTGTAGCACTCTGAATGTAAATATATACTGTAACACTCTGACTGCGTACAGTATATACTGTAGCACTCTGAATGTACATATATACTGTAGCACTCTGACTACGTACAGTATATACTGTAGCACTCTGAATGTACATATATACTGTAGCACTCTGAATGTGCACATATACTGTGGCACTCTGAATGTATGTATATCTTGTAGCACTCTGACTACGTACAGTATATACTGTAGCACTCTGACTGGAATATTGATTGCAGACGTACATAGCTTTACCAAATCAAAACCAATGATGTGTAAACGTGTTTGCAGATCACACGACGCATTTATTTTGTTCAAATATTCATCTTGCTGTCATTTTCCCGATGACGTCTACGCACAAACGCTTCCACACGTTATCCCAACAAAGAAAATGCTGCGGATTTTGCACACATTTTGAAGCTTGAATTTTTGTTGTTGTTGTTTTGATTCATCCTGCGGAGCCAGGAATTCGGCGACGAAGGTTTCTTTTTAAGCAATAGAACAATGAACAGGTGTGTATTGTTCTTTTATTTTGCACGTGTTTGGCTAGAAAACAGAAGTCTACTCGTTAGACTTTTGGCAACCTGATGATCACAACGTTTTAGGAGTGCAGTCTGGATTAAATTTGATTACAGCTGTTGTTTACAGGACGTGTTGCTTTGCCCAGAAAATAACACTTTTTAATGTTGCTTCCTTCCTGAATGATTCTGCATGACAAAATGTTTTGTTGTGTTCATTTCTACCAGCAGAGGGCAGTAAACTGTTGCAGTTGTTTCTATTCCAGCAAATTTAGGAGACAGCTTTCCCTCATTTGTCTCGCATGTGACCTTGGTAAACCCATCCATCCATTTCTTACCGCTTATTCCCTTCGGGGGCGCTGGAGCCTATCCCAGCTACAATCGGACGGAAGGCGGAGTACACCCTGGACAAGTCGCCACCTCATCGCCGGGCCAACATAGTATGTATATATTATTAATGTTGTAAATACACTTCGTTATTGATCTAGAAAGGGTGGTCCCAAAGAGATAGGCATTTTTCTCAGGTCCCAAGAAAGTCAGAAATGCAAAAATGTGTGTAAGAAAACGAAATGTGCCGATTACTGCAAACTAGGAATCATTGATTACAATATGAATACAAACCCCGTTTCCATATGAGTAGGGACATTGTGTTAGAGGTAAATAAAAACAGAATACAATGATTTGCAAATCCTTTTCAACCCATATTCAGTTGAATGCACTACAAAGGCAACATATTTGATGTTCAAACTCGTAAACTTTTTTTTTTTTTTTTTGCAAATAATAATTAACTTAGAATTTCATGGCTGCAGTTAGGAAATGGCATGTTCACCACTGTGTTACATCCCCTTTTCTTTTAACAACACTCAATAAACGTTTGGGAAATGAGAAAACTAATTGTTGAAGCTTTGAAAGTGGAATTCTTTCCCATTCTTGTTTTATGTAGAGCTTCAGTCGTTCAACAGCTGTCGTATTTTACGCTTCATAATGTGCCACACATTTTCGATGGGAGACAGGTCTGGACTGCAGGCGGGCCAGGAAAGTACCCACACTCTTTTTTTTTTTTTTACAAAGCTACCCTGTTGTAACACGTGCTGAATGTGGCTTGGCATTGTCTTGCTGAAATAAACAGGGGCGTCCATGAAAAAGACGGCGCTTAGATGGCAGCATATGTTGTTCCAAAACCTGTATGTACCTTTCAGCATTAATGGTGCCTTCACACCTATGCAACCCCATACCATCACAGATGTTAGCTTTTCAACTTTGCGTTGATAACAGTCTGGATGGTTCGCTTCCCCTTTGGTCCGGATGACAAAATGTCAAATATTTCCAAAAACAATTTAAAATGTGGACTCGTCAGACCACTGAACACTTCTCCATTTTGCATCAGTCCATCTTATATGATCTTGGGCCCATAGAAGCCGGCGGCGTTTCTGGATGTTGTTGATAAATGGCTTTCGCTTTGCATAGTAGATATTTAACTTGCACTTATAGATGTAGCGACGAACTGTATTTAGTGACAGTGGTTTTCTGAAGTGTTCCTGAGCCCACGTGGTGATATCCTTTAGAGATTGATGTCGGTTTTTCATACAGTGCCGTCCGAGGGATCGAAGGTCACGGTCATTCAATGTTGGTTTCCGGCCATGTTGCTTACATGGAGTGATATATCCAGATTCTCTGAACCTTTTGATAATATTATGGGCCCTAGATGTTGAAATCCCTAAATTTCTTGCAATTGCACTTTAAAAAACGTTGTTCTTAAACTGTTTGACTATTTGCTCACGCAGTTGTGGACAAAGGGGTGTACCTCGCCCCATCCTTTCTTGTGAAAGACTGAGCATTTTTTGGAAAGCTGTTTTTATTCCCAGTCATGGCACCCACCTGTTCCCAATTAGCTTGCACACCTGTGGGATGTTCCAAATAAGTGTTTGATGAGCATACCTCAACTTTATCAGTATTTATTTCCACCTTTCCCAACTTCTTTGTCACGTGTTTCCGGCATCAAATTCTAAAGTTAATGATTATTTGCAACAACAAAAAAAACGTTCTTCAGTTTGCTTCAATTAAGAGACTGTTAGTTAAGCCTGTCTTTGCCAGTTAGTCGTCCTGGCGTCACTGCTCTTTCCATGCCACAGTTTTCATGCTTGATTCATGTGATACCACAGTTAATGTTGCTTTTCAAAAAAATATTCATAAAAAAGGGTAGAAAATGGATGGATGGATTTATTGTGTATATGCACAATTGGATGTGTACGGTATAATACCGTTTCTGGCACAAGGTGAGGTTCTTGCCACACTCATCAGACCCTATTTCACCATGAATGACATGAACTTGGATATTTTTTTTCCAAAAATTATTCATAAAAAAAGGTTATGTTTTGCAATTATTAGCTCATTTGGAATTTGATGCCTGCAACATGTTTCAAAAAAGCTGGCACAAGTGGCAAAAAAGACGGAGGGAGTTGAGTAATGCTCATCAGACACTTATTTGGAACATCCCACAGGGGAACAAGGTGGGTGCCATGAGATGGTATAAAAGCAGCTTCCATGAAATGCTCAGTCATTCACAAACAAGGACGGGGCGAGGGTCAACACTTTGTCAACAAATGGGTGAGCAAATTGTCCAACAGTTTAAGAACAACATTTCTCAACCAGCTATTGCAAAGAATTTAGGGATTTCACCATCTATGGTGCATAATATCACCAAATGGTTCAGATAATCTGGAGAAATCTCTGTACATAACATTGAATGCCCGTGACCTTGGATCCATCAGGCGGTACTGCATCAAAAATCAACATCAGTGTGTAAAGGATATCACCACATGGGCTCAGGAACACTTCAGAAATCCATTGTCAGTAACTACAGTTTGTCGCTACATCTGTAAGTGCAAGTTAAAACTCTACAATGCAAGGTGGAAGCCATTTATCAACAACACCCAGATTTGTCGCCGACTTCATTTGGCCCGAGCTCATCCAAGATGGACAAATGAAAAGTGGAAAAGTGTTCTTTGGTCTGATGAGTCCACATTTAAAATTGTTTTTGGAAACTGTCTGGACCAAAGAGGAAAATAACTGTCCGGATTGTTATAGTGGGTAAGTTACACATCTGTTACACATCCATTAATGCTGAAAGGTACATACAGGTTTGAGAGAGAGAGAGAGAGAGAGAGAGAGAGAGAGAGAGAGAGAGAGAGAGAGAGAGAGAGAGAGAGAGAGAGAGAGAGAAAACTCTTTCAGAGCTTTATAGCTTTTTGGGGAGTGGGAGTAGGCTGAGGAGTTGGGTGAAACGTCCCAAAATGTTTTTGTTTAGCACTGGGTAAGGGAGTTAACGACTTTAATCATGAAAAAAACCCACTAGAAAAGTAACCTTTGACCAAAATACAACATAATTTTGTGATCAACCAACATCACAGCGGTCTTTCTTAATCACGGAGGTGGAGGTTGGTAGTTGTCTCTAGAAGACTCCAAAAATATGTAAAGGGTCATTAAAGTGTCTTAGGACCGCAAACAGACCAGTGTAGTGAAGACAAAGGCGCACACACAAATGTTTGCGCTCAAATGGTGGTGTGGAGGGGGGCGTGGTTGGTGGGCCTGGCGTGTAGCGGGGTGTGAAAGGACCGGCCTCGAAGACAGCGGCAGGTGAGTAGATTGCCCAGCTGGGACTTGGTATTTTATCACTTGTCGCTCTTATTAGCACCAGCCGGAACGAGACACATTGTTGGAGTTGGAGCCAGGGAGAGACAAACGCCCATAGACAAACGTATATTGCTGGAAAGCAAGCCACCCTCCGGTGTTTATGCAAAATAAAAATACTTTATTCAAACTGTCTACCGGGCTCCCGAAGATCTGTTGGCCAGGAGAACCCACCACAGGAGGGAAAACCTCACAGGTGGATTTAGACGAGAGATTACTAAAATATTAATTTTGGCAATACAGCTTCTCTTCTGCACTCGCCTAACGTTTCTGCCTCTCGGGGTCCAGACAAACTGCAAAACGTTACAAACTACTGTTTTATTAACTCTCCGGTGCGGGTGTACCTGTAAGTGCGTTGGGTTATTTTCTACTAGAAAAAACAAACAAACAAACAACAAAACAGCCTAAAATAAGCCA
>NC_084615.1:20076836-20099336 GCF_033978795.1 Nerophis ophidion
AAAAGGGGTAGGATTCAATAAGCTCTGGTTCTTCCTACTCCTTTTCAAACATGCTGAATAAAGAAACTGGAAATTGTGATGCATCATGTTGTATGCATGCATGTTCCAAATAAACTCCAAGTATTCAAAAATAATACTTTGTGGTACTTTTAAAAGAGACTTTCCACCTTTTTAATATCGGTACTTTCCAATAGAAAAATGTAATGCTGGTATTGAACACTACATATTCTCTATAATGGCATGCAACATTGACTCTGTGATGAGAGAGTGCATATTAATGTTTGCTCCAATTCCCACCCTGAAACCCCCCATTCCATCATCATCTTATGTGCATCATCTGCAACATCTGGCTTGTTTACCAGTCTCAACAAGGTGGCTTTTTATTAAGATTTGTGTGCGTGTCCTCTGCCATCTTTCTCAGTCCTCACCTCTCCATACCAATGCAGACCTTGACTTAGATAAATGTCTCTTATGACTGCTGCAAGTAATGGATAATCTGCATCACGCGGATGCAGCACGCCAGTAAATCCATGTATTTTATTGAAATATTTGCACATACTGTTGGGGTAAGGTACAGGTGTCAAACTCAAGGCACGGGGCATCATTTTATCTGGCCCGCAAACACCTGGAAATATGTTTGACGATAATATTTTTTCACTACGTGTAATGAATTGTTTTTACTTTGACTGAAAAAATATACGTACTGTTTGAAATTGCATGCCTTTTAAATTTTAATAGTATTCATTATTGCAACACATATTACAGTATATTATAATACTTTCCCAACATTTTTTCTTTAAATAAAAATAAATGATTAAATATCTGCTTGACTTATGATTTTACAGCAAACTGCCCATCGAATTAATAAAAATAACAATAAATTCTACGGGGTTCTTTACAGCATATTACTGTAAATGTAATGGATTTTTTTCAGTTAGACAGAAAAAAATATATGTACTACTTGAAATTGCATGCCTTTTAAACTTTAATGGAATCCATTATTGCAACAAATATTAAAATATATTATCATACTTTCTGAACATTTATTATTTAAATAAAAATAAAATACCTAAATATCTGCTTGACTTATGATTTTACAGCAAACTGCACATCAAATGAATAAAAATGACAATCAATTTCACCGTGTTCTTTACAGAATATTACTGTAAATGTAGTGGATTTTGTTCAGAAAAAAATATATGCACTACTTGAAAATGTCATGCCTTTTAAACTTTAATAGAATCAATTATTGCAACAAATATTACAGTATATTATCATACTTTATAAACACTTTTGTCTAAATAAAAATAAATATCTGCTTGACTTGTGATTTTACAGCAAACTGACCATCAAATTAATAAAAATGACAATAAATTTTACGGTGTTCTTTACAGCATATTACTGTAAATTGAAAAAAAACTCTACCATTTTTGCGATAAAATTATGTTGACTGAGCTGCCATATATTTACTATAAAATTTTGTTTTTAACAGTGTATTACTGAAAATGGAAAAACGATACATTCGTTTATAGGGTGAAAAAAACTGGCAGCTAAGTTGCCAGAATTAAAAAGGAACATGTACTGTTTTTCCATTCGCAATATAATATTGTAAAAATCAATGTACATTTAATGTATTATATATATATATATATATATATGTATATATATATATATATATATATATATATGTATATGTATATATATATATATATATATATATATATACATACATATATATGTGTATATATACATACATATATATACACATACATATGTATATGTATGTGTGTATATATATATATATATATATATATATATATATATATATATATATATATATATATATACAGTATTTTGTATATGTATATATATGTATGTATATATATATATACATAGATATATGTATGTATATATATAATATATGTATGTGTGTGTGTGTGCATATATATATATATATATATATATATATATATATATATATATATATATATATAGCATTCTACTTTACTCGCATTATCGAGTTTACAACCTCCTGGCGCTGTTTTGTACTGTTTTTGTAGTGTTTCTGTATTTGTTTTGATTATTATTATTTATTTGGGTTTGGAGATCTTGTTAGGACGTTAGTTTGGGCTGTGGCTCCTTGTTGTTAAGTTGGCAGCTTTAACAACAAAGAGCTGTGAGAAACTCTGGTATTACTGAATGTGCTCAAAAAGTACTTAAACATTCTTTGAAGTCTTTAGATTTCTTTAAATAACTAAAATAAACAGACCCTCTGTTAGAAAGCCCACTATTTTTGCATGTTTTGTTTCCTATGCTTAAATGATAAGTGTTCCGGTGGGTGTTGTGGTGTCCTACTCTGTCCAACGATCCTTGAACGCACCGTAAAAACACCTTTGTGTCTTATTCCTTCGAGTTTATATGGATCACTCCGTTAGAGTATTCATAATTGAATATCTTAGTTGCTCAGAGAGTAATGAGTTTATCTAAGTCCAGATTGGGGTGTTGTTTCTTAATGGGGAAAGACGTTAATGTCTCCTTTATTCATGTTTGCATTTAAGCTAGTGAGCCAGCACCAGTACGTCCGTAAGTCTATCAAGTTGCAGTTATCAACCATAGTTTTCCGATCATTTTAATTTATGATGGTAATACTAACTGCCAAGAGTTTTACCACGGTTATCATTAATACTGTTTATCGTTTTTAGTTTTACATTAACTTCATTGCGGGGACTACCAATAAACAATCTCAAGTTGGAAGTTTTTCATCTGTCAATTAGAAGAATGTTTATCTAGCAGCCAAACTAAATTACAATATTTGTGGGTGTCAGAATAATATACGTTATAGAAACCAGGGGTGTACAGAGTACAACCTGTATTACATTGTAGTAGGGTTGTACTAGTATAGTATCGCCTTACTAATGAATCAAAAACAGTACTATACTTTGTTTAAAAAGTACCGGATCCCCCTTTTTTAATTAAATTTTCTTAACCCGGCATGACAGCACGTAGTCACGTTATGACATTGCTGGTTTTACGTGGAGAGGGGCATGTTCGGCAGCGCACACACATGGAGTACTTACAAGCAGACACAGTGTGTATACAGAAAAGGGAGAACAGACGCATTTTGGCTTAAAAACTAACGATAAAGGTGAAGTTATAACACTGAAACGCCCTCAGCAAAAGGTGCTTAAAGACATGGCTAGCTAGCTTGCTGCTAACGTCCATTCACAGTCGGCAATGTCTTAGCTACTTGTAAATCACTAATCTTCGCCTCCACGGCGACAAATGAAATGAGCTTTTTACATGTACCATAATCACTGCAGGACGAGGAATAGCTAAACATGCTTCACTACACACCGTAGGAGGATACAATAGTTCACCGGCGTTACAAAGTAAACAAATGGATGGATCTACACCTGACATCCACTGTAATGATACCAAGTACAATAGCGTATCGAGTCGATACTATGATTAAAACAATATTTTATATCATCACAAAATCTTTGTTGAAACAGAAAATAAGCAGATATTAACAGTAAATGATCAAGTAGGTTAATAATCCTTAATATTGTTGCCAAAAATATTAGGTAGATAAATGACACAATATGTTACTGCATACGTCAGCAGACTAATTAGGAGGTGTGGAGGGGGGCGTGGCCCGCGTACCTGCAGCGAAGCGGGGTGTGCCAGATCCGGCTTCGAGATCAGCGACAGGTGAGTAGACGGCCCACCTGGGCCTGGTTATCTAATCACCTGTCGCTCTGTTAAAAGGCAGCAGCCGGGGAAGGAGAGAGGTGGTGGAGCTGGAGCGAGAGAGAGACAGAACGACACGGAAAGAGAATTGCTAAAAAACACACAGAGACACTTTATTGAAAAAAAAAAACAGTGTTGTAACCCTGATCCGGGCTGTCATGGCAATACTTAGTGATCTGGAGGATCCATGTGAGTACAAACTCCAAAGGAGGCTTTCTTTGTTTACTTACTACTAGAAGACAATTTGTCTAGTATGTTCACTATTTTACTTAAGGATGCAATTGCAATAATACACAAATGTTTAATGTACCGTAATATTTTTTGTTAAAATAAAGAGATAATGCCATTTTTTGTGGTCCCCTTTATTTAGAAAAGTGACAAAATACATATTGGTACCGGTACCAAAAAAATTGGTATCGGGACAACCATACATTGTAGTAATACAATAAGCAGCAACACTTGAAAAATAGATGACAACATGATCAATTCTAACAAATAAAATATATGTGCTACCAATAATTCTGGTTTGTCTTACTGTATAATGTTTTAGTTTTTTAAAGAAAATACAAACGTTTGTACATGCATCATAGCCAATTATAAAAAATATTAAGATGACGTCATACTGACACCGAATAGATTGCCCATCTGTGGGAAACACTGGGAAGACTGTCCTTGTGTCACTCCATGTTTTTGTTCATTTGCTTGTGTTAATTATACATGACATTCCGGAAAAGGAACACATTTAGTGTCTAATTCTGCCAGTTTCTCTTCACATTGGACGCATTGGAGACGAGTCATTGGCAGTCAGGCGCAGCCAAACAACTTTTATATTCTGTTTGGGAATTCAATTCTCAAGCCTGATGTCCCTGTGTTCAAAGAAAAAGTACAATCCAAAATTGTTGTGATTTGTATTTTATTCTTGATCCACTCGAAGGTTCAGACACTCGTCTATCATCTCCTTTTTTGTAAAAAACATTATTCTCATTCATTGAGTACATTTTAATGGAATGAAAATAATTCTGATCGGTAGTTGGGAAAGAGTAGGACAAACTAGCAGTACAATTGATCATTTTTACCCAACTATTGGGTCAAGGAGCGCTAAATTGCTCAACCCAATTGTCAGGTTTGGAATAACCCAACATTTTAGTGAGCATAACTCAACTTTGGGTTAAATAATTCAACCCAATAGTTTGGTTGGGAAAAACCCAACATGGAGTTATCATTACTCAACTTTTGGGTTATATGATTGAACCCAATAGTTTGCTCAGGAACAACCCAACTTTGAGTCATCATAACTCAACTTTTGGGTTATATAATTCAACCTAATAGGTGGGTTTGGAATAACCCAACATTGTAGTGAGCATTACTCAACGTTTGTGTGAAATACATTAAACCCAATAGTTTGGTTGGGAATAACCCAACGTTTGGGTTGTATAATTAAACCCAAAAGTTTGGTTGGGCATAACCTAACAGGGAGTTATCATAACTAAACTTTTGGGGTGTATAATTTAACCCAATAGTTGGGTTTGGAATAAGCCAACATTGAGTTAGCACAATTCAACTTTTGGGGTGTATAATTCAACCCAATTGTTGGGTTTGGAATAACCCATCATTGTAGTGAGCATAACTGAACTTTTCTGTTGAATACATTAAACCCAATAGTTTGGTTGGGAATAACCCAACATTGAGTTATCATATTTTAACTTTTGGGTTATGTAATTAAACCCAATAGTTGGGTTATGAATAAACCAACATTGAGTTATCATAACTCAACTTTTGGGTTACGTAATACAACCCAATAGTTGGGTTATGAAAAAAACAACATTGAGTTAGCATAACTCAACGTTTGTGTTAAATACATTAAACCCAATAGTTTGGTTGGGAATAACCCAAAAGTTGAGTTCTGATAACTCAACTTTTGGGTTATCTGATTCAACCTAATAGTTTGCTTTGGAATAACCCAACATTGAGTTATCATAACTCAACTTTTGGGTATATAATTCAACCCAATAGGTGGGTTTGGAATAACCCAACATTGTAGTGAGCATTACTCATCGTTTGTGTTTAATACATTTTACCCAATAGTTTTTGGTTGGGAATAAAACAACATTGTAGTGAGAATAACCGAACTTTTCTGTTAAAGAAATTAAACCCAATAGTTTGGTTGGGAATAACCCAACATTTAGTTATCATAACTCCACTTTTGGGTTATGCAATTCAACCCAATAGTTGGGTTATGAATAAACCAACATTGAGTTATCATAACTCAACTTTTGGGTTACGTAATACAACCCAATAGTTGGGTTATGAAAAAAACAACATTGAGTTAGCATAACTCAACGTTTGTGTTAAATACATTAAACCCAATAGTTTGGTTGGGAATAACCCAAAAGTTGAGTTCTGATAACTCAACGTTTGGGTTATCTGATTCAACCTAATAGTTTGCTTTGGAATAACCCAACATTGAGTTATCATAACTCAACTTTTGGGTATATAATTCAACCCAATAGGTGGGTTTGGAATAACCCAACATTGTAGTGAGCATTACTCATCGTTTGTGTTTAATACATTTTACCCAATAGTTTTTGGTTGGGAATAAAACAACATTGTAGTGAGAATAACTGAACTTTTCTGTTAAAGAAATTAAACCCAATAGTTTGGTTGGGAATAACCCAACATTTAGTTATCATAACTCCACTTTTGGGTTATGCAATTCAACCCAATAGTTGGGTTATGAATAAACCAACATTGAGTTAGCATAACTCCACTTTTGGGTTATATAATTCAACCTGATAGGTGGGTTTGGAATAACCCAACATTGTAGTGAGCATTACTTATCGTTTGTGTTTAATGCATTTGACCCAATAGTTTGTTTGGGAATAAACCAACATTATAGTGAGAATAACTGAACTTTTCTGTTAAATACATTAAACCCAATAGTTTGGTTCAGAATAACCCAATATTGCGTTATCATAACTCAACTTTTGGGTTATGCAATTCAACCCAATAATTGGGTTAGGAATAAACCAACATTGAGTTAGCATAACTCAACTTCTGGGTTATATAATTTAACCCAATAGTTGGGTTTGGAATAACCCAACATTGTAGTGAGCATAACACAACTTTTGTGTTAAATAAATTAAACCCAATAGTTGGGTTATGAATAAACCAACATTGAGTTTGCATTACTCAACTGTTGGGTTATATGATTCAACCCAATAGTTTGTGCATCAGTTGGGGACGTCTCTGCGCTGCTGACTTGTCCCCATTCAAAATGTTGGCCCCGCTATGGACTGGACTCCCACAATATTAACTAGATCCATTGTGTTACCATTGTACCCTTTGGGTTGAGATTTATCTTGCCCTGATGTGGGATCTAAGCTTGTGGCTTGTGGCTTGTGCAGCCCTTTGAGACACTTGTGATTAAGGGCTATATAAATAAACTTTGATGGATTGATTGATTGATGGTTGGGAATAACCCAAGAATGACTTCTCATAACTCAACTTTTTGGTTAAACAATTCAACCCAAAAGTTGGGTTGCAACAATTACCGGTAACCCAAAATTCGTCCATCATTCCATCTTCTCCCGCTTATCCGAGGTCGGGTCGCGGGGGCAGCAGCCACTTCGTCTAGCTCTTCCCGGGGGATCCTGAGGCGTTCCCAGGCCAGCTGGGAGACATAGTCTACCCAACGTGTCCTGGGTCGTCCCCGTGGCCTCAACACCTCCCGAGGGAGGCGTTCGGGTGGCATCCTGACCAAATGCCTGAACCACCTCATCTGGCTCCTCTCCATGTGGAGGAGCAGTGACTTTACTATGAGCTCCCCGCGGATGGCGGAGTTTCTCACCCTATCTATACAAGTACAACCCATTTATTTATTTATCTCTAATAGAGAGTTCCACCACCCGGCAGAGGAAACTAATTTCGGCCGCTTGTACCCGTGATCTTGTCCTTTCAGGCATATCCAAAGCTCATGACCATGGGTGAGGATTGGAACGTAGATCGACCGGTAAATTGATAGCTTTGCCTTCCGGCTCAGCTCCTTCTTTACCACAACGGATCGATACAGGGTCCGCATTACTGAAGACGCCGCACCGATCTCACTGTCCACTTTTCCCTCACTCCTGAACAAGACTCCGAGGTAATTGAACTCCTCCACTTGGGGCAGGGTCTCCTCCCCAACCTGGAGATGGCACTCCACCCTTTTGCGGGCGAGAACCATGACCCAAAGTGTTGAGTTAAAATAACACAAATAAGGAGTTTGTCCTCTTCTGAACCAGCAGTTGGGTTAAAATTGGGTTATTTTTTAAAATGTTTTAATGTTTATGCTCTCTAATGATGGCCCATATGAGGACCAGACTTTTTAAAAGCGTGTTCAGAGGTTTATGCTCGTCACACGAGGGTTATGACACTTAAATGGTCACAGTTTCATTTAACTTTTTCTTCTTGTGATATTTGTCACTCAAAGTGTCAAGTTGTATGTTAATGCTCCACTGGTGGGGTTATGGAAGTCATTGTGTTTCTAACATGCACCTACTCTCGTGGTCTGCTGGACACCTTGCAGTATTTACCAAGCAGAGCGTGTGAATGAGAACCAAACAGTGGTCTCTTAATGTGACTTTAAGGGCCAGTCTGTTCTAGAAGGGCGTGCTGTGCTCAGTTGAAGGTTCTGTTGAGGGTCTTTGCTCCCGGATTAGGATTAAACGTCAAGTGGTTTTAGGGCTGTGGTCGCTCACCCTGGATTATAAAAGTCTTCTATATGATTCCATCCATCCAGTGATCCATTAGGACACTTGTCCATATGCTGTAGTTGTCACATGTTCATGTTGGACTCCCACGTTTTGCTCACTGACGTGTTTTGTGTGTGTGTTTGTGTGTGTGTGTGTGTGTGTGTGTTTATGTGTGTGTGTGTGTGTGTGTGTGTGTTAGCAGACCCACAGAAACAGAGATGCAGTAGTGGAGACAGACAAGAGTATTCGCTCTGTTTCTTTTCTTAGGTTCAGTGTATCTGGGAAGTTTTCACCAGAGGTGGGACTCTTTGGGCACCTCATGATTCGGTTACGATTACGATTCAGGAGCTACGATTCGATTAATAATCGATTATTGGTGCATCTTTAATTTATGTAGAGTGCAGGCCAAAAGTTTCGACACACCTCATTGAATGTGTTTTCTTTATTTTCATGACTATTTACATTGTAGATTGTTACGGAAGGCATCAAAACTATGAATGAACACATGTGGAGTTATGTTCTTATGTTAGTTTTATATTCCAGTTTCTTCAAAATAGCCACCTTTTGCTCTGATTACTGCTTTGCACACTCTTGGCATTCTCCCCATGAGCTTCAAGCACACCTGTGAAGTGACAACCATTTCAGGTGACTACCTATTAAAGCTCATCGAGAGAATATGAAGTGTGCACAGCAGTAATCAGAGCAAAGGGTGGCTATTTTGAAGAAAGTATACAATAAAACATGTTTTCAGTTATTTCACATGTTTTTGTCAATGTGTTTGTGGAGGGAGATGTGGCCAGCGCGATTGCAGGAGCAAAGGTCACCGCCGCTGTCCATGGTGCCAAGGACGAACACCATCGGATAGGGGCGGGGCATGTGCTGACGGCGAGACACAGCTGGCAGGTGATTAGAAACTGTGAAGTGAAAACCATTTCAGGTGACGATCTATTGAAGCTCATCAAGAGAATGCCAAAAATGTGCAAAGCGGTAATCAGAGCAAAGGGAGGCTATTTTGAAGAAACTGGAATATTGTCAGGTTCAAACATCGATGACATCTATTAAACAAGACAAGAAGCATGGACATGAACAAAGACAGAATTCAAATTTGCTCAATTTGAGGAGAGACGTGGCGACTGTACTCTCTGTAAAGCCGTCCACCACGCTCTGACAAAAAATGTTTTACGTTTTGATTGATTGATTTATTGAAACTTTTATCAGTAGATTGCACAATACAGTACTATATTCCGTACAATTGACCACTAAATGGTAACACCCAAAAAAGTTTTTCAATTTGTTTAAGTTGGGGTCCACGTTAATCAATTCACGTCTCCTCTTTTATTTGGATATTCCCTGTTTACACAACAACGGCTGTTTCTAAAGGAATGGGTTTTTGGTCTTATTAACACAAGAGAAAAAGATGCCTCAGGCTTGGGCTGGTCCTGGATTGAGCTTGGGCAAGTCTTGGATCGCAATAGATCACCCCTCTTACCGACTCCTCCCATCGTACACAATATAATTTTCCAAACCTTTGGCTTGATGCAACAAAGACAGCCTCTGTCTGTTCATTGGGAAGTCAAAGAATGGAAAGTTTTTTGATAATTTACATACTATTTTTCTGACAAATAAAAAACATGGAAAACACATATAAAACATCAGTCATTTCCCCTTTTTTTGTGAAGTACATAGCTCCCCGCGTGTTCATTCATAGCTTTGATGCCTTCGGTGACAATCTACAATGTAAATAGTCATGAAAATAAAGAAAATGCATTAAATGAGGAGAAGGTGTGTCCAAACTTTTGACCTGTACTGTATATTGATGTAGTTTAAAAAATGTTTTTGTTTCACTTAATAAGCGTTTATCATTTGAAACTAGAGATGTTCAATAATGTCTTTTTTTTTGCCAATATCCGATATTTCAAAATTGTCAAACTCTTAATTACCGATTCTGATTGGGTTTGGTTGGGGTGGGGCGGGTTTAGGTGGTAGCGGGGTTGTATATTGTAACTTCCCAGAAGAGTCAGTGCTGCAAGGGGTTCTGGGTATTTGTTCTGTTGTGTTTATGTTGTGTTACGGTGCAGATGTTCTCCCGAAATGTGTTTGTCATTCTTGTTTGGTGTGGGTTCACAGTGTGGCGCATTATTGTAACAGTGTTAAAGTTGTTTTTACGGCCACCCTCAGTGTGACCTGTATGGCTGTTGACCAAGTATGCCTTGCATTCACTTATGTGTGTGTAAAAGCCGCATATATTATGTGACTGGGCTGGCACACTGTTTGTAGAGGAAGCTAAAGACAGTGCCTTTAAGGCACGCCCCCAATATTGTTGTCCGGGTGGAAATCGGGAGAAATTCAGGAGAATGGTTACACCGGGAGATATCCGGGAGGGGAACTGAAAATCGGGAGGGTTGGCAAGTATGCCCTACATTCGTGTTTTACCGGATATGTACAGATCCGTACAGTGGGCGTTTTAAAAAGTAATTCATTTTACTTTTTAAAACCGATACCGATAATTTTACATTTTAAAGCATTTATTGGCCTGCCGATATTATCGGACTAATCTACTTGAAACTTGAAAAAAAAAAATACATTCGTAATAAGAAACAGTTAAAAGATACACAATTGCATGCAGTACATGATTTTTAATGTCAAAAGGGACAGAACAAATATATTTAGTAAGAAAAGATGAAGCATTTTAATAATGCATATTATTTCTAGGCTTTCGCGGGCCACATAAAATATTGTGGTGGACCAGATTTGGCCCCTGGGCCTTGAGTTTGACACCTGTGCATTAGTGCCATAACAGTACAGGAATAATTCAGCAGTATTAATTGCAAAATAGCTCCAGATGTGTCATATAGTGTTATTTCTGTTCCTCATTCTCTATTTCAGGTTCACTCTAACAAGGTGGTTGGTCATTGACACGCTGAGAAGTAAAATTCCTCTCCAGCTGCTGCTTTTAGATAGATAGATAGATAGATAGATAGATAGATAGATAGATAGATAGATAGTACTTTATTTATTCCGTCAGGAGAGTTCCTTCAGGAAAATTACAATTTTCAGCACAATCCCATTCAAGATCAGACAAACATTAAAGGGAGACAGAATAGGATCGCTGACGGGTTTGCCGGCTTCCAGCGCCCCTTACAAAAAAAGATGAGATACAGGTAAACAAGGGGGGGGGGATAGAAAATTAAAATAAAATAAATAAATCGGTCTTAGCCTGGGCCCTGGAGAGGGGGTGCAGACTGAGGCCAAGGGGAAAAAAAACAACTCATAGCCATAGTACACACCCCTCTTACATGTGTGTAAGAGGGAAACATCAAACATCAAAGAACACATAGGACATTAAAGACATTAAAGCAGCAGATACAAGCAGACACTTCTACATACAGCTATGAATAAAAAGTAAAAGAAACATATCCACTGTGGTGGCCTCTGCGGTGTTCCACGCCATCGTCCGCTGGGGTGGAGGGAGGATGGCCAGAGACAGGAGCAGACCCAACAAAGCAACCAGGACAGCCGACTCCACTCTCGGCCAGTGTCCAGTCCGCATGGATGAGCGAGGATACGTCCAAGGTGACTGAGGTGTTCGACACCTGCTCACCCAGCCAAGACACCGCGAAGCCTCCCAGTCCCAGCGCTCAGTGCCAGCTCCGCAGCCCTGTCCCCTCATCCGCATCTCCTCCAGTCCCTCCAAAGTGACTCCGGTGTGGCAGAGACCCAGCAGCTGGTCTCCATGGCCAAAAGGCTCCCGGGAGGCAGATCCAGAAGTCCACAAAAAAAGCACCACAGAGGTCACGAAAGTGACACCCCTTGTCACACAGTCCCAAAGGGTCCCGGACCAAAAGGCAAAAAAATATAATAACACATGAAAACAAGAGGGAAACACAAAAGGATGATACAAGAGCACAGAGCTCCTGCCTACAGCAGCCACTACAGCAGCGCCATCTTGGAAAAAAAAAAAAGTAGACATGTACAGTTTTTATATTACACAACTTCCATTAAAAACCTTGAATCGAATAGAGAGGTCCCTAGATACCTTCAGGATACCTCGAACAGCATATACTCATGGGTTTGTTCAGAGTTGCTTCACATCTGTTTCGCTCCTCTAAATGTGTTCATTCTCGTAAAAAACTGACTGTTAGGGCACAACTTGTGATGCAACATTTGCTTTGGGTCTCTCCAGATTGTGCAGGTGTACCCATTAAAGTGTATGTATAAGTTGGCACGTTGGGTAAATAATAACAGAATACAATGATTTGCAAATATTTTTCAACTTGAATAGACTGCAAAGACAAGATACACTACGTTCAAACTAAGAAACATATTTTATTTCATTAACTTAGAATTTAATGGCAGAAAAAAACTTGGCACATTGGCATTTTTAACACTGTGTTACATGGCCTTTTCTTTTAACAACACTCAGTAAATGTTTGGGAACCGAGGAGACACATTTTTGAAACTTTTCAGGTGGAATTATTTCCCAATCTTGCTTGATGTACAGCTTAAGTTGTTCAACAGTCCAGGGTCTCTGTTTTGGTATTTTAGGCTTCATATTGCACCACACATTTTCAATGGGAGACAGGTCTGGACTACAGGCAGGCCAGTCTAGTACCCACACTCTTTTACTATGAGCCACGCTGTTGTAACACATAGCTTGGCATTGTCTTGCTGAAATAAGCAGGGGCGTCCATGATAACGCTGCTTGAATGGCAACATATGTTGGTCCAAAACCTGTATGTACCTTTCAGCATTAATGGTGCCTTCACCGATGGTTCTTTCCCGCTTTGTTCTGGAAGACAGGACGTCCACAGTTTCCAAAAACAATTTGAAATGTGGACTCGTCAGACAACAGAACACTTTTCCACTTTTCTTCTTAGATGAGCTCAGGCCCAGCTAAGCCGGCGCCATTTCTTGGTGTTGTTGATAAATGCTTTGACTTTGCATGGTAGAGTTTTAACTTGCACTTACAGATGTAGCGACAAACTGTAGTTAATGACAGTGGTTTTCTGAAGTGTTCCTGAGCCCATGTAGTGATATCTTTTACACACTGATGTCGCTTTTTGATGCAGTACTGCCTGAGGGATCCAAGGCCACGGGCATTGCCTCTTACATTCAGTGATTTCTCCAGATTCTCTGAACCCTTTGATGATATTACGGACCGTAGATGGCGAAATCCCTAAATTCCTTGCAATAGCTGCTTGAGAAATGTTCTTAAACAATTTGCTCAGGCATTTGTTCACAAAGTGAAGACCCTCGCCCCATCCTTGTTTATGAATGACTAAGCATTTCATGGAAGCTGCTTTTATACCCAATCATGGCACCCACCTGTTCCCAATTAGCCTGTTCACCTGTCAGATTTTGCAAATATTCCTCTACGTTCCCAACAGTCTTTTTTGCCACTTGTGCCAGCTTTTTTGAAACATGTCGCAGGCATCAAATTCCAAATCAGCTAATATTTGCAAAAAATAACAAAGTTTTCCAGTTTGAACGTTAACTATATTGTCTTTGCTGTCTATTCAACTGAATATAAGTTGAAAAGGATTTTTTTATTTAGCATTTACACAACATGCCAATTTCTCTGGTTTTGGGTTTTGTAAATATGTATATGTATATATATGCATGTTCTCCCCGTGAATGTGTGGGTTTCTTCCGGGTACTCCGGCTTCCTCCCACTTCCTGGGGATAGGTTGTTTGGCAACACTAAATTGTCTCGAGTGTGTGAATGTGAGTGTGAATGTTGTCTGTCTATCTGTGTTGGCCCTGCGATGAGGTGGCGACTTGTCCAGGGTGTACCGCACCTTCCGCCCGATTGTAGTTGAGATAGGCGCCAGTGCCCCCCGCGACCCCAAAAGGGAATAAGCGGTAGAAATTGATGGATGGATATATATAATGTGTGTATATATTTATATATAGTACCATGACTAGATGATAATATACTGTTGCGAGGTGTGAAATACGTTTCCCTTTCTTGCTGTTTCGCCAACAAAAGTGTGTCAGTGTTCTTTATTAAATAACGAATGCTGCTGTGGGAGTTTGCTTTTCGAACGTTTTTTTTCTCCCATGCAGGATTACAACATTTGCATGACTTTCATGCTGACTTACAGAGGAACCTCCGCTCTTTATTTTGTATGAAAGTAACTGGAGAGTCGTCATTTTGGTTGACTCACCAGCAGCCTCTAAGGGAGAGGTGGGCTGTCAGCGATTTTTATGTGTGCAGAACATGAGGGATCAAGGTTCTTCATATTCATCAATAGTTACATCATGTTTTTTTTACTTATCAGGATAAATAAAGTCAGTTTTTTTCTATTGATTCATTGCATAATAGCATGGTATTGCCCAGACTAGGGAGCGTACCAACTAATTTTTAAATAAAAAACAAAAAATTCTATATATCAACCCCACTAGACTATAAACCGCAGATTAATATGTTGTGAAATTAGTTATTTACACAGAAATATTGTGTATGTATTTATTTACATACTTAAATTGTTTCCAAACGGTGTCTGTAACACGGCAGTAAAACGAATGATCAAACAAAGCAGAAGTCATCGTAATGGATCCACCGTCAAGCATAGTGACCGAAATGGTCAATGAAACCTCCGGGTTTTACAGGTTAGCCATTCGCCGAGCCTGGGGGGCAGCCACGAAAATATTCTGTATTTTTTGGACCATCTGGCGCACCAGATTATAAGGCAAACTACCAATGAGCAGGTCTATTCAGGTCTCTTCAGGTCTTTTTTCACACAAAAGGCACATTAAAGTGGTCATATTATTAATTTTTTTCCTAAATTTAAAACACTAACTTGTGGTCTACATAACATGTGATGGTGGTTCTTTGGTGAAAGTGTCGCCTAGATAATGTTTTACAGACCATTTTCAAGTAGCTTTCTGAGCGTCTCTTCAGGACGCACCGTTTTGTGGGCGGTCTTGCCTATGTGGCTCACCTTCGACAGCGTCTTCTCCCCGTCATCTTTGTTGTAGCGGTGTAGCGTGCACGGACGGGAGTGGAAGAAGTGTCAAAATATGGAGCTAACTGTTTAAATGAAATTTAGACTTTACGTAAATCAATGACAGAGTAGCATCTCCTCATCCGTGGCTCAATAATGCAACATCCACGCTGGAAATGTGTCTCGTGAAAAACCCTCCGACCGGAACCCTCTAATAACTAACTGAAGACTGGCTGTCTCTGCTGCTCCTGAGAGGGCTTTGATGGCGTTTCGCAGGGTTTGGCCTCGAAATTCCAATGTCCTTAGGCAGCTTGATGTTTGTCCGTCCCACAAAACCTCTGCAGCCAACTTCCACTGGGCCGACCTTGGCTTTCCATCCATTCTGCTCAGCAGCAGCTGCCAGTTCGTTGTACTTACGGCTTTTGTGTTCAAATGCCTCCTCCACAGCAGCCTTCCAGAAAACCCTGAGTTTTACTATGTACACAATAGGCAGTGAGGAGGACCAGAGTTCAAGGTCTGGTCTGAGGTTTGTTCACCGACATTTACTAGTCACGAGCCCTTTCGAGAGGGCCAATGTCTGGTATATGGCCTTTGGTTGACTCTGCACCTTCTCGGATGAACTCTCTTGTGGACATATGACGTAATGTTGGCGGGGGCAGGACATTGATTTTCACTCTTCTGGCCTCTAACCTTGCTGGTAGACACTTCAGAACTTGGTTGTGCAGCCAGATGTAGCACCCTTGTGACAGACTTGTCTTGCAGCCAACGAGAATGTGTTGGATGTTAGCTGGAGATGGACAGAGGGGGCATGTAGGGTCCTCTCCGTACCACTGTTTGTTAAGTTAAGTACCAATGATTGTCATACACACACTAGGTGTGGCGAAATTTGTCCTCTGCATTTAACCCATCCCCTTGTTCACCCTCTGGGAGGTGAGGTTGGAGTGGGAGGGAATGACATAAGTGCAGCGCAAGATGAAGATGATGTGATCTGCCTCCATGCCTAAGAGCTCCCTCCATGAGACCTTTCTCCTCTCAACTCCTTCCCAGCTCATCCACTGTCCTTGATTGACTTATGATACAACCTTTGCACATCTTGTCGCCTGCTCTTGCCGACGCTGAGCTGGTTGTATGCCACAACGGTATGCTCTCACCAAGGCCAAGGCCTCCTCTCCCCTGCTGCACAAGGCCAATGATGTCTCTGTGCCTAAGATCCTCCTTTATTGCAGAGTAGCTGCCTCTGCATTCCATTTCCTTCCGGTCACCAAGGTAGGAGCTGTTTGGGCAGTGCATGGGTCACGAGACTCTGTTACCGTCATTTCCATTCTTGCCTTTGCACACTTAAACTCCTCTACTAGGCTGGAAACGGGAAGCTCCGGAACACCTCTTCCATACAGTCCAATGTTACTGAAGCATTTAGAAGGACCCAGCCACTTCCGAGCAAATGAGCGAGCCACCCTCTCCAACTTTTCTACCTTTGTGATTGGTACGTTATAGATGGTAAGAGGCCACATTAGCCTTGGTAGCAACACAAATTGGTGGCACCACAACTTCAACCGGCCAGGGATCATGGTCTTATCAATGTTTTCAAGGCCAGTTAAAGTATCCTACTTGAGCTAATCCATCTGCTCTGTGTCTTTGAGGGTGGCATGATACCAACGTCCAAGACTCTTAACAGGCTTCTCAGACACTGTTTGTATAGCCTCTTCACCCACACAGAATCGATGTTCCATCAGCTTCCCCCTCACCACCGAGACGCTTCTGGACTTGCTTGGCTTTATTTCCATCCTGGCCCACTGGGTGATTTCCTGCAGCACGTTCAGCAGCCGCCTAGCACACACCTTAGATGTGATGAGGATGGTCATATCATCCATATAGTTTCTGATGGGCGGGAGACAAAGACGTGATTTAATCTTTTGACCTCCTACCACCCACCTAGAGGTTCGGCTGTTGACCTCCATAGTCATCGTGAAAGCAAGAGGCGAGAAGGTACACTCTGCCGTTATTCTTATTTCAAGTCGCTGTCATGCTCTGGTACACTCATCAGGAATCAGGCATAGCTGTAGGCCCTGGCTTTGACGAGGCCAGTTATGGAATCTGAGACACTGAAATAATGGAATGCCACCCAGAGGAGATCATCAGGAACTGGCCCAAAGGCCTTTGCTAGGTCCAGGAACAAAACATGGAGATCACATCCACCCTTTTTGGCAGCTTGAATTTGACTCCATATCGTGTTTGTGTGCTCCAGGCACCCCGAGAAGCCTGGAATCCCTGCTTTTTCCACCGAAATATCAATATATTGGTTCCTTTCCAGTTTGGTGGCCAGCCTGTGAGCTACTACACTGAAAAAGATTTTGCCTTCAACATTGAGAAGGCTGATTTGGCGAAACTGGCTGATGTCCACAGAGTCTTTTTACTTGGGGATCAGGATGCCTCCTGCCCTCCGCCATGCAGTTGGAATTCCTTGTTTCTGCCACACCACCTTCATCAGCCTTCATAGAAAGTGTAAAATCTCCGGAGTTTTCTTATAGAACCTGTATGCAATTCCATTGGGTCCAGGAGAGGATGCAGCTCTTGCTCGTCGCACAATTTTTTCCACCTCACTCCACTTGGGATGGTCAGTGTTCAGGTGGTGTTCTGAGGACTCTTTTGGTGGCATATCAAGTGGGAGAATTTTAGGTCCACTCCGCTGGCTGTCAGTGTGTTTGAAGTAGTAAGCTTCAATATCTTTCTTTGATGTTGTGAGTTTGCCCCTTTTGTCCTTTTGTAAAAAGGCTTTTTGCAAACTTGAAGGGGTCTTTGAAGAAGTTTGATCCAGTTCTCTCCTTCATTTTTCGCCTCCTTCTCAGATTCTCAGCTCTCCTCAAGGTTGACAGTCTGTTCTTAATTTCTTCCTGTAGAAGTTTAATTCCCTCATTTTCCTTTTCTGATTTTTTTCATTGTTTTTTTTCAGCTGCCTTCATTCCCTAACTAACCGTTCAATCTACTGTTGTCTCCTGGACTCTATCGGTGTAACTGTCCTTTTCATTATCGCTGCTGTTCCATATCGCTTCACACCATAGCTGTAAATTAAGTCTCCCATTCTCTCCAGCTTTCTGATTGCAGTTCCCTTCAGTTGTCCGAGGAGTTTGCTGATGTCTGTGTCAATTATCTCTCAGTCTCATTTCTCACAGTATTTTGGCCACCTGATTTGTGGCTTTCGTCCTTGTATCTTACGCTCGGTTGCGGTCGGGCACCGCTATGCTCTGTTCCTCATCCTCCGCCTGAGCAAGGAGATTGATGTCCTACTGACTTTAGTTTTGGTTCTGCTGCTGGACTTCATTCGATTTACTTGACTTGCTCCGTAAAAAGTAGCGGTCAATGCGAAGTTCCTTTTGCTCTGACATCGAGCACTTTTTCAAGCCTTGGTGTTTTCTTAGGCCTACATAGGACGTTACCTTGGTCCAGCCACACCTGCAATTCTGTAGCTCAAATCCTGGAGTAGGTGTTATAGGCTCAGGTATCTTGTTGATCATCATTTTCATTGTCTGTATCGTTCCGGGGTCAGTTGCCGTGTAGCCTGTCGGTGAGTCATCATCGTCCCCTGCTCTCGCTGACTCCAGGGGTATTTTCTTCATTGAGCGTTGCGTAGCCAGAAAAGGGCAGGACTTGTACACTACTAGTGCCAAGTCCCCCTTGCCACAGGGGCTAGCCTGAGTCTGGCCCGCTGGGGTCTTTCCCTCCTGTCAGCTGTCTTTCCAGGCGGTCACCAGGTCTTTCCCTGGTTGCCACATGCTCTTTTCACAGCAGTCACTGGATAGTTGACAGTTTCATTAGGGTCATCAGGTGGGCACCCTCCTTCACCGGTGTTTCAATGATAGGCCAACGACACCTCCAGAGGGCTCATCAGCAACACCTGGCGTCCCAGGTGAGCCCCCCTCTGCGTTGAACCATTATGTGTAGATATAACTTTAAGCTACTTTATATTAGAAATGGCAACAGCGGAAGATGAATGTAACATTAGAAAGTAGAGAAAAAGAAGAAGCTTATGACTACGGTGTCGGCACGGACTACAAAGGCGGGATCTCTCAATTTTTCAGGAATTCATCTCAAATACACAACAGGTATCAGAAGGTAAGAAAAGTTGATTTTGTGTAATATTGCGAAACAAAACGCCAGATAATATGTCTGCTAATAGGTGCCATTTTGCAGTCTTTATAATAATACTAATAATAATACTCGTATGTTTAATGTGCGGACAATCCACCAAGCGGTGTGGTTTCATAGCTTACCAAAATCGTACTAAAAACATTTTGACTGATTATTGAGCACCGTGTGTAATGTTCCATATTCTCAATGAAACACTTAAATTGTTGGTGTTGTTTTACTGCCATCGTATTGCAGTCTACACATATCTCTTATGTATGACTGCCATCTACTGGTCACACTTATCATTACACCATGTACCAAATAAAATTGCTTCGAGGTCAGTAAGCATGACCAGAATTATTCCGTTCATTAGGCGCAACGGGTTATAAGGCGCACTGTCGATTGTAGAGAAAATTAACGGATTTTAAGTGCACCTTATAGTCCCAAAAATACAATAGATGCCATGGAAACACTGCTATCAAAACAATACCTCACACTTTTGCACTTGACAGCGAGAGCAAAAATCTGGTAATTTAACACAATAATTGTCTGGCAATAATATAGAAAAAGTATTTTTAAACGGTTGATATTAGAATTGTTTTATTGCACCACACAGACGTTTCACGGTGTCGTATAATCTACAATCTGCAAAAAATGTGCGCCTGTGAGGCAATAGCTAAAGCCTGAGCAGGTTTAGTTCTACTAATCACCAACACAAAAACAGCAGGAATTCTTGTGTGTTGGTTTGTGTGTTCCTGAGATAGGAGTGTGTGCAGAGCCCGCCAGAGAGAGAATGGGTCCCTCTGGCCATCTGTTTTTGCATAGAGTGGGTCTAATGACTATGTCTCGGAGTCAGCCGGGATACATTCTCCTAGTGGTGCGACAGAGGTGGAGAATAATAGTTTTTTTAAAACTATTCCAAACAAAAACATCAGCATTCTGCGACCTTTAAGTGATATCCTACTTAATTCCTTCCATTTTTAGGTGACGCCAACTAATTGGAAATGGTGCCAATCATGTTTTTTTGTTTGTCTATTTAATTCCAAAACCAAATTGGCTGCGGAATGTGCTCATGTATTACACAAAAAAAAGCAAGTGAATTCAGGACAGCCAGAAAGACTGCAAGAGAGAGTGGGGAGATCAAAAGAAAGGATGCTTATACAAAATACAGAAAAATGGGGTTGCATAAATTAGCGCTTCATGAGGATGGTGTGAAAAGCGTTGAGTTTGGGGGTTAAAAAAGAACTAGAGAGATTAGGAACGATAAGAACAAGTCTTTTATTTCTCCAATTTATATTTGCATGCACCATTTAAAAGCAAATGTGCTTATCAAGTACAACATGGGTGGTTTGGAAAAGCTCATTTCAAGTCCAATATGGTGCCACTAACTACATTTCCATGCACTGAATTAGTCTGATTTCTCAAATAGTTTGTCTCTTAAAGAGCAACCTACAACCCATGTTTGGCTTTTGAGAAACGGGACTAATACAGCTAGATTATGCGATTGGAAACCAGATCCCCCGAGTGGGTGTGTGACGCCGCAGTCACATACTGTATGTATGGTGACCTATGATGATGTACATCTAAAGTTAACTCACTTTCTCGTGGTATAGATGGGTGTTTCTTAACCATAGGGCCAGGACCCATTGTTGGCCCGCCAAGAAATATCAGTACGCAGGTATTACTTTTAGGATAAAGAGGATAGGTCTTAATTGTCATTGCACAAGTACAACAAAACTTTGCTTTCAGCACAAACCCGTTCAAGATTAGACAAACAAACAGTGTACAAGGTTACAGAACAGGTACACTGATGGGTCTCCACAACGTGCCCCGTAAGAGATGGGGGAAAAGGTGAAACGCTGGGGAAGAATGAGTAAAAAAATACAATCCAGACTGGGCTTCCTAAGGGGGGCCAGTCTGGAGCGGGAAAAATTGCAGAATGAAACTAAAACTGAACTGGCTACAAAGTAAACAAAAACAGAATGCTGGACGACAGCAAAGACTGTGGAGCAAAGACGGAGTCCACAATGTACATCCGAACATGAAATGACAATCAACAATGTCCCCAGAAAGAAGGATAAAAACAAATGAGATATTCATGATTGCTTAAACAAAGTAGATGTGGGAAATATCACTCAAAGGAAGACATGAAACTGCTACAGGAAAACACCAAAGGAGGAGTGCAAGACAGACAAGAACTAAAACACTACACACAGGAAAACAGCAAAAAACTCAAAATAAGTCAGGGTGTGATGTGATAGGTGGTGACAGTACACCTGCTTTGAGACAAGAGCTACTGTATATTGATGCATGCTTGGTTATGGTTTAAAGTCATATCCAAACATTGCGACAACTTTTTACTGTCAACTGAGTTGCGTTTTTGGTAACACTTTGGTTTGGGGAACATTTGCACCATTAATTAGTTGCTTATTAACACAGGGTTAAAGTTAGGGAACACTCTTAGGTAATGGCTTACTGGATGGATAATAAGGCTGGCTATGCAGTCCATCCATCCATCCATTTCCTACCGCTTGTCCCTTTTGTGGTCGTGTCAGCTGCATTCGGGCGGAAGGCGGGGTACACCCTGGACAAGTCGCCACCTCATCGCAGGGCCAACACAGATAGACAGACAACATTCACACTCACATTCACACACTAGGGTCAATTTAGTCTTGCCAATCAACCTATCCCCCGGTGCATGTTTTTAGAGGTGGGAGGAAGCCGGAGTATCCGGAGGGAACCCACGCAGTCGGGGGAAAAACATGCAAACTCCACACAGAAAGATCACGAGCCCGGGATTGAACCCAGGACTACTCAGAACCTTCGTATTGCGAGGAAGATGCACTAACCCCTGTGACACCGTGCTGCCTGCAGGCTATGCAGTTTAAGGCATTAATAAGTACTTCATAAGTACGTAATAATGACTAATAAAGAGCCAATATATCATA
>NC_084615.1:20104336-20199336 GCF_033978795.1 Nerophis ophidion
TGTTTCATTGTATTTTGTTCTTCCTCATCATAGTTTACTAAGCCAGAAGTCCTTGTTTACATTTGTGTATGAACCACAATCTAGCTCCACAAGACCCAGGATAGACCGGGGTTTAAGACTGCTGACTCAGAATGAAAGATACTGAGTTCAAACCCGACTATTGTTGATAGTATGTTGGTCTACCTCATCATACTTTACTGAGCCAGAAGTCCTTAATTACATTTGCGTATGAACCACAATCGATGCTCCATGAGACCCAGGATAGACCAGGGGTTAAGACTACTGACTCAGATGAAAGGTACAGGTTTCAAATCCTACTCTAGTTCATGTTATTTTGTTTTTCCTCATCATACTTTACTAAGCCAGAAGTCCTCGTTCACATTTGTGTATGGAACACAATTATTGCTCCACAAAACCCAGGATAGACCAGGGGTTAAGGCTGCTGACTTGGAATGAAAGGTACTGGTTTTAAACCGAACTTGGGATAACAGCATTATTTCTGCCTTATCATACTTTATTGAGCCAGGAGTCCTCGATTTCATTTTTGTATGGAAGACAATCTGCGTTTCCCAAGCCCAGCATAGCCCAGTGTGTCAGGTTTAAGGGTGCTGGGTTAGAATCCTGTTTAGGTTGACATATATTTACAAAACCAGCTGGAGCTTTTTTAAGGTGATATATATATATATATATATATATATATATATATATATATATATATATATATATACAGTGACTGTGTCACTTCACCCATGCAATGTTAAAACACTTATTTGATAAACTTGTTTTTATCCGATTACAATTACCCTATTTTATTTTAATTGTACCCAGCCATATTGGGTTCAAACCCAGCTCTATTTGACAGTATGTAGTTCAACCTCATCATACTTTACTGAGCCAAGAGTCCTCGATTACATTTGTGTATGGAACACAATCTATTCTTCCCTAGATCCGGCATAGCCCTGTGGTTAAGACTGTTTTCTCAGGTTAAAGGGTGCTGTATTCGAATTCTGGTTGGATTGATACATAATTTCCAAAAATGGCTGGCTGCTTCAAGGTGACATATATTGGTAATTTAAAAACCTTTTTTTAAATCCAATTACATCCATCCATCCATTTTCTAT
This sequence comes from Nerophis ophidion, assembly GCF_033978795.1. Taxonomy (NCBI): domain Eukaryota; kingdom Metazoa; phylum Chordata; class Actinopteri; order Syngnathiformes; family Syngnathidae; genus Nerophis; species Nerophis ophidion. The sequence goes on from NC_084615.1 coordinate 20,105,458, forward strand.
TACAATTAACCTATTTTATTTTAATTGTACCCAGTCATATTAGGTTCAAACCCAGCTCTAGTTGACAGTATTTAGTTCAACCTCATCATACTTTACTAAGCCAAGAGTTCTCGTTTACATTTGTGTATTGACCAAAATCCAAGTTTCGCAAGACTGTTGATAGCCCAGCGGTTAAGACTGTTGCATTAGAACAAAAGGTACCAGTTTAGCATTATTTTGTTAAACCTCATCAGACTTTAGTGAGCCAGGGGGCATAGATAACATTTGTGTATGGATAGAAATCAATCCTTTACAAGACCAGCTCAGTGGTTAGGACTGCTGTCTTTGAATGAGAGGTACTGTGTTCAAACCCCTCTGTAATTGACAGAATTATTTTCCACCTCATCATATTTTACTGAGCCAGGAGTCCTTGATTCCATTTGTGTAAGAACCACAATCTCAGCATCACAAGACCCAGGATAGACCAGGGGTTGAGATTGCTGACTTGCAATGAAAGATAGTGAGTTCAAACCCCACTATTGTTGATAGTATATTGGTCTATCTCATTATACTTTACTGAGCCAGGAGTCCTCGATTATATTTGTGTATGAAACACAATATCGATTTCTTAAGATCCTGGATAGACTAGGGGTTAAGACTGTTGACTTAGAATCAAAGGTACTGGGTTCAATTCCCACTCTGGTTGATGGTATTTTGTTTTACCTCATCAAACTTTACTGAGCCAGGAATAGTGGTTTACATTTGTGTATGGAACACAATCATACCTTCACAAGATTCAGAATGGACCAGGGGTTAAGACTGCTGACTTGGAATAAATGGTACTAAGTTCAAACCCCACTCTGGTCAACAGTGATTTTTCTACCTTATCATACTTTACTGAGCCAGGAGTCCTCGATTACATTTGTGTATGGAACACAATCTCTTCTTCCCTGGATCTGGCATAGCCCAGTGGTTAAGACTGTTGTGTCTGATTGATGGATGCTGGGTTCGAAACCTGGCTGTGTTGACATGTTATTTACAAATTCGGTTGGCTACCTCAAGGTGACATATATTGTGACTGTGTCACTTCTTTAATGTAATGTTAAAAAGATAATTTAAAAACATTTTTTTTTCATCCAATTACAATTAACCTCTTTTATTTTAATTGTACCCAGGAGAGCTCATTGGTCAACGCTCTTTACTATTAACTTTATGCTCCTATTCCCACCCACCTCAGGAATTACACTCACTTGCACACACTCATACACACACACTCAATCATTCTCACACACACTCACAGGTAACCCCTGAGGTGTCATTATTGACTATTTGACAATTTATTTTAATTATTATTATCTTTAGTGTTGACTTATTTTTTCAACTATATGTTACTCAAACAACTAGCACATAACATTACTCTGTGTGGGGGAGTAGATACACCCCACACTGTATGTCGTTTTGACGCAATATAGCCAAATTACTGATTCCATGTATGGGATTTGAATTCAGTTCCCCTGTATCAGGAGCCCACAGTGTTGACCATTGAGCTATCCTGGGTCCCAATGACATTTGGTTTTCGCTCATATACAAATCTAATCAGTGAACTATGATCGAAGAAAAATCAAAGACAATCATCCAAGTTGTGGATTTGAACCCAGAGTATTGCATGAATGGCAGCAGTCTCAACCGCTGAGCTATGCTGGGACTTGTTAATAATTGATTTTGACAGTAATTTCGTCCACCTCTACTATACTTTACTGAGCCAGGAGTCCTTAATTATATTTGTGTATGGAACACAATCCTTTAATCACAAGTCCAGGACAGACAAGGGGTTTAAGGCTGTTGACTCAGGTTGAAATGTGCTGTGTTGAAATCCCGGTTAGGTTGGTGTGTAATTTTCAAAACTGGCTGGAGATCTCGAGTTGACATATATTCTGACTGTGTCTCCTCTCACATGTAATGTTAGAATGATTATTAAATGTGTTTCTTTGCATCCAGTTACAACTAACCTATTTTATTTTAATTGTACCCAACCATACTGGGTTCAGACCCAGCTCTACTTGACAGTATTTAGTTAAACCTCATCAAAGTTTACTGAGCCAGGAGTTCTCGATTATATTCGTGTTTGGACCAAAATCAAGCGCGCACAAGACTGTTGATAGCCCAGTGATTAAGACTGTTGCATTAGAACAAATGGTACCTGGTTCGTACACCCCTCTGTTTGGCAGTATTTTGTTAAACCTCATCAGACTTTAGTGAGCCAGGGGGCATAGATAACATTTGTATGGATAGAAATCTATTTATTACAAGATCAAGGATAGCTCAGTGGTTAGGACTGCTGTCTTGGAATGAGAGGTACTGTGTTCAAACCCCACTCTAATTGACATCCTTCTGTTCCACCTCATCATACTTTACTGAGCCAGGAGTCCTTGATTCCATTTGTGTATGAACCACAATCTAAGAATGTCAAGACCCAGGATAGACCAGGGGTTAAGACTGTTAACTTGGATTGAAAGGTACTCTGTTCAAACCTGACTATTGTTGATAATATGCTGCTCTACCTCATTATCCTTTACTGAGCCAGGATTGCTTGATTATATTTATGTATGGAACACAATCTTTTATCCTTAAGATCCAGGATAGACCAGGGGTTATGACTGCCGATTTGGACTGAAAGTTACTGTGTTCAAACCCTACTCTGGTTCATGGTATTTTGTTCTTCCTCATCATACTTTACTAAGCAAGAAGTCCTTGTTTACATTTGTGTATGGAACACAATCAATACTCCACAAACTCCAGGATTGACCAGGGGTTAAGACTGCTGACTTGGAATGAAAGGTACTGGAAGACTTGTCCAGGGTGAACTCTGCCTTCCGTCTGATTGTAGCTGGGATAGGTGCCAGCGACCCCGAAAGGGAATAAGCAGTAGAAATGGATGGATGGATGGTATCAAACCCCACTCTGGTTAACAGCATTTTTTCTGCCTTTTCATACTTTATTGAGCCAGGAGTCCTCGATTTCATTTGTGTATGGAACACAATCTGCTCTTCCCAAGACCTACTATCGCCCAATGTTTAAGACTGTTGTCTCAGGTATACGGGTGGTGGTTTCTAATCCTGTTTAGATTGACATGTAATTTACAAAACCGGCTGGAGCATTCAAGTTGATATATATATTGTGACTGTGTCACTTCACCCATGCAATGTTAAAACACTTATTTAATAAACTTTTTTTATCCAATTACAATCACCCTATTTTATTTTAATTGTACCCAGTCATATTGGGTTCAAACCCAGCTCTAGTTGACAGTATTTAGTTCAACCTCATCATACTTTACTAAGCCTAGAGTTCTCGTTTACATTTGTGTATTGACCAAAATCAAAGTTTCACAAGACTGTTGATAGCCCAGCGGTTAAGACTGTTGCATTAGAATAAAAGGTACCTGTTTGGCAGTATTTTGTTAAACCTCATCAGACTTTAGCACATAACATTATTCTGTGTGGGGAAAAGAAACACCCCACACTGTATGTCGTTTTGACGCCATACAGCCAAATTACTGATTCCATGTATCGGGTTTGAACTCAGTACCCCTGTATTAGGAGCCCACAGTGTTGACCATTGAGCTATCCTGGGTCCCAATAAAGTTAGGTTTTCGCTCATATACAAATTTAATCAGTGAACTATGATCGAGGAAAAACTATAGACCAGACCTTCCAAGTTATGGATTTGAACCCAGAGTATTGCATGAAAGGAAGCAGTCTTAACTGTTGAGCTATCCTGGATCTTGTTAAAACATGATTTTAACAGTAATTTCTTCCACCTCTATCATACTTTACTGAGCCAGGAGTCCTAAATTTTATTTGTGTATGGAACACAATCCTTTCTTCACAAGACCCAAGCTAGACCAGGGTTTATGGCTGTTGACTCGAAACTGGCTGGAAATTTCAAGGTGACATATATTCTGACTGTCACCTCTCCCATGTAATGTTAGAATGATTATATAATAGACTTTTTTGTATCCAATTACAATTAACGTATTTTATTTTAATTGTACACAGTCATACTGGGTTCAAACCCAGCTCTAGCTGAGAGTATTTAGTTCAAACTCATCATATTTTACTGAACCAGGAGTTCTTGATTACATTCGTCTATGGACCAAAATCAAGTTTGCATAAGACTGCTTATAACACAGTGGTTAGGACTGTTGCATTAGAACGAAAGGTACCTGGTTCATACACCGCTCTGTTTGGCAGTATTTTGTTAAACCTCATCACAATTTAATGAGCCAGGGGGCATATATAACCTTTGTGTATGGATAGAAATCTACTCTTTGCAAGACCAAGGATAGCTCAGTGGTTAGGACTGCTGTCTTGGAATGAATGAAACTACTGTGTTAAACCCCACTCTAATTGACAGCATTTTGACAGCAAAGACCCTTCGTAATTTTAACCAGCTTGTGGTTTGGCCGATCAACCAATTTCCTGTGATAGGTTTGAGCAGGGTGACCGCCGACCTTTATCCTCTACTCCTACCTGTGAGGGCTTCCGACCAGATGTTGCTAATGTTTTTATCATCACTCCTAAAATCCAAACATGGATTCCAGGTGCCATGGGCGCAGGAGCCGCCACTCTCCAGATAGCTTTTGATGGACATGTGTACCATTGAAGTTATCTAAGGGCAAATTTCCTTCGTAGAGTGATCCTCTAAAGTATTCTGTGACCAAATACAAACACATGCTAGCGCACAATCATATATGTGTGTGGTACATGGTATAATTCACCTCACTTACCAATGCATTTTGCTCTAAGGCAGTGTTTTTTCAAGCAGAAAACGTTAAAAAATTTAACTCCACCACGTCTTCGTGCCTTATTTTGAGTTTGTGGGCGTTTTCCTATGTAGTGCATTAGTTTTTGTCTTGCCCTGTTATTTTGGTGGCCCTTCTTGTTTTGTTGGTGTCCTTTGAGCGCTATTCCCCGCACCTGCTTTGTGTTAGCATGCAAGGCTATTTAAGTTGTTGCTATCCTTCTTTGTGTGGAGATTGTTAATTGTCATGTTATGTACGGATGTACCTTGTGGACGCCGTAAGTTTTTGCTGTCGTCCAGCCCTCTGTTTCTGTTTACTTGGTAGCCAGTTCAGTTTTACTTGTGTTTTGCAAAGCCATTTCTATGCTTCATTATATATGTTTTTACCTGCATATTGTGATCACAACAAACCATCCTCGTCTCATTCGACACATTTCAACTTTTTCAAAGCATTTAACTACTTGCTGCCACCTACTGACATGGAGTATCACGTGGTTACCCTGCTGGGTTTTACACAGCACAGGCACATTATTTGCAGAGTATAATTATTGAGTTGAAAAAAATATTTTTGGGACCAACTAGGTGAAGTTGCATAATATCTCACGGCACAGTGGTTGAAAAACACTGCTTTAAGGAATGTTTATCTGGAGACCATCAAACTCTTTAAATAAACAAAGCAAAATAACCACAAATCTCCTCGCTCTTGGAGTCTGCTTGATGAGCCTCCTCTCGGTCTCAGCTTGCTTCTTCTATCAGCTTCATTATGGAGATGATTAGGAAGAAAATAACAGACGGTTGCAACCCTTTCACCCTGGTGTGAGCCACATACGGTTTCTTCAGACGTTTGATTATTTTCTTCCTCCCAAACACAATTTCATGAGGCGGGCAGAGGGTGAGATTTCAGTTCCGTATTCGTTCCCTCATTTTTGTTAGGACCGCAGTTCAAACCGTGACAAAACGCAGAAAAAACTTCTCATAATTTGGTGGAACAGAAGTTGAATTGCATTGTGAAAAAGTGCACAGATATATAACTTGCTGAGAGAAATTGTTCTGACATTTTCCACAGCCATTAGAGAACCCGGGGAAATGTTTAATCTCCAATGTTGCACGGAAAGAGAAAAATGAGGCAAATATATTTTTCGTTTATTAGTTTGAGGCATAATGATCCTGTAATACATAGGGCGCCCCGGATTATAAGGCGCACTGCCGATAAGCTTTTATTTAATTTAATGTTGTCATTCCCTGTTAAAATAGACAATACAAAAACCTATGGACTGCTCATATCTTTGTCGGATAAAATATAGGGATATATCACTGCAAAAACTGAAATCTAAGTAAGATTAAATATCTCAAATAAGGGTGATATTTGCTTATTTTCTGTCTGATTAGATTATTCTTCTCACTAAGCAGATTTTATGTTAGAGTCTTTTACTTGTTTTAAGGATTTTGGTCCTAAATTATCTCAGTAAGATATTACAGCTTGTTGCTGAGATTTGATTACCTATATGTCACGAGGGTGGCGCATAGTGATGCGCGTGTTGAACGCCCCAAGATGCAAGAGGACCAGACGGGACAGGAATAGCAGGTAAGAGCTTGATTTAATATACAAAAATAAAATAACACTGGCAAAAGAAAACGCGTGCCTACGCACGGGAAGCTAAGCTAGTACTTAGCACTGAGTCAAAAAGTCCAAGAGTAGCGTGCCGAGCGCACGGGAAGATGAAACTTAGCACAAGAACTGGACATAGAAGGATACCCACGTGAAAATTGCTTACCGCAAACAAAGGATCAAGAATGAACTGAGGTAGAAGGCAGGCTTAAATGATGGCAGCAATCAGAAATCAGGTGCGTGTCAAAAACAAGTAGCAGGTGGAACAAAATATGAAACCATGGTAACGGAACAAACAAGGAAGAGCAAAACTAGGGATCGGAAGAGTCCAAAATCAAACAGAAAACACAAAAGGACTCAAAAATCAAAATAACATATGGTCCGGGCGGCGGATCATAAGACTATATTGAGTAAAACATGCTTGAAACTATTTTTCTCCAAATGTCCAAAACACACGCAGCAATGGTGCACAGGAAGGCGGGGAAGAAGAGGGGAAAAGGCGGCCAAAATGGTCAAAAGTCCCAATTGTGTCCAAAATACCTCCCCGGGTTGCAGTCCCACTAGTCCTGCCGCTGGCTGCACAAGTACCGGGATACAAAAAATGTCCAAAACGCACCAGGCGAAGTCCCACGGGAAGTGGGAGAGAAAAGTGAGAAAAGTCGGCAAAAGTCCCCAAAAATGTTCAAAATACCTACCCAGGTTCAAGTCCCACAAGTCCCACCGCTTGCGGCGCAAGTCCCGGGATGCCCAAAATGCCCATAACACACCAAGCCGAGTCCCACGCGGAGGGGGGATAAAAGTTGGAAAAGTCTGCAAAATTCCCCCAAATTTTCTAAATGCCTACCCAGGTTCGAGTCCCAGCCGGGTTCGAGTTTGAGTTTTACGGGTGGGATTTTTGAACATTTTACCGACTTTTCTCCCCGCCTTCCCGTGGGACTTTGCGGGGCGCGTTTTGGACAAGTTGGGCATCCCGACCGGCGGCGGAACTTGTGGGACTCGAACCTGGGTAAGTATTTAGAAAATTTCTGGGACTTGGGCGGCCATACATAAGATTTTATGTTCAAGTGTTATACTTGTTTTAAGTGTTTTGGTCCTAAAGGATCTCAGTGAGATATTACAGCTTTTTGCTGAGATTTGATGACCCATGTTGAGTAAAACATGCTTGAAACTAGAATATCAAGTGTTGCAAAGCTGTGTCATCAACACTCACAAGTATAAAACTACTTTTTTAAAGTAATCATTTCTTATTTCAAGTATGTAAAAAAAAAATCATGACTTTGACACAATTGTGTCTCATATTAAAACAGATGACAGCCAAACGTGTTACGATCCGTTACTCTGATCTTCTTCACATGTTGTTGTTTATTTTTCCATCTGTGTTTTCATTCTCCGTTCTGACCCGTTTACTTCCTGTTTTGTACGTTTCCATGGTCACTTATTATTTCCACCTGCTAGTCTCGGTTCTCGCACACCTGTTCTTGTAATCACCCACCCTTTATAAGCCAGCCTCTTCAGTTTATTCTTTCTGGGAGTCTAATTTGCTCACATGCAACAAGTAACGTCAGGTATGTTTTTCTCGCTAGCTCATTAGCTAAGCCACCTTATTGTCATCTTTAGCTCACATGCTAATCATTTTTGTTTTTACTTTTTGTGCCATTGTGCCAAGTCTTAGTTCTTTATATTGCCTAGCTTTTACGATAGCGTCTTATGTTTCCCTTTTTATTAGCTCCAGTGTTTTTGTTCAGAGCTCACTTTTTGTTAATACATTTGTTAGATCTTACCTTTGTTGTGTTCTTCGTTTGACGCATCCTCGAGGGAATCGAACCCGGAACCACGATACCAAACCGGCGTTACAAAATGGACATTGCTATTTTATTTTCAATGAAACAATAGAAAATACGTACTCATATAGTAGTACACTTGTTATTAGTGAGAATATACCTATTTTAAGGTATTTTTGGGTGTAAGCGGAGGGCAAAGGTGTACAGTTTTCCACACGGTTCACTTTACACGGTCTCACTGTTACACAGATTTTTTTATGTGTGTAATTTTTTTACACTGTCGCATGCTTTTTTTTATAGCATATGAACGCGCACTGTGTTCTGCGTCCTGATTCGCCAAGGTACTGTAGACCATTGTCAATCAATCTTCTTCATGCCATCTGTCCCTGTACAGTACAGAATGTATACTGTGGTTGGGGGATATACATAATCCTGTCCAAGTTTTTACTATGGATGAGACGGACTTATTTTGGAAACGATTGCCCTCTCGCACCTTTATAATGCAGGACGAAGCATACTTGCCAACCCTCCCGATTTTTCCGGGAGACTCCCGAATTTCAGTGCCCCTCCCGAAAATCTCCCGGGGCAACCATTCTCCCGATTTCCACCCGGACAACAATATAGCGTCCTCTCTCACCTGAAAAGCAGACTATTATATATATCTCTGTTATCCATAGGTTTATCTATAACCCATAAACTAGGCAGACACGGACCTATTTCTCAGCGTGTGTTTATTCCAGCCGGCACGTTAATACACTGACACACAACATCCGGATTCCCATTATACATTGCTTCAAAACTACGGCAAATAGTAATGTCCAGAAACATAACAGAGACGAAGCAGAAGAACAAAGAAGATATATATATATATATATATATATATATATATATATATATATATATATATATATATATATATATATATATATATATATGTATGTATATATATGTATATATATATGTATATATATATATATATATATATATATATATATATATACATATATTTATGTATGTATGTATGTATGTATGTATATTATAAAATATTTAAATATATACACAACCCCCCCCTCCCCCCTTCCCGAATTCGGAGGTCTCAAGGTTGGCAAGTATAGGACGAAGCCAAAAGCGCAGGATTTAAGGCCCAAAAAGAAATGCTTTTTTATAGGTTAAAAAATTCCTAGAGCCCTAAAAAACAGGTTTTGATCTTTGGTTTCATTCTTTTATACAGTAGTGTACTGTACTTGTTTTTTTAATCCGCGAAGGTTTGAACTTTGAGAGTGTTATAAACAGGAAAATGTGAGAAAATGTTAATGCCTTTCTGAGAAAAGTGTATAAAGTATTTAGTTATGCGTTTTACAACCTTAAAACATATATAAGAAACAAAAAAAAAACAGACGGTGCTGTAAATGAAAAAAACAACCTGCAAATGAAACATCATGCACAGTAAATTAGAAACAAAAACATCCTATAAATGAAAAAACATTTTAAAAAAACAAAAATCCCTTAAAGCGGGTATTTTTTGAAACATAACCCCAGTGTTAAACCATCGAATACTGTACATTAGGGGTCACCAACGCGGTGCCCGCCGGCACCAGGTAGCCCGTAAGGACCAGATGAGTCGCCCGCTGGCCTGTTCTAAAAATAGCTCAAATAGCAGCACTTACCAGTGAGCTGCCTCTATTTTTTTAATTGTATTTATTTACTAGCAAGCTGGTCTCGCTTTGCTCGACATTTTTATTTCTAAGAGAGACAAAACTCAAATAGAATTTGAAAATCCAAGAAAATATTTGAAAGACTTGGTCTTCACTTGTTTTCTTTTTATTGTAAAGAATAATAAATACATTTTAATTTAATTATTAATTTTAGCTTATGTTTTTTCGACGAAGAATATTTGTGAAATATTTCTTCAAACTTATTATGAATAAAATAAAATACAAATATTCTGGCAAATCTAGAAAATCCACAGAATCAAATTTAAATCTTATTCCAAAGTCTTTTGAATTTCTTTTGAAATTTTTGTTCTGAAAAATCTACAAGAATAAATGATTTGTCTTTGTTAGAAATATAGCTTGGTCCAATTTGTTATATATTCTAACAAAGTGCCGATTGGATTTTACCCTATTTAAAACATGTCATCAACATTCTAAAATTAATTTTAATCATGAAAAATTACTAATGATGTTCCATAAATTCTTTTTATAATTTTTTCAAAAAGATTCAAATTAGCTAGTTTTAGTCTTAATTTTTTTCGGTTGAATTTTGAATTTAAAAGAGTCGAAATTGAAGATAAACTATGTTTCAAAATTTAATTTTATTTTTTTTCGTGTTTTCTCCTCTTTTAAACCGCTCAATTAAGTGGTTTTTTCATCATTTTTCTCTACAAAAAACCTTCCGTAAAAGGAAAAAAAATGTACGACGGAATGACAGACAGAAATACTCATTTTTTTTTATATATAGAGATTTATTTATTATAGGTAAATTGAGAAAATTGGCTATTTCTGGTCATTTATTTAAGTGTGTATCAAACTGGTAGCCCTTCGCATTGATCAGTACCCAAGAAGTAGCTCTTGGTTTCAAAAAGGTTGGTGACCCCGGCTGTACATGATGAATGCATGGTTCAATACCGTAAAACCAGACCTGGGCAAATTAAGGCCCGGGGGCCACATGCAGCCCGTTAAGCTTTTCAATCTGGCCCGCCGGACATTCCCAAACATTTTTTTTAGATCTTTAAGATGGAAAGTGTAACTGCCATTATGATGTGCAGTGATGTTTTCTAATGACCGAAAGTCTCCAACCATACTACTGTAAGTCTTTCAATGGTTGGAATCTGCGCTTTATGCATGATATTTTAGTGAGTAACATTGTCCTGATGCCAATATTATTTCGATACTTTTCTAAATAAAGGGGACTATACAAAAAAATTCCATTATTGGCTTATTTTTCTTTTTAAATCTTAGGGTGTGGCGGACCGGTACTTTTCAGAGGCGGTATGGTACTGAATATGATTCATTGGTATCCCGGTACTATACTAATACCCGTATACTAACTGTATTAGTTACTATGGTAATCTACGTTACAGCAATTCAGGCGAGGCACCAAGCAGTGTGGGCGGGGAGCGTTTCCACAGAGTGTTTCCAGAGCCTGAATTGTGGTTGTCAGGGACTGACGTGGAAGGAGATTTTTACAAGAAAGTTCTAAAGCTTAGTGATACATCACATATATCAGATTGTAGATGTTTTTGGTTTTTTTACCCTTAACGTTCATATTTCGCTGTGTTTGTTGCATTTTTGTTGCATTTGGCTTGATTGTAAAACACGTCGATTGAGAGGGGGTGTGACGTTCATATGAAGAGTTCATATGCAAAAGTAGATAAATCCATTTTGACTGATTCTGTATATCAACGATTTTCTGCCTGCTGGTGTTGCCGGCACATGTACAAGCGTACCATGGTTTATTTAATATCAACATAAGCAAGTCATGAAAGCCTAAACTTTTAAGAAATGCTGATGTAATGAATGGCTTTCAAGTAAGAGTGTTTGATGTGGTTTTACGTCAAAAGCAGATGTATCCAAATTATGATATGTCGCAAAAACAGATATCTCCAAAATCGTTTTCTTTGCGGTCGTTATTTCGCATAATATTCAAGATAAAGATAGAGAGAAAAACAGAACGTGAAATTTATCGAAAGCCACATTTCATCGTAACAACTGTTCACATTTCTTTACTTCATTATTTAACAGTTTCGATCCCTTGGTACGTATAAATCTAGCTGTCCCTGCGAACATTGTTTTTTCGTACTTGCTAACCGGACATGCTTTTTTGGAACTGTGACCTCACATATTTACCTTGTGCTTTTCAGCACAAAATGAAAAAACAAAACAAACAGTGTTGCAATGAAGACAATGTTTTATTAATAAAACAACCACAAATGCTCAACCTGGTTTGCCTATCAAAAACACTCCTGTGCAGATAACAGATCACTCATCATCGCTATCGACATTAGCTCCATGCTCGACAACATCGTTTAACGCAGCGGTGTAAAACTCACGGACACGCGTGCTAGCGCCAACATCAAATAATAACTTCAACACATCAGTTTTTTTCGCTGGCTTAACAGTGTTCACAGGAGAAGCTTCTGCTGGCGTGAACTGCTCCCATTTTTTGCCTCGTTTCAACAGGGAATGGAAGCAGTACTCCCCGTTGTATGTCTGCTTGATGCCGACTTGGTCCGGGTGGTCATTGCTTAGGAGCAATGATTTGGCCTCACTGAGCTTAAAGGAGCGTTTATATTGACAATGTTTACCTGCAGCGGCCTTAAAATTAAAGCAATGCCAATCCTGTGTGTAGCAATGGACTCTGCCGTGCCTTTGAAGAATGTCAATATAGTCCTCCGGCAGGAGCACAGATTCTTTTTTCCCGAATGTCCAGTTCAATCTGCCCAAACGCCCTGTCGGCAGGCAAGAAACTGTGACCCCGAACTGGAAAAGTATATTCAATCGTGAGGTCAGGAAACTGTCTCTTCTTCAGAGAAAGCAGCATTGTTAGGACACTAATGTTTTTGTTTTGGCCATAACTCGAGTCTGAAAATAGGCGCAAATGCTGTACCTGAGAGATTGCTTGGTGAACAACAGTAGAAAAGTAACGATTCAGTGCTGACGCAACCATATTGCTACCTTTGCCATTTTCATGCTCCATCCAAACATAAAGGTTTATGTCATCTTTACCCTGTGACATGCCAGGTCCCCGATGTCTAACTACACCAAACACGTACATGTAAAGTTGTCGCGAATAATACGCTTGTCCAATTGGTGTCTTGGGCAGAACCAAGTTCTCCATAATGTCAAAACACACTGTAAATGTGTCACCAACGCTGTTCATTATGTCGTAAAAACTCCTGGCACGTCGACGGCGCAGCAGAAATTCAATCAACTCTTCACGTTTTTCTGTTTCAGTTAACTCCGGGTCCTTAAGTCTGAGTTTGAGTTTCACACACTCGCTACACACATCTTTAGCAGGATGACCGAACCCTAAATCAAAGTCATAGCAAAACACACTGTGGTAAAGAGCATACGAGCACTGCTGGTGATTCTGATCCAAAAAGAGTTGATGCATTTTTTTGACACAGAGATCTGATGGGAGGTACTTCCGCCCTGGTGCCCCACGTCGAGCATAGTGACTCGCCCGACACGTAAATGTTTGGATGTGATCCTGGATGGCTCTCTTTTTCTCCAACTTTTGTTCCATATTTCTCGCACCTCCTCTTTGCTCGGGCATCGCCACACCATTTTCCAGCCAGTACTTTGCAACGTGTGACACTCTGTCTTTGTTTACACCTCGTAAAACAAGAAAGCGTGTTATGTGCATCTTCATACAGTTTTTGAATGTATTATATTTTATATTGTATTGTATTAAACTTATTGATTTCTATGTGTAATAAATGCTGCTTAGAAGGTGGGGGCGGGGGAGTAAATCATAACATGTACTCAGTTTCCTTTAGTTAGATACTTACACAATATACTCAAGAAAGAAGCCTTGCACACGCTGATCCGTTCTTTGCTGGCTTTTAGGAGGTAGTATTTAACAGACACCTCTCGCTGTTTTTGTTTGTCTGTATCTGTCACCTTTGTCCGTCTTCGATTACAAGTTTGTATATCCATGTAAGACAGCAATGTTGCATCCTGTTTGACTTTATCCTGAGTCAAATAAAACTGTCCCCTCATATACGCCAAATCCTCAGGAGACAGGGTAGAAGCGACACACATAGCGTTGTTGTTGTGCGCACATGCGATTGTTTGGAGTTTACCGTCGCCGCTGTGTCGAGCTTTTTTGGCCAAAGTTCGTGCAGACCCCTCTGGCATGCGCTTTTTTTTACGCCCTTGTGTCGATAAAACTACTGGCTCGTCCATTTCAGCGCTGGCCTCCATTGCTGTAGCAGAAACCACTAGCTTCCAAATTACTCATGCGTGGATAACAACACTGAGTGAGTCCGTGCGCGCTGCCATTTTGTTTGTCACGTGATCCCGTACTGCAGCGCTGGTTGGGCAAACAGATATATATCGGCTTTTGTGGTAGATGATTCATGGCGCTTATCGGCCGTTGCAATAAATCGCTGAACTAAATGACGTTAAAAGCGGCACTTGTCCGGATTTGCAAACAAATTGATTTTGGTATACCACAATAGAAGTGGCGGACTATATATTACCGAGGCTGGGCTAAACTTGATCAAAATGGCATTTATCGGTTTTTGGGTATGAACTCTTCATATGTTCTCAATATTCAGGGTTTTATCGTTCATAGAAAAAAATGTAATTCCATTCTGTTTTTAAGGCGGTCTGTCGTAACATTTTTAGCGTTCAATCAGACTTTATTGTGAGGTTTTGTATTAGTTTTCCTAAAAATTGATGATCTGGCCCCCAGACACTTTTTTTTTTCAAAATAATTGCCCAGGCCTGCGTAAGACGAACTCGACCTTGTTCTTATTTGGTGTTCCCCAGGGTCCCTGCAAGGCGAGTACCAGAGAAGACTTTACAAGGAGCTGCTGGCGAACTACAACCGCCTGGAAAGGCCAGTGGTCAACGACTCGGCCGCCATCCTGGTGGAGCTCGGCTTCACGCTTCTGCAGATCATTGATGTGGTGAGCGCCATACACCGTATTTTCCGGACCATAGGGCGCACCGGATTATAAAGCGCACTGCCGATGAGCCGGTCTATTCAGGTCTTTTTTCATACAAAAGGAGCACCGGATTTTAATGCGCATTCAAGGAGTCAAAAATATGATTTTTTTTCTAAATATAAAACACTTCCTTGTGTGGGCTACATAACATGTGATGGTGGTTCTTTGCTCAAAATGTGGGTGGAGGCAAGGGCGCTGCTAGAAAATAATAATCTAGAAACCATGACATACATCCATCCATCCATTTTCTACTGCTTATTCCCTTTTGACATCATGATGAAAATACAGATGGCATGTTGAAATACTAAACAGTTTATAAAACACGTTAACATCACACCGCGGTGAGGGATGTCTCGTTTTGGTTTCGTATGTCTTGTGAATTGCATGTTTTACTAACCCTGTTTCCATATGAGTTGGGAAATTGTGTTAGATGTAAATATAAAAAGGAATTCAATGGTTTGGAAATCCTTTTTTACCCATATTCAATTGAATGCACTACAAAGACAAGATATTTGATGTTCAAACTCATAAACTTTGTTGGTTTTTTTTGCAAATAATAATTAACTTAGAATTTCATTGCTTTAACACGTGCCAAAGTAGTTGGGAAAGGGCATGTTCACCACTTTGTTACATCACCTTTTCTTTTAACAACACTTAATAAAAGTTTGGGAACTGAGGAAACTAATTGTTGAAGCTTTGAAAGTGGAATTATTTCCCATTGTTGTTTTATGTAGAGCTTCAGTCGTTCAACAGTCCGGGGTCTCCGGTGTCGTATTTTACGCTTCATTCATAATGCGGCGCACATTTTCGATGGGAGACAGGTCTGGACTGCAGGCTGGCCAGGAAAGTACCCGCACTCTTTTTTTACGAAGCCACGCTGCTATAACACGTGCTAAATGTGACTTGGCATTATCTTGCTGAAATAAGCAGGGGCGTCCATGAAAAAGACGGCACTTAGATGGCAGCATATGTTGTTCCAAAACCTGTATGTACCTTTCAGCATTAATGGTGCCTTCACAGATGTGTAAGTTACCCATGCCTTGAGCACTAATGTACCCCCATACCATCACTGATGCTGGCTTTTGAACTTTGCGTCGATAACAGTCTGGATGGTTCGCTTCCCCTTTGGTCCGGGTGACACAATGTCAATTATTTCCAAAAACAATTTGAAATGTGGACTCGTCAGACCACAGAACACTTTTCCACTTTGCATCAGTCCATCTTAGATGATCTGGGGCCCAGATAAGCCGGCGGAGTTTCTGGATGTTGTTGATAAATGGCTTTCACTTTGCATAGTAGAGCTTTAGCTTGCACCTACAGATGTAGCGACAAACTGTATTTAGTGACAGTGGTTTTCTGAAGTGTTCCTGAGCCCATGTGGTGATATCCTTTAGAGATCGATGTGGGTTTTTGATACAGTGCCGTCTGAGGGATCGAAGGTCACGGTCATTCAATGTTGGTTTCTGGCCATGCCGCTTACGTGGAGTGATTTCTCCAGATTCTCTGAACCTTTTGATGATATTATGGACCGTAGATGTTGAAATCCCTAAATTTCTTGCAATTGCACTTTGAGAAACGTTCTTCTTAAACTGTTTGACTATTTGCTCGCGCAGTTGTGGACAAAGGGGTGTACCTCGCCCCATCTTTTTTTGTGAAAGACTGAGCATTTTTTGGGAAGTTGTTTTTATACCCAATCATGGCACCCAATTAGCCTGCACACCTGTGGGATGTTCCCAATAAGTGTTTGGTGAGCATTCCTGAACTTTATCAGTATTTTTTGCCACCTTTACCAACTTCTTTGTCACCTGTTGCTGGCATCAAAATCTAAAGTAAATGATTATTTGCAAAAAAAAATATTTATCAGTTAAACATCAAATATGTTGTCTTTGTAGCATATTCAACTGAATATGGGTTGAAAATGTTTTGCAAATCATTGTATTCCGTTTATATTTACATCTAACAATTTCCCAACTCATATGGAAACGGGGTTTGTACATACAATTTTTCTAAAAGTAAACACAACCAAAATTATTCCGTATATTCCGGGTTATAAGGCGCACTGTCGATTACTGCAAAAATGAAAGGGTTTTAAGTTTGCCTTATAGTCCGAAAAACAGGGTACATGTCACTATGATGCATTGAATGGGAAACTGCTGTTTGCATATTTTACATTTAAATGTATTTAACGTAATGTTTTGTTATGTGCAAGCACTAATGTATCCCATCAGTGGAGAGATGATAAATGTCTTTGTCACGGTTTTATTCTGGACCAGTCAATTCCGATGACTACTTGTGCTAGAGGGGTTATTAAAAAGTAATGTTTGCGCATGACAGAGCAAGGTGGTACATCATATTCCATGCACTCCCCCCCCCCTTTTTTTTTCTCTGCGGGCAATAGAAATTACCTCATTTTCTTTTTTTAGTCTAATGTGTGTACGACCGTAGCCATATGCATCCACGGGACATAATGTGCTGCCACTTTGGGCCACTGTTAAATGCTGGCGGAAGTAATGCACTTCTGCTGTTTGACTTCGATTCCACAAAGACCCTCCGGACTGATTCACACGGTTCCGGACACACATCACACATCACACACACACACACACACACACACACACACACACACACACGCTCACACATCGTTCATTAATACTCTCTCAGAATTCTCGAGTAAAGTCTTGCTTGAATGCTTTTGGAGCCAACATAAATAACCCTTGAACACATTACAATTGGGCTGGGCGATACGGCTATAACTACAAACCCCGTTTCCATATGAGTTGGGAAATTGATGTAAATATAAACGGAATACAAAGATTTGCAAATCCTTTTCAACCCATATTCAATTGAATGTACTACAAAGACAATATATTTGATGTTCAAGCTCATTAACTTTATTTTTTTTTGCAAATAATAATTAACTTGGAATTTCATGGCTGCAACACATGCCAAAGTAGTTGGGAAAGGGCATGTTCACTACTGTGTTACACCACCTTTTCTTTTAACAACACTCAAAAAACTTTAGGATCTGAGGAAATTAATTGTTGAAGCTTTGAAAGTGGAATTACTTCCCATTCTTGTTTTATGTAGAGCTTCAGTCGTTCAACAGTCCGGGGTCTCCGCTGTCGTATTTTACGCTTTATAATGCGCCACACATTTTCGATGGCAGACAGGTCGGGCCAGGAAAGTACCCGCACTCTTTTTTTAAAAAGCCCCGCTGTTGTAACACGTGCTGAATGTGGCTTGGCATTGTCTTGCTAAAATAAGCAGGGGCGTCAATGAAAAAGACAGCGTTTGGATGGCAGCATATTTTGTTCCAAAACCTGTATGTTCCTTTCAGCATTAAAGGTGCCTTCACAGATATGTAAGTCACCCATGCCTTACGCACTAATGCACCCCCATACCATCACAGATGCTGGCTTTTGAACTTTGCGTCGATAACAGTGGATGGTTCGCTTCCCCTTTGGTCCGGATGACACAATGTCGAATATTTCCAAAAACAATTTGAAATGTGGACTCGTCAGACCACAGAACACTTTTCCACTTTGCATCAGTCCATCTTAGACGTTTCTGGAGGTTGTTGATAAATGGCTTTCGCTTTGCATAGTAGAGCTTTAACTTTCACTTACAGATGTAGCGACAAACTGTATTTAGTCACAGTGGTTTTTGAAGTGTTCCTGAGCCCATGTGGTGATATCCTTTAGAGATTGATGTGGGTTTTTGATACAGTACCATCAGAGGGATCAAAGGTCACAGTCATTCAATGTTGGTTTCCGGCCACGCCGCTTACGTGGAGTGATTTCTCCAGATTCTCTGAACCTTTTGATGATATTGTAGATTGTAGATTTTGAAATCCTTAAATTTCTTGCAATTGCACTTTGAGAAACGTTGTTTTTAAACTGTTTGACTATTTGGTCACGCAGTTGTGGACAAAGGGGTGTACTTCGCCCCATCCTTTCTTGTTAAAGACTGAGCATATTTTGGGAAGCTGTTTTTATACCCAATCATAGCCACCCACCTGTTCCCAATTAGTTTGCACACCCGGGGGATGTTCCAAATAAATGTTTGATGAGCATTCCTCAACTTTATCAGTATTTATTACCACCTTTGGCAACTTTTTTGTCACGTCTTGCTGGCATCAAATTCTAAAGCTAATGAATATTTGTTATCAGTTTGAACATCAAATATGTTGTCTTTGTAGCATATTCAACTGAATATGGGTTGAAAATGATTAGTACATCATTGTATTCCGTTTTTATTTACATGTACACAATTTCCCAACTCATATGTAAACGGGGTTTGTATTTTGTTGCACACTATATACATTGCATCGTTATTTCCCTGGCTCAGCATTTTCGCCAAAGAGGTGGTGAGAAATGTTATTTTATTTTGTCATTAGTTCCTCCTTAGCTGTGTACATAAAACATTTAAAGGGTCCATATATCCAAATGCAGCAAAGAGCAGCAAGGGGACAAACATTAACCAGAAAATCAACCAGACAAAGGCACTCACAGCTTAAAAGCAGAAGATTTCTCAGTTGGGCGTTAAAGGCTTGGTGATTGAGGATCTTTGAGCCAAGGTCCGGGGGGGTCTGCCAAAAAAAAAGGCTCCACTCTTAAGACTGAATCCCAATTCTCCCCCTAAACAAGACCTGGGCTGCACATTAAGAATTTCAATCAAGCCCGCTGGACGTTCCTCATAATTTTTTTTAGACCTTTAACATCAAAACTGTAGCCACCTTTATGATGTGCGGTGCTGTTTTTGAATGACCGTAAGTCCTGAACTATAGAAAGTACTTCAATGGTTGAAATCTTGGCTTTTGGGTTTTATAAGTGTTACAAAATGATTCCCGGGTGCGACCACCGCTGCTGCTCACTGCTCCCCTCACCTCCCAGGGAGTGATCAAGGGGTTATGGGTCAAATGCAGAGAATAATTCCGCCACACCTAGTGTGTGTGTGACAATCAATCCATCAAAGTTTACTTATATAGCCCTAAATCACGGGTGTCTCAAAGGGCTGCAAAAGCCACAACGACATCCTCGGTTCAGCTCCCACATCAAGGCAAGGAAAAACTCAATCCAATGGGACAATGAGAAACCTTGGAGAGGACCGCAAATGTGGGACGTCGAGTGGGTCTAGCATAATATTGTGACAGTCCAGTCCATAGTGGATCTATCATAATAGCGAGAGTATAGTCCATAGTGGATCTAACATAATAGTGAGAGTGCAATCCATAGTGGATCCAACATAATAGTGAGAGTCCAGTCCATAGTGGATCTAACATAATTGTGAGAGTCCATTCCATAGTGGATCTAACATAATAGTGTGAGAGTCCAGTCCATAGTGGATCTAACATCTTTGTGAGAGTCCAGTCCATAGTGGATCTAACATAATAGTGAGAATCCAGTCCATAGTGGGTCTGACATAACAGTGAGAGTCCAGTCCTTAGTGGATCTAACATAATAGTGAGAGTCCAGTCCATAGTGGATCTAACATAATAGTGAGATTCCAGTCCATAGTGGATCTAACATAATAGTGAGAGTCCAGTCCATAGTGGATCTAACATAATAGTGAGAGTCCAGTCCATAGTGGATCTAACATAATAGTGAGAGTCCAGTCCATAGTGGATCTAACATAATAGTGAGTGTCCAGTCCATAATGGATCTAACATAATAGTGAGATTCCAGTCCATAGTGGATCCAACATAATAGTGAGAGTCCAGTCCATAGTGGATCCAACATAATAGTGAGAGTTCAGTCATTCTAATTCAATTGTGAGAGTCCAGTCCATTGTGGATCTAACATAATATAGTGAGAGTTTAGTCCATAGTGGATCTAACATAATAGTGGGAATCCATTCCATAGTGGATCTAACATAATAGTGAGAGTCCAGTCCATAGTGGATCTAACATAATAGTGTGAAAGTCCAGTCCATAGTGGATTTAACGTAATATTGTGAGAGTCTAGTCCATAGTGGATCTAACATAATAGTGAAAGTCCAGTCCATAGTGGATCTAACATAATAGTGAGAGTCCAGTCCATAGTGGATCTAACATAATAGTGAGAGTTCCGTCATTCTAATTCATTTGTGAGAGTCCAGTCCATAGTGGATCTAACATAATAGTGAGAGTCCAGTCCATAGTGGATCTAACATAATAGTGAGAGTCCAGTCCATAGTGGATCTAACATAATAGAGAGAGTCCAGTCCATAGTGGATCTAATATAATAGTGTGAAAGTCCAGTCCATAGTGGATTTAACATAATATTGTGAGAGTCTAGTCCATAGTGGATCTAACATAATAGTGAGAGTCCAGTCCATAGTGGATCTAACATAATAGTGAGAGTCCAGTCCATAGTGGATCTAACATAATAGTGAGAGTTCCGTCATTCTAATTCATTTGTGAGAGTCCAGTCCATAGTGGATCTAACATAATAGTGGTAAAATCCAGTCCATAGTGGATTTAACATAATATTGTGAGAGTCCAGTCCATAGTGGATCTAACATAATAGTGAGAGTCCAGTCCATAGTGGGGTCAGCAAGAGACCATCCAGAGCAAAGACAAGTCAGCAGCGCAGAGACGTCGCTAACAGATGCTCAGGTGAGCGGTCCACCCCGGGTCCCGAATTTTGACAGCCAGTGCTTCATCCGTGGCCACCGAACCTGTGCCTCCCTTCCCCCTCCACAAGGGAGAGGGGGGCAGAGCAGAAACGAAACGGAAGATCAGCTGGTCTAAAAGGGGCGTCTATTTAAAGGCTAAAATATACAAATGAGTTTTAAGATGGGACTTAAATGCTTCTAGTGAGGTGGCATCTCTAACTGAGTCCTGGAGCCCCAATAGAAAACGCTCTATAGCCCGCAGACTTTTTTTGGGCTCTGGGAATCACTAATAAGCCGGAGTTCTTTGAACGGAGATTTCTTGCCGGGACATACAGTACAATACAATCAACAAGATAGTAAAAGAGTGCGGGTACTAGACTGGCCTGCCTGTAGTCCAGACCTGTCTCCCATTGAAAATGTGTGACGCATTATGAAGCCTAAAATAGCACAACGGAGACCCCGGACTGTTGAACAACTCAAGCTGTACATCAAGCAAGAATGGGAAAGAATTCCACCTGTAAAACTTAAAAAATGTGTCTCCTCAGTTCCCAAGCTGAACTCAATTGCCATTATGGCATATGAAAGACTTCAATCAATCAATGTTTACTTATATAGCCCTAAATCACTAGTGTCTCAAAGGGCTGCACAAACCACAACACAAACCACTACGACATCCTCGGTAGGCCCACATAAGTGCAAGGAAAACTCACACCCAGTGGGACGTCGGTGACAATGATGACTATGAGAACCTTGGAGAGGACGAAAGCAATGGATGTCGAGCGGGTCTAACATGATACTGTGAAAGTTCAATCCATAATGAATTTAGCACAGCCGCGAGAGTCCAGTCCAAAGCGGATCCAACACGGCAGCGAGAGTCCCATTCACATCAGAGCCAGCAGGAAACCATCCCAAGCAGAGGCGGATCAGCAGCGCAGGGATGTCCCAAGCCGATACACAGGCAATCGGTCCATCCTGGGTCCCGACTCTGGACAGCCAGTACGTCCTCCATGGCTATCGGATCGGACCGGACCCCCTCCAAAAAGGTCCTGACTTTGGACGAGCGGTCCATCCTGGGTCCCGACTCTGGACAGCCAGTACGTCATCCATGGCCATCGGATTGGACCAAACCCCCTCCACAAGGGTCCTGACTCTGGACGAGCGGTCCATCCTGGGTCCCGACTTTGGACAGCCGGTACGTCATCCATGGCCATCGGATCGGACCAAACCCCCTCCACAAGGGTCCTGACTCTGGACGAGCGGTCCATCCTGGGTCCCGACTCTGGACAGCCAGTACGTCATCCATGGCCACCGGATCGGACCAAACCCCCTCCACAAGGGTCCTGACTCTGGACGAGCGGTCCATCCTGGGTCCCAACTCTGGACAGCCAGTACGTCATCCATGGCCATCGGATCGGACCAAACCCCCTCCACAAGGGTCCTGACTCTGGACGAGCGGTTCATCCTGGGTCCCATATCTGGACAGCCAGTACGTCATCCATGGCCATCGGATCGGACCAAACCCCCTCCACAAGGGTCCTGACTCTGGACGAGCGGTCCATCCTGGGTCCCGACTCTGGACAGCCAGTACATCATCCATGGACATCGGATCGGACCAAACCCCCTCCACAAGGGTCCTGACTCTGGACGAGCGGTCGATCCTGGGTCCCGACTCTGGACAGCCAGTACGTCATCCATGGCCATCGGATCGGACCAAACCCCCTCCACAAGGGTCCTGACTCTGGACGAGCGGTCCATCCTGGGTCCCGACTCTGGACAGCCAGTACGTCATCCATGGCCATCGGATTGGACCAAACCCCCTCCACAAGGGTCCTGACTCTGGACGAGCGGTCCATCCTGGGTCCAGACTTTGGACAGCCGGTACGTCATCCATGGCCATCGGATCGGACCAAACCCCCTCCACAAGGGTCCTGACTCTGGACGAGCGGTCCATCCTGGGTCCCGACTCTGGACAGCCAGTACGTCATCCATGGCCACCGGATCGGACCAAACCCCCTCCACAAGGGTCCTGACTCTGGACGAGCGGTCCATCCTGGGTCCCAACTCTGGACAGCCAGTACGTCATCCATGGCCATCGGATCGGACCAAACCCCCTCCACAAGGGTCCTGACTCTGGACGAGCGGTTCATCCTGGGTCCCATATCTGGACAGCCAGTACGTCATCCATGGCCATCGGATCGGACCAAACCCCCTCCACAAGGGTCCTGACTCTGGACGAGCGGTCCATCCTGGGTCCCGACTCTGGACAGCCAGTACATCATCCATGGACATCGGATCGGACCAAACCCCCTCCACAAGGGTCCTGACTCTGGACGAGCGGTCGATCCTGGGTCCCGACTCTGGACAGCCAGTACGTCATCCATGGCCATCGGATCGGACCAAACCCCCTCCACAAGGGTCCTGACTCTGGACGAGCGGTCCATCCTGGGTCCCAACTCTGGACAGCCAGTACGTCATCCATGGCCACCGGATCGGACCAAACCCCCTCCACAAGGGTCCTGACTCTGGACGAGCGGTCCATCCTGGGTCCCATATCTGGACAGCCAGTACGTCATCCATGGCCATCGGATCGGACCAAACCCCCTCCACAAGGGTCCTGACTCTGGACGAGCGGTCCATCCTGGGTCCCGACTCTGGACAGCCAGTACATCATCCATGGACATCGGATCGGACCAAACCCCCTCCACAAGGGTCTTGACTCTGGACGAGCGGTCCATCCTGGGTCCCGACTCTGGACAGCCAGTACGTCATCCATGGCCATCGGATGGGACCAAACCCCCTCCACAAGGGTCTTAACTCTGGACGAGCGGTCCATCCTGGGTCCCGACTCTGGAGAGCCAGTACGTCATCCATGGCCATCGGATCGGACCGGACCCCCTCCACAAGGGAGAGTGGGACATTGGAGAAAAAGAAAAGAAACGGCAGATCAACTGGTCTAAAAAGGGAGTCTATTTAAAGGCTAGAGTAGACTTCAAGACTTACTGTAGATCTCAACTGTAGATTTTGTGAACCGTACCATCCCTGCTTGGCAGCCAATGTATAAACCAACAAACACACCCCAAGGGATTTTTATATCCCCGAAGAGACTGACATGAAGCTTTCAACTAACATCTGCATCATCTGCCGTCAGACAGCACGGGGGTGCTTTGCCATATGTGCCGCATTTGTCCGTGCAAACACGAAAAGTAAGGCGTGCGCTTGCAGATGTGTTGGGTAAACTGGTGCAGCCCCGAGAAAATAATCAGATTTGATGCCATTCCCTCAAAAGGTTTCCCCTGAATCCTTGCAGACTTTGTGCTTTGTTTACCCGTTCCCGAAGAAATCCTCATGTTTGCAGAAATGCAAATCTCACCTTGCAGTTTGCAGAGCAGCAACAACCGGGCTTTCTCCTACAGCTGTATCTTTATAAAACGCTTGACCAATGTTGTTATTGTTGCGCTTTTGCAGATGAATATTGTGTATGACTTAGGGCTGGGCCTATTTAGATTAGATTAGATTAGATAGTACTTTATTTAATCTAATTTTAATCTATTTGTCGATATACTCGATATATCGCGGGTTTGTCTCTGTGTGATACCAAAAATGACTATATCGTGATATTGGAGTATATGTTCTAACGCAGTTGATTTTAGCTGCAGGCATTACGCTACAGGCTCGTCTCTCTTTCTTGTGTCTCCTTCTCACAGACAGCAAACGCACCTTCTTACATACGTCACATACGTACGTATACGCCAGGGGGCACCAGGTCGCCCGTAAGGACCAGATGAGTAGCCCGCTGGCCTGTTCTAAAAATAGCTCATTTAGCAGCACTTACCAGTGAACTGTCTCTATTTTTAAAATTGTATTTATTTACTAGTAAGCTGGTCTCGCTTTGCTCGACATTTTTAATTCTAAGAGAGACAAAACTCAAATAGAATTTGAAAATCCAAGAGAATAGTTTAAAGCCTTGGTCTTCAGTTGTTTAAATAAATTAATTTGTTTTTTTTACTTTGCTTCTTATAACTTTTAGAAAGACAATTTTAGAGAATAAATACAACCTAAAAAATAATTTTAGGATTTTTAAACACATATACCTTTTTACCTTTTAAATTCCTTCCTCTTCTTTGCTGACAATTTAAATCAATGTTAAAGTATTTTTTTTTTATTATTGTAAAAAATACTAAATACATTTTAATTTAATTCTTCATTTTAGCTTCAGTTTTTTCGACGAAGAATATTTGTTAAATATTTCTTCAAACTTATTATGATTAAAATTAAAAAAAAATTATTCTGGCAAATCTAGAAAATCTGTACAATCAAATTTAAATCTTATTTCAAAGTCTTTTGAATTTCTTTAAAAAATTTAGTTTTGAATTAATGATTTGTCTTTGTTAGAAATATAGCTTGGTCCAATTTGTTATATATTCTAACAAAGTGCCGATTAGATTTTAACCTATTCAAAACATGTCATTAAAATTCTAAAATTAATCATAATCAGGAAAAATTACTAATGATGTTCCATAAATTATTTTTTTAATTTTTTCAAAAAGATTCGAATTAGCTAGTTTTTGTCTTCATTTTGTTTGGTTGAATTTAGAATTCAAAAGAGTTGAAATTGAAGATAAACTATGTTTCAAAATTAAATTTTCATTTTTTCTCCTCTTTTAAACCGTTTAATTAAGTGATTTTTTTCATCATTTATTCTCTACAAAAAAAACTTCTGTAAAAGGAAAAAAAAATGTACGACGGAATGACGGACAGAAATACCCATTTCTTTATGCATATAGATGTATTTATTAAAGGTAAATAGAGCAAATTGGCTATTTCTGGCAATTTATTTAAGTGTGAATCAAAATGGTAGACCTTCGCATTAATCAGTACCCAAGAATAGCTCTTGGTTTCAAAAAGGTTGGTGACCCATGGTATACGCCCTTGCGGAGCAGAGAAGTAGCAGCATGGGTAACGTTAGCTGCGATGCTAGCGGAGCCGTGCGTGTGGTAATACGAGAGAAAGAAGGTGCGAATGTGGTAACAAATGAAGGCAGAATTAATTCCCAAAATAAACAGCAGGGGGTTTGGCTTCAAGCGGGAAGATGTCGAACAGACAACCGTAATATGTCAAGTGTGGGGCAAAAATGTTGCTACAAAAAAGTAGCATTACTGCTAATATGTAGTGTTATGCCCATTTGATTGTAGACTCTTACTGACACCTAGTGGCAATATGAAAATACTTCACCTCGTTAGTTTGGGCACTTCCGGGTTGACGATGTCAGCTCAGTTCATGAGACAAATTGAGAAGTAGACAAGTTGCGTTAGCTCTTACAAGCCTCGGAAAAGATAAGTCTGTAAGTAAACTGTTTAACTTGTTTATGTAACTCAATATCAAGGTGGAAAGTGGTTCAATTTGATGTTTATTGAAAAACTATTTTTTTTAATGTTTTGAGGACTTAAAATGGCGGCCAGTCGTATATTTCCACCATCGAAGTAGTTTCAACACTCAGCAGTATTTGTTTGTTGATAATGCTGTACATTTGTGTAAAGCTAATATTTACATATTGTGTATTATATATTTTAGTATGTTATTTGAATCATATAGCTTATACATTTGTCATTGTGTGCATTTCAGTTTTATCTAAAATAAAAGTCCAGCGCAAGACAAAAGTAAAGTTTGGAAAAGACAAAGCAAGATCGACAACAATAAAGGGCATGCATAGATTAATCTGCTTTGGAACTTTAACAGATATTTTATAACCTCAACACGTATAGTTAGGGCAGAACATGTAGCATCATTTGAAAAGTCCCCTGCTTGAGAATGAAGAGTGCTTACTCCGCATGTCAACATCTCTGTTCGGTGCCACACCATCAAAATGCCGAGGCAAGCATTTCCAGATCAACACCGCATGAAAAAAATAGTCAACAACAAAAGGAGATAACGTCCGCAGGAACCTACCACATTGCGAAGGACAAACAGTTTTTGATTTCCTATTATGCAGCTCATTTTTATTTGACACTTATTGAAATATCTTGTGTGATATTTTTTTTTGTACAGAACGCCACAACAATAGTTTAAAACAAATGAAGTGCACTTTATTTGTTTTAAACTATTGTAGTGGTGTTATGTGCAAAAAGTGCACTTTAATTTAGTGTTGTTTTGATATGTCATCTTACTGACATCATGCACAAAAGTGCACTCATAGCTTGTTTTAAAATGTCTGACAATCTGTCACAACATGGTTTGGATTAAAGTTGTTTCTTCGATGCAGAGAATGATTTGCACGGGCGAGATGTGACTGTGATTACATCTTTTATTTATATAATATATACAAAACGGAAAACAAAAACACTTGCTCGATGGCATGAAAGACAATTAACTATAAACCTAAACAGCACGATGGCATGACTATATACAAACGAAACAAAAGACACTAGCTGTGGCATAAACAAAACAATACTAGCACTGAGGCATAAATACAAAAACTTACTTCGAGCGAAACAAGGGGCATGAATAACGAGGTGTTCGAGGACCTGAAGGTAGCAACAGCATGGTAGGGTGTCTGAGTGTGTGAAGATCCCAGAATGAAGACAAGAAAAAGAGTGACTTAAGTAGCTATGATAATTAGTGAAAACAGGTGTGAGGCTGAGGACAGGGATGTGACATGACAGGTGAAAACTAATGAGTTGGCATGGAGACGAAAACAAACCAGGAAGTGCCAAGACAGAACTCAAATGTCCAAAAAACTAAACATAACCCGACCAAAACCAAAACATAAACTTACAGGCGTGACACAATCTTGCACTTTCTGTTTCGGAAATGACATGAATGTTTGTGCCACTGCTTAATAACTGTTTAATAAATACAATAAGTTGTGGTTTCCCTCTCTGCATGAAAGTTTAAAATGAGCATATATCAATGCAGAATGAGGAAGAATGTTTTAATGTGGACACATAGAATCATCATACTGCTGTGATTATATGTATCAAGTGTTCATTCAAGGTTAAGGCAAAAATATGGAGATGTATATCGTGTATCGCGATATGGCCTAAAAAATATCGAGATATTAAAAAAAAGGCCATATTGCCCAGCCTTGGTATGACTGTGTTTTTTCTGGTTAACAGGACGAGAAGAACCAAGTGCTGATGACGAATGCCTGGCTGCAGCTGGTGAGTTTCCGGGAAGACTTTCTACAAAACGATGGGAGTTTGTGGCAATTTGTGTCCATACGTTTGGAATAACGTTCATAGGGCTCGCTGATCCATCACTGTCAGTTACTACAGTTGGTCTCTACATCTGTAAGTGCAAGTTACAACTCTGCTATGCAAAGCCAAAGCCATTTATCAACAACACCCAGAAACACCGACAGGTTTGCTGGGCCCGAGCTCATCTGAGATGGACTGATGCAAAGCGGAAACGTGTTCTGTGGTCTGATGAGTCCACATTTCAAATTGTTTTTGGAAACTGTGGACGTCGTATACTCGGAACAAAGAGGACGAGAACCATCCGGACTGTTATGGGCGCAAAGTTCATAAACCAGCATCTGTGATGGAATGGGGGTGTATTAGTGCCCAAGGCATGGGTGACTTACACGTCTGGAAGGCACCATTATTGCTGAAAGGTACATACAGGTATTGGAGCAACATATATTGCCATCCAAGCAACGTTATCATAGACCCCTGCTTATTTCAGAAAGAAAATGCCAAGCCATGTCTTACAACAGCGTGGCTTCATAGTAAAAGAGTGCGGGTACTAGACTGGCCTGCCTGTAGTCCAGACCTGTCTCCCATTGAAAATATGTGGTGCAATATGAAGGCTAAAATATGAAAATGGAGACTGTTAAAACAACTTAAGCTGTACATCAAGCAAGAATGGGAAAGAATTCCACCTGAAATGCTTCAAAAATGTGTCTCCTCAGTTCCCAAACGTTGACTGAGTGTTGTTAAAAGGAAAGGCCATGTAACACAGTGGTAAAAATGCCCCTGTGACAACTGTTTTGCAATGTTGCCATTAAATTCTAAGTTAATCATTATTTGCAAAACAAAGTTAAGTTTCTCAGTTTGAACATTAAATTTTAACCCACAACTAGCTGAAGACTGTCACTGATCACCAATCAACATCAGGTGCACTCGTAGCATCCACATAAAGAAAGTAAAGATACTGTTGACACCACGGCGTCAAAAGGGAAATGAAACAAATTTCAAACACCAAACAGGAAATAACAAAGGAGGGCCAAGAAAATACCAAAAGTCCAGCTACATCTGAGATCTGGAGGGTCAGGTTCAGTCAATATGCTTTTGTGAATGTTGTTTTGTGCAAGGCTCTTCCATTTGTCTTCGCACAAAATATTCTGAAGACATTTCCCGGGAGTTGAGGAATATTAAACTAAGTAGTATATTCGTTGCTGAGTCCCATAATGTTTGCCCACACTGCAGCACGATGCATTTTTTACTTAATGGTGAACAGTTAACTGGATAGAACAAAAACAAAGGGAATTCCCTTAAACATGACAGAGTTTGTCCAGGGTTTAATGAAATATTTCAACGCTGGCAATACGGCAAACGTAAGCTCCAGAGCATTTAATCACAGATGTAGAAAAGTATGCATTAAAGAAAATTGTATTTTGAATTTTATAAGCCTGTGGAGAATGTGCACTGCTTGCATATTTACAAGAATAGGGTTCCTTTAGTGGAGACTGACCATACGTCCTCTTTTCTCCGGGCATGTCCTCTTTTGCGGGACTGTCCGGGGTGTCCGGGTGGAGTTTCTTAAATGCCTCAAATGTCCGGAATTTTGAGTTAGGGTTAGTTTTTTTTTTGGGGGGTGTGGAGGTAACATCCCTCTAAAGTCACACAAAAACAGGTCAAATCATCACTGTGCACAATTTCCATATGTCGACAACGTCAGCAAATCTTGTGAGGTGGACTAAGTCCACAAATGTTTAACTCGTTATTTGGCTTCCATGTTGGTTTAGGCCAGGGGTGTCCAAACTTTTTCACAGGGGGGGCTGCATGGGGAGTAAGAAAATTTAGTCGACGCCTGAAAGCCGACTGCAAGTAAAGTAACACACACACAAACATACTGTATATGTTAGACTGACCAAACCTCTTCTTTTCCCGGGACTGTCCGGGCGGGGTTGCTTAAATGCCTCAAAGTTCCGGCGTTTTGAGTCAGGGTTGTGTGTATTTTCAATGTACGTCCAGGGTTAAGAAGGGCTTTAGAACAAAACAAATTGTGAAGGTGTGCATACGCAGCTAAAGTCTTGAGGGAGGGGCAGAGACGGAGAGAGCGTGGAAGTGGATTGATTTCCAATCAAGGCATACTTAGTCAACAGCCATACAGGTCACACTGAGGGTGGCCGTATAAACAACTTGAACACTGTTGCAAATATGCGCCAAACCAAACAAGAACGACAAACACATTTCGGGAGAACATTCGCAACGTAACACAACATAAACACAACAGAACAAATACCCAGAACCCCTTGCAGCACTAACTCTTCCGGGACTCTACTATAAACACCCCCCGCTACCACCAAACCCCCGCCCTCATCTTCCGAATTTGGAGTTCTCAAGGTGGGCAAGTATGCATCAAAGGCATACATACATCCAGGTTAAAGATGTCCAATAATATCGGACTGCCGATATTACCAGCTGATAATTGCTTTAAAATGTAATATCGGAAATCATCGGTATCGGTTCCCAAAAGTTAAAGTATGACTTTTTAAAAACACTGCTGTTCGGAGTGGTACACGGATGTAGGGAGAAGTACAGAGCGCCAATAAACCTTAAAGGCACTGGCCCTATCACATAATATCTACGGATTTTCACACACACACAAGTGAAAGCAAGGCATACTTGGTCAACAGCAATACAGGTCACACTGAGGGTGGCGGTATAAACAACTTTAACACTGTTACAAATATGCGCCACACTGTGAACCCACACTAAACAACAACAACAAACACATTTCGGGAGAACATCCGCACCGTAACACAACATAAACACAACGGAACAAACACCCAGAACCCCTTTCAGCACTAACTCTTCCGGGACGCTACAATATACACCACCCACTGCTACCCCACCACCCCCCGCCCCCAAACGCTGATTACGCCACATCAAATATTCAACTTTGAGAAATATTTTGGTTGGAATATTTTGCATATTTTTTGTGTTTGCCATAAAAAAACAGTTTTGTTCGACAAAAAAGGGCGGAAAAAAACTAACAAACAAAAACAACATAAAAAAAAAAACCTAAAACATTTTGAAATGAGGAATAAATCTGAAGTTGATTTCGACTCCAGAGATTTAAGCGTTAAATATAAAATGTATGCACATATTATCATCATTTTATGATCCAAGCATAACACTTTATACTGCAATAAATACACCTACACGTTTTAAATTAAAAGAAATAGAAAAAACTACCAGCATCAGTAAAGTTTGGATCAGTGAAGGAAAATAGAAAGTGAAAGAATGTTTATAACTAAATACGTTTACATATGCACACATATTTGTCTTCTTTTTTTATTATTTATTTTGATGAATTACGTAACGTTCATGACAACTTTTTTCCAAAACACGATACGGAATGTGAGATATAACAGGACAATGCATACGTTTATCATTTGTTTTCAAAACGCTTTCAAAAAAGTGGGACTCCAAAAATTACAGTGGGACTACATTTTTATGACTTGATGGGGTCCCTGGGACCCCATTCTGAACATTCCTAGCGCCAACACTGCTGTCAACAGAGGAGAAAAAATGCTTTATTTAAATAAATACATTATTTATAAAGCAAGTTCAAGTATCATTGGCAAATTTTCACCTTGTCCCGCACCTTGGTACGTATATGTGTCCTCTTTTTGGGATTTCAGAACATGGTCAGCCTACTTTAGTGACTTTTTGTAAGAAACAGCCCTCTTTAGTTTCAGTAGACTTTAGGAATTACACATAAATGCCACCCAGTAATACATTTAAGAGACTCTGTCTGTCTCTCAGTATTGGACTGACGTCTACCTGAGTTGGAACCCTGAGACCTACCCCGGTGTCCAGAACCTTCGATTCCCTTCCGACCAAATCTGGACTCCTGACATCCTTCTCTACAACAGGTCAGTTTTCTTCCTTCTCGTTCCTGCAGTTTGCATGTTGCCGCCTCACATGTGCATCTGTTCATGGGAAGGAAAGCCAACGTTATGGGCTAAGACATTTTTTAAGACAGAGTGGTTTGAAGAAGCTTCCGTATTTTTGCACTTAAAATCCTTGTTTTTTTTCCCTCAAAACTTGACAGTGCGCCTTATAACCCGGTGCGCCTTATGTGCGGAATAATTCTGGTTCCGCTTACCGACCTCGAAGCTATTTTATTTGGTACATGGTGAAATGATAAGTGTGACCAGTAGATGGCAGTCAAACATAAAATATACGTGTAGACTGCAATATGATGGCAGTCACAAATAAGAGATCAATCAATCAATGTTTATTTATGCAGCCCTAAATGACAAGTGTCTCAAAGGGCATCCTCGGTTCAGAGCCCTCATAAGGGCAAGGAAAAACTCACAACCCAGTGGGATGTCAATGGGAATGACTATGAGAAACTTTGGAGAGGACCGCAGAGATGGGTGACCCCCACACTCTCGGGGAGACCGGATTCAATGGACGTCGAGTGGGTCTAACATAACATTGTGAAAGTCCAGTCCATAATGGATTTAAAATGATAGTAAAAGTCCAGTCCATAGTGGATCTAACATAATAGTGAGAGTCCAGTCCATAGTGGATCTAACATAATAGAGAGGGTCCAGTCCATAGTGGATCTAACATAAGAGAGAGAGTCCAGTCCATAATGGATCCAACATAATAGTGAAAGTCCAGTCCATAGTGGATCTAACATAATAGTGAGATTACAGTCTATAGTGGATCTAACATAATAGTGAGAGTCCAGTCTATAGTGGATCTAATATAATATTGTGAGAGTCCAGTCCGTAGTGGATCTAACATAATAGTGATAGTCCAGTCCATAGTGGATCTAACATAATAGTGAGAGTCCAGTCCATAGTGGATCTAACATGATAGTGTGTGTCCAATCCATAGTGGAGCTAACATAATAGTGTGAGTCTCGTCCATAATGGATCTAACATAATATTGTGAGAGTCCAGTCCATAGTGGATCTGACATAATAGTGAGAGTCTAGTCCATAGTGGATCTAACATAATAGTGAGAGTCCAGTCCATAATGGATCCAACATAATAATGTGAGAGTCCAGTCCATAGTGGATCTAACATAATAGTGAGAGTCCAGTCCATAGTGGATCTAACATAATAGTGAGAGTCCAGTCCATAGTGGATCCAACATAATATTGTGAGAGTCCAGTCCATAGTGGATCCAACATAATAGCGAGAGTCTAGTCCATAATGGATCTAACATAATAATGTGAGAGTCCAGTCCATAGTGGATCTAACATAATAGTGAGAGTCCAGTCCATAGTGGATCTAACATAATAGTGAGAGTCCAGTCCATAGTGGATGTAACATAATAATGAGAGGCCAGTCCATAGTGGATCTAACATAATAGAGAGAGTCCAGTCCATAGTGGATCTAACATAATAGAGAGAGTCCAGTCCATATTGGATCCAACATAATAGTGAAAGTCCAGTCCATAGTGGATCTAACATAATAGTGAGATTACAGTCTATAGTGGATCTAACATAATAGTGAGAGTCCAGTCCATAGTGGATCTAACTTAATATTGTGAGAGTCCAGTCCATAGTGGATCTAACATAATTGTGATAGTCCAGTCCATAGTGGATCTAACATAATAGTGAGAGTCCAGTCCATAGTGGATCTAACATAATCGTGAGAATCCAGTCCATAGTGGATCCAACATAATAGTGAGAGTCCAGTCCATAGTGGATCTAACATAATAGTGTGAGTCCAGTCCATAGTGGATCTGACATAATAGTGTGAGTCCCGTCCATAGTGGATCTAACATAATAGTGTGGGTCCAGTCCATGGTGGATCTAACATAATAGTGAGAGTCTAGTCCATAGTGAATCTAACATAATATTGTGAGAGTCCAGTCCATAGTGGATCTAACATAATAGTGAGAGTCTAGTCCATAGTGGATCTAACATAATAGTGAGAGTCCAGTCCATAATGGATCTAACATAATAATGTGAGAGTCCAGTCCATAGTGGATCTAACATAATAGTGAAAGTCCAGTCCATAGTGGATCTAACATAAGAGTGAGAGTCCAGTCCATAGTGGATCTAACATAATAGTGAGAGTCCAGTCCATAGTGGATCTAACATAATCGAGAGTCCAGTCCATAGTGGATATAACACAATAGAGAGAGTCCAGTCCATATTGGATCCAACATAATAGTGAAAGTCCAGTCCATAGTGGATCTAACATAATAGTGAGATTACAGTCTATAGTGGATCTAACATAATAGTGAGAGTCCAGTCCATAGTGGATCTAACATAATAGTGAGAGTCCAGTCCATAGTGGATCTAACATGATAGTGATAGTCCAGTCCATAGTGGATCTAACATAATAATGAGAGTCCAGTCCATAGTGGATCTAACATAATAGTGAGAATCCAGTCCATAGTGGATCTAACATAATAGTGAGAGTCAAGTCCATAGTGGATCTAACAGATTAGTGAGAGTCCAGTCCATAGTGGATCTAACAGATTAGTGAGAGTCCAGTCCATAGTGGATTTTTTTTCAATATTATGCAAAACCAACTTTTCTTACCTTCTAGTACTTGCTGATCTGTATTTGTGATCTGCATATGTCCTGAAAAATTGTGCACAACCGCCTTTGTGTTCCGCGCCGACAC
Source organism: Nerophis ophidion (assembly GCF_033978795.1). Taxonomy (NCBI): domain Eukaryota; kingdom Metazoa; phylum Chordata; class Actinopteri; order Syngnathiformes; family Syngnathidae; genus Nerophis; species Nerophis ophidion. Next base: position 20,140,725 of record NC_084615.1, read on the forward strand.
CATTTTTAATATAAACAAGTGTAAAGTTCTTACTTATATCTGTCAGTAAACTCGCCATGAAAGCGCTGAAACATACCGGTGTAGTGAGTATACATTATTCACCCAAGGAATTTTAGTTATTAGAGGATTCAGGTCGGACGTTTTTTTCACTGCACACATTTCCAGCGTTGATGTTATTGTTGATAGTATTGATATATTGTCTGGGGTTTTGTTTCGCAATATTATGCGTAAGCAACTTTTCTTACCTTCTGGTACCTGCTGATCTGTATTTGGGATCTGCATGAATCCTGAAAAATTGCTTCTTCTTTTTCTCTATCTTCTTGTTATGGGACATTCATCCTCCGCTGTTGCCAGTTCTAATATAAAGTAGTGTAAAGTTCTTACTTATATATGTCAGTGAACTCGTCATGAAAGCGCTAAAACATACCGGTGTAGTGAGTTTACATTATTCACCCAAGGAACTTTAGTTATTAGAGTTCCGGTTGGACGGTTACATTCAAATTAAAACAGTTAGCTCTATCTTTTTACATTTCTTCCACTTCCGTCTTTGCCCAAGACCAGACTTAAGACCAGGGGAGACAGGGCCTTCTCTGTGGTCGGCCCTAAGCTCTGGAACACTCTGCCGCTCCATGTTCAAACTGCTTCCACAGTGGAGTGTTGTAAGTCTCGTCTTAAGACCCACTTTTATTCTTTGGCTTTTAACACTACGTGAGTTGTGTGGTCCTCTGTCCTCTGTTGTCCTCTGTGTTTTTTATACACTTTGATTTTTATTTTACTGTTTTAATTGATTTTACCCTTTAAAATTGTTTTTAATCATATTTGTTTTTATATTGTTTTTATTGGTTTTATTTTTATTCATTTTTTGTTTTATTCAGTCATTGGTGGAGCATAATATTGTTTTTAATATGGCTGTGCAGCACTTTGGAAACGTTATTGTTGTTTAAATGTGCTATATAAATAAAGTGGATTGGATTGGATTTGCTGGAATGGCACTGAAAAAGGCAGATAACTCACATAGTACCACTATGTCTTTGTTTCTGTATATGTGCATGAAACAGTTAACGTTACATGTTGGTAACAAAAAAAAGCTGGGGTGTTAAGATGGACTTTTTCGGTCAAAGTGAGGACTCAAGCTGGAGACCTCCAAAGACACGACTCTAGTGCGGAAGATTAATGTGTGTGCATGTTTGTCCGAATCCCTCTGAGAAGTTCATTAAGACCTTTAATCCTGAGGGGATTGTTCACAACGATAATATGCTGACATTGTAATTATCCTAATGTGTTGTTAGAATTCACTTCAGTTGTTCTTTCTTACTTACACACACACACACAATTTTGTTTTGTTTGGGTCTAGAGAGTTTTCCCAATATTGAAGCCTCTCTAACTATTTTTTTCTAAGTTGTTTTTAGCTATAATCAAGAGGAATATTGATTATTGGAGTGGATTATTTTTATTAGAGATAAATGCCGATATTATCGGCCGGTAAATGCTTTAAAATGTAATATCGGAAATTTCAAAAAGTAAAAATTCTGACTTTTTAAAACGCCTCTGTATGGAGTGGTACACGGACGTAGGGAGAAGTACAGAGCTTTCATACTTGCCAACCCTCACGATTTTCCCGGGAGTGCAAGTTAAAGCTCTACTATGCAAAGCCAAAGCCATTTATCAACAACATCCAGAAACGCAGTTGGCTTTTCTGGGCCCGAAATCATCTTAGATTGACTGATGCAAAGTGGAAAAGTGTTTTTGGGTTTGACGAGTCCACATTTCAAATTGTTTTTGGAAATATTCGACATTGTGTCATCCAGACCAAAGGGGAAGCGAACCATCCAGACTGTTATTGACGCAAAGTTCAAAAGCCAGCATATGTGATGGAAAAATGGAATGAATTCCACTTTTAAAGCTTCAACAATTAGTTTCCTCATTTCCCAAACGTTTATTGAGCGTTGTTAAAAGAAAAGGTGATGTAACATAGTGGTGAACATGCCCTTTCCCAACTACTTTGGCATGTGTTGCAGCCATGAAATTCCAAGTTAATTATGATTTGCAAAAACAAATGAGGTGGCGACTTGTCCAGGGTGTACCCTGCCTTCCGTCCGATTGTAGCTGAGATAGGCGCCAGCGCCCCCCGCGACCCCGAAAGGGAATAAGCGGTAGAAAATGGATGGATGGAAAATTAAGTACTGGCTTTCCAGAGTCGGGACCCAGGATGGACCGCCTGTGTATCAGTTGGGCACATCTCTGCGTTGCTGATCCGCCTCCACTTGGGATGGTTTCCTGCTGGCTTCACTTTGGACGGGACTCCCGCTACTATATAAATGGGTTGTACTTGTATAGCGCTTTTCTACCTTCAAGGTACTCAAAGCGCTTTGACATTACTTCCACATTTACCCATTCACACACACATTCACACACTGATGGAGGGAGCTGCCATGCAAGGCGCCAACCAGCACCCATCAGGAGCAAGGGTGAAGTGTCTTGCTCAGGACACAACGGACGTGACGAGGTTGGTACTAGGTGGGATTTGAACCAGGGACCCTCGGGTTGCGCTCGGCCACTCTCCCACTGTGCCACGTCCAGTCCAGTCCAAAGTGGATCCACTTTGGACTGGACTCTCACCGTTATGTTAGATCCACTGTGGATCGGACTTTCACAATATCATGTTAGACCCACTCGACATCCATTGCTTTCGGTCCCCTAAGGGGGGGGTTTCTCATAGTCATTATTGTCACTGTCACCGACGTCCCACTTGGGTGAGTTTTTCCTTGCGCTTATGTGGGCTGTACCGAGGATGCCGTTATGGGTTGTGCAGCCCCTTGAGACACTTTTGATTTAGGGTTATATCAATAAACATTGATTGATTGATTGATTGATTGATGAGTTTGAACATCAAATATATTGTCTTTGTAGTGCAATCAATTGAATATGGGTTGAAAAGGATTTGCAAATCATTGTATTCTGTTTATATTTACATCTTACACAATTTCCCAACTCATATGGAACGGGGTTTGTAGATCTTCAACGTGGAAGCTGGACAGGACAAAATAAATAAATAACAAGTTTATCTGCTTTAACGCTTATAATAACGATACCACTAATACTAGGTCAATATTCAAGTCACAAAATGTAAATGGAGTATAGTTGGCGGTTTTTGGACGGTTATTTATTAGGTTTTATGGGTGGAATAAAGGACATCCCATTGACTCCGCTGTAAAAAGGCTTTTATTTTTGTTTATTTACGAGTTAGAAGGCAATAAAAAAGAAAAAAATACATCTGTCGTCATGTCACTCATAAATGATAATGAAGGCCTCTTCTTTTTCCTCCAAACATATTGCTGGTTGTTGTGGCCAAACAGCTCCTTTTTTGTTTCATCTGACAACACATGGACAAAGATAAGACCTTCTGGAGAAAAGTTCTGCGGTCAGATGAAACAAAAATTGAGCTGTTTGGCAGCAATATCCAGCAATATGTTTGGAGGAGAAAAAGTGAGGCCTTTAATCCCAGGAACACCACACCTACCGTAAAGCATGGTGGTGGTAGTATTATGTATTGGGCCTGTTTTGCTGCCAATGGAACTGGTGCTTTAAATTGTACCAAGAAAAAGGAGGATTACCTCCAAATTCTTCAGGACAACCTCAAATCATCAGCCCGAAGTTTGGGTCTTGGGCGCAGTTGGGGGTTCCAACAGGACAATGACCCCAAACACACATCAAAAGTGGTAAAGGAATGGCCAAATCAGACGAGAATGAAGGTTTTAGAATGACCTTCCCAAAGTCCTGACCTAAACGTGTGGACAATGCTGAAGAAACAAGTCAATGTCAGAAAACCAACACATTTAGCTGAACTGCACCAATTTTGTCAAGAGGAGTGGTCAAAAACTCAAGCAGAAGCTTGTGGATGGCTAACAAAAGCGCCTTATTGCAGTGAAACTATATCGTGGGATCACACTCCTCAGCCTTCCCGAGAAGGTTTATTCAGGTGTGCTGGAGAGGAGGCTACGCCGGATAGTCGAACATCGGATTCAAGAGGAACGGTGTGGTGTTCGTCCTGGTCGTGGAACTGTGGACCAGCTCTATACTCTCGGCAGGGTCCTTCAGGGTCCATGGGAGTTTGCCCTACCAGTCTACATGTACTTTGTGGACTTGGAGTAGGAATTCGACCGTGTACCTCGGGAAATCCTGTGGGGAGTGCTCAGAGAGTATGGTGTAACGGACTGTCTTATTGTGGCGGTCCGCTCCCTGTACCATCAGTGTCAGAGCTTGGTCCGCATTGCCAGCAGTAAGTCGGACCCGTTTCCAGTGTGGGTTGGAGTGGGCCGAGGTTGCCCTTTGTCACTGACTCTGTTCATAACTTTTACGAACAGAATTTTTAGGCGCAGTCAGGGCGTTGAGGGGATCCGGTTTGGTAGCTGCAGGATTAGATATCTGCTTTTTGCAGATGATGTGGTCCTGATGGCTTCATCTAGCCAAGATCTTCAGCTCTCACTGGATCGGTTCGCAGCCGAGTGTGAAGCGACTGGGATGAGAATCAGCACCTCCAAGTCCGAGTCCATGGTTCTTGCCCAGATAAGGGTGGAGTACCATCTCCGAGTTGGGGAGGAGACCCCGCCCCAAGTGGAGGAGTTCAAGTACCTCAGAGTCTTGTTCACGGGTGACAGAAGAGTGGATCGTGAGATCGGCAGGGGGATCGGTGCGGGCGTCTTCAGTAATGCGGACGCTGTATTGATCCGTTGTGGTGAAGAAGGTGCTGAGCCGGAAGGCAAAGCTTTCAATTTACCAGTTGATCTAAGTTCCCATCCTCACCTATGGTCATGAGCTTTGGGTCACGACCGAAAGGATAAGATCATGGGTACAAGCGGCCGAAATATATATATATATATATATATATATATTCAAACCCCCTTTCCATATGAGTTGGGAAATTGTGTTAGATGTAAATATAAACGGAATACAATGATTTGAAAATCCTTTTCAACCCATATTCAGTTGAATATGCTACAAAGACAACATATTTGATGTTCAAACTGATGAACATTTTTTTTTTTGCAAATAATCATTAACTTCAGAATTTGATACCAGCAACACGTGACAAAGAAGTTGGGAAAGGTGGCAATAAATACTGATAAAGTTTAGGAATGCACATCAAACACCTTTTTGGAACATCCCACAGGTGTGCAGGCTAATTGGGAACAGGTGGGTGCCATGATTGGGTATGAAAGCAGTTTTCATGAAATGCTAAGTAATTCACAAACAAGGATGGGGCGAGGGTCACCACTTTGTAAGCAAATTGGCAAACGGTTTTAGAACAACATTTCTCAACGAGCTATTGCAAGGAATTTAGGGATTTTACCATCCACCGTCCGCAATATCATCAAAAGGTTAAGATAATCTGGAGAGATCACTGCACATAAGCAATGATATTATGGACCTTTGATCCCTCAGGCTGTACTGCGTCAAATTCCGATATCAGTGTGTAAAGAATATCACCAAATGGGTTCAGGAACACTTCATAAAACCACTGTCAGTAACTACAGTTGGTCGCTACATCTGTAAGTGCAAGTTAAAACTCTACTATGCAAAGCGAAAGCCATTTATCAACAACACCCAGGAACGCCGCCGGCTTCGCTGGCCCCGAACTCATCTAAGATGGACTGATGCAAAGTGGAAAACACATCCGTGAAGACACCATTAAAGCTGAATGGTCCATACAGGTTTTGGAGCAACATATGTTGTCATCCAAGGAACGTTATCATGGACGCCCCTGCTTATTTCAGCAAAACAATGCCAAGCCACATGTTAAAACAGCGTGGCTTCGTAGTAAAAGAGTGCGGGTACTTTCCTGGCCCGCCTGCAGTCCAGACCTGTCTCCCATTGAAAATGTGTGGCAGATTATGAAGCGTAAAATATAACAACAACACCCCGGACTGTTGAACAACTTAAACTGTACATCAAGCAAGAATGGGAAAGAATTCCACTTTCAAAGCTTCAACAATTAGTTTCCTCAATTCCCAAACCTTTATTGAGTGTTGTTAAAAAAAAATACAGTGGTGATCATGCCCTTTCCCAACTACTTTGGCTCGTGTTGCAGCCATGAAATTCTAAGTTAATTATTATTTGCAAAGAAAAAATAAAGTTTATGAGTTTGAACATCAAATATCTTGTCTTAGTAGCTTATTCAACTGAATATGGGTTGAAAAGGATTTGCAAATCATTGTATTCCGTTTATATTCACATCTAACACGATTGCCCAACTCATATGGAAACGGGGTTTGTATATATATATATATATATATATATATATATACATTTATTTTTATTGCACTGCAGTCTAATCCTACTGATGCAGCACCATTTTAGTAGATGATGTGCTTAATCCCGTCATAGAAAAAGAAATACAAATAATCTCACTCATTAAAAGCATGCTCATGACTCCGCCTATTGTAGGAAAATGGTACGAATAAAACCAGGCGTGCGGCATTTATAATGATTTCGGCTTGATTAAAAAAAATAAATGGATCTTTAATAACCTTTGACTTCATTCACCTTGAAATAGATTTTATTTATAAATCTAAAGGGCTGAACTCCAAATGGTGCTGCGGTGAATGAGTGAACATAACAGGTAGATTTCACATTTGCATGGTCCAGGGAGGGGAGGGGATAAAACAAAGGTTTTGGGTGTATTAACCCAAATAGTCAACAGCTTTCAAACCTGCCAGGATTACCCGTCCTAATCCATCTGCTCTCTTCTCCTATCTCAGCCTTCCCCCCTCTCGGCCTCCCTTTTATGCCCCGCTGCCTCGGTCATCCATCCCTTCATCGCAATGTCCATTACTCCTTTCCGAACCCACCGTCTTTCCGTTGATTCACTCTATCCAGTCATACTTTATCCTCTCGGCTCTCTGCGCTCACTTTATAAATCACGGCGAGTACGTTGTTGTTGTCAGGGTGTTGTCTGGCTCCTCTCTTGACAGCGTATTTTTGACACCTCCCCTTGTAAATTGTTAGTGTCCTAGTTAGTGTCCTTTGTGGGGATTTGCAGGGTTTATTCCAAGACATTTACGTCTGTTTTCCAATGAATTTATTGCCACTTCCTTTTTGACGTGTGTTGTGTTTCCTTATTTGTTAGTGAGCAGAATTACCACTCGGCCCCGATGCAGGGATAGGGGATGGGTGAAGGGCAAACCTACCAAAGTTTTGCTCTATACTAAGGAGTTTTTTATTAATTTGTCAGCATATAATGCATGGACTTTGACATGATTACATTATTCAGGCAGGAGAAGCAATGGAGGAGTTGTGTACCTGCGAAGATTGCGCAAAATTTGAAATTTCAATTCATTTGAAGAATTTGAATGATAGTAAGTGGAATCAAATTAATAAAAATTTAGATAACGTATTTTCCGGACTATAAAGCGCACCTATTATCCTTTTTTTTCCTCAAAACTCCACAATGTGCGTTATAATGTACGGAATAATTCTGGTTTTGCTTACCTACGCCTTGGGATCCCCCGGGAAGAGCTTGACGTAGTGGCTGCGGAGAAGGAAGTCTGGGCTTTTCTGCTTAGGTTGCTGCCCCCGCGATCCGACCTTGAAAAAGCGGAAAAAGATAGATGAAAAAAATGGATGCTTACCCGCCTCGAAGCTATTTTATTTGGTACATAGTGAAATGACAAGTGTGACCAGTAGATGGCAGTCAAACATAAGAGATACATGTAGACGTGCAATATGACTCTAGTAAACAACACCAACATTTGATACGTTCCATTGACAATATAGAACATTTACACACGGCGCTCAAAAATCTATCGAAATGTTTTAGTACGACTTTGGTAAGCTATGAAGCCACACCGCTTGATATATTGTCAGCGCATTAAACGTAGGAGTATTATTACGGTGTTTGTATAAGGTAAGACATTGTCTGGCGTTAATGTTTCGCAATATTACGCAAAATCAACTTTTCTTACCTTCTGGTACCTGCTGATCTGTATTTGGGATCTGCATGAATTCTGAAAAATGTTGCCCGTCTCTATCTTCTTGTTATGGGACATTCATCCTCCGCTGTTGCCATTTCTAATATAAAGTACTGTAAAGTTCTTACTTATATCTGTCAGTAGAATCGCCAAAACATACCGGTGTAGTGAGTTTACATTATTCACCCAAGGAACTTTAGCTATTAGAGAGTTCCAGTGGGTCAGTTTTGATTGAAGTAAAATCTGTATGTCATTAAAACAGTTAGCTCCATCTTTTGAGACTTCTTCCACTCCCGTCCTTGCACGCTACACCGCTACAACAGAGATGACGGGGAGAAGATCCTGTCGAAGGTGAGCCACGTAAATAAGACCGCCCACAAAACGGCGCATCTGGATGCAACTGTCAAAAAGTGGCTTGAAAATTATCTGTAAAGCATCATCGATGCAACATTTTGACATGAGAACCACCATCACATTTTATGGAGACCACATGGAAATGTTTTACATTTAGAAAAAATATATAATAATATGACTCCTATATCCTCTTAAGGCCTCTCAAGGAAAAACATTTTCTGTGATTAAAATATTAAAGGTATGGACGGTTCAGAATAATATTTATATGAAAAATGTAAATCAGGCATGTATGAAACATATGGGAGAAACATATAATCATCAATTGGAATTTTAATCAAATTCCGATTGTATTTTTTTCATTGGAATACTTCCTGTTTGCAACTTCGATTCAAATTGAGTTGAAAACTGTGTTATATTCTTCCTTCTATAAAGGTGTAAGATTTAGTGACTGGTGTTTTGGTCGGTTTCTTAGAATAGCATACAATAGAAAGTACTTTAGTGATCCTTGGGGGAAATTCAGCACCACAGTACACTCACAATAAACAAACACTTAGGTATTATTCACATGTGAATAATATAAATACAGTCTATTATACAGCATTATTCAGATGTGGATAATATAAATACAGTGTATTATACAGCGTTATTCACATGTGAATAATATAAATGCAATCTATTAGGCAGCATTATTCACATGTGAATAATATAAAAACTGTATTATACAGGCCTTATTCACATGTGAATAATATCAATCAATCAATCAATCAATGTTTACTTATATATCCCTAAATCACTAGTGTCTTAAAGGGCTGCACAAACCACTACGACATCCTCGGTAGGCCCACATAAGGGCAAGGAAAACTCACACCCAGTGGGACGTCGGTGACAATGATGACTATGAGAACCTTGGAGAGGAGGAAAGCAATGGATGTCGAGCGGGTCTAACATGATACTGTGAAAGTTCAATCCATAATGGATCCAACACAGTCGCGAGAGTCCAGTCCAAAGCGGATCCAACACAGCAGCGAGAGTCCCGTTCACAGCAAAGCCAGCAGGAAAACATCCCAAGCGGAGGCGGATCAGCAGCGCAGAGATGTCCCCAGCCGATACACAGGCAAGCAGTACATGGCCACCGGATCGGACCGGACCCCCTCCACAAGGGAGAGTGGGACATAGGAGAAAAAGAAAAGAAACGGCAGATCAACTGGTCTAAAAAGGGAGTCTATTTAAAGGCCAGAGTATACAAATGAGTTTTAAGGTGAGACTTAAATGCTTCTACTGAGGTGGCATCTCGAACTGTTGCCGGGAGGGCATTCCAGAGTACTGGAGCCCGAAATGAAAACGCTCTATAGCCCACAGACTTTTTTTGGGCTTTGGGAATCACTAATAAGCCGGAGTCCTTTGAACGCAGATTTCTTGCCGGGACATATGGTACAATACAATCGGCAAGATAGGATGGAGCTAGACCGTGTAGTATTTTATACGTAAGTAGTAAAACCTTAAAGTCACATCTTAAGTGCACAGGAAGCCAGTGCAGGTGAGCCAGTACAGGCGTAATGTGATCAAACTTTCTTGTTCTTGTCAAAAGTCTAGCAGCCGCATTTTGTACCAACTGTAATCTTTTAATGCTAGACATGGGGAGACCCGAAAATAGTACGTTACAGTAATCGAGACGAGACGTGACAAACGCATGGATAATGATCTCAGCGTCTTTAGTGGACATAATGGAGCGAATTTTAGCGATATTACGGAGATGAAAGAAGGCCGTTTTAGTAACGCTTTTAATGTGTGACTCAAAGGAGAGAGTTGGGTATAAACACAGTTTAATATACAACATTATTCACGTGTGAATAATTTACATACAGTCTATTATACAGCATTATTCACATGTGAACAATATAAATACAGTCTATTTTGCAGCATTATTCACATGTGAATAATATAAATACAGTCTATTATACAGCATTATTCAAATGTGAATAATATAAATACAGTCTATTATACAGCATTATTCAGATGTGGATAATATAAATGCAGTGTATTATACAGCGTTACTCACATGTGAATAGTATAAATGCAGTCTATTACGCAGCATTATTCACATGTGAATAATATAAAAACTGTCTATTATACAGCATTATACACATGTGAATGATATAAAAACAGTCTATTATACAGGCATTATTCACATGTGAATAATATAAACACAGTTTAATATACAACATTATTCACATGTGAATAATATAAATACAGTCCATCATACAGCATTATTCACATGTGAACAATATAAATACAGTCTCTTTTGCAGCATTATTCACATGTGAATAATATAAATACAGTCTACTATACAGCATTATTCACATGTGAATAATATAAAAACGGTCTATTATACAGGCATTATTCACATGTGAATAATATAAACACAGTTTAATATACAACATTATTCACATGGGAATAATATAAATACAGTCTATCATACAGCATTATTCACATGTGAACAATATAAATAAAGTATATTTTGCAGCATTATTCACATGTGAATAATATAAATACAGTCTATTATATAGCATTATTCACATGTGAATAACATAAATACAGTCTATTATACAGCATTATTTAGATGGGGATAATATAAATACAGTGTATTATACAGCGTTATTCACATGTGAATAATATAAATGCAGTCTATTACGCAGCATTATTCACATGTGACTAATATAAAAACAGTCTATTATACAGGCATCATTCACATGTGAATAATATAAACACAGTTTAATATACAACATTATTCACATGTGAATAATATAAATACAGTCTATTAAACAGCATTATTCACATGTGAACAATATAAATACAGTCTATTTTGCAGCATTATTCACATGTGAATAATATAAATACAGTCTATTATACAGCATCATTCACAGGTGAAGAATATAAATACAGTCTATTATACAGCATTATTCACATGTGAACAATATAAATACAGTCTATTTTGCAGCATTATTCACATGTGAATAATATAAATACAGTCTATTATACAGCATTATTCACATGTGAATAATATACACACAGTCTATTATACAGCATTATTGACATGTGAATAATATAAATACAGTCTATTATACAGCATTATTCACTTGTAAATGATATAAATAATCTTTTATACAGCATTATTCACATGTGAATAATATAAATACAGTCTATTATACAGCATTATTCACATGTGAATAATATACACACAGTCTATTATACAGCATTATTGACATGTGAATAATATAAATACAGTCTACTATACAGCATTATTCACATGTGAATAATATAAAAACTGTCTATTATACAGGCATTATTCACATGTGAATAATATAAACACAGTTTAATATACAACATTATTCACATGGGAATAATATAAATACAGTCTATCATACAGCATTATTCACATGTGAACAATATAAATACAGTCTATTTTGCAGCATTATTCACATGTGAATAATATAAATAGAGTCTATTATATAGCATTATTCACATGTGAATAACATAAATACAGTCTATTATGCAGCATTATTCAGATGTGGATAATATAAATACAGTGTATTATACAGTGTTATTCACATGTGAATAATATAAATGCAGTCTATTACGCAGCATTATTCACATGTGACTAATATAAAAACAGTCTATTATACAGCCATCATTCACATGTGAATAATATAAACACAGTTTAATATACAACATTATTCACATGTGAATAATATAAATACAGTCTATTAAACAGCATTATTCACATGTGAACAATATAAATACAGTCTATTTTGCAGCATTATTCACATGTGAATAATATAAATACAGTCTATTATACAGCATTATTCACAGGTGAAGAATATAAATACAGTCTATTATACAGCATTATTCACATGTGAACAATATAAATAAAGTCTATTTTGCAGCATTATTCACATGTGAATAATATAAATACAGTCTATTTTACAGCATTATTCACATGTGAATAATATACACACAGTCTATTATACAGCATTATTGACATGTGAATAATATAAATACAGTCTATTATACAGCATTATTCACTTGTGAATGATATAAATAATCTTTTATACAGCATTATTCACATGTGAATAATATAAATACAGTCGATACGCACCATTATTCACATGTGAATAATATAAATACAGTCGATTACGCAGCATTATTCACATGTGAACACTATAAATACAGTCTATTATACAGCATTATTCACATTTAAATAATATAAATAAAGTTTATTATACATTCAAGTGCAGTCAAAAAGGAATTAGCAGGATTCATCAACAGATACATCCCCCATGTTCACGAAAACTCCAGTAATACAGTACAGTTTCTTGTAATAATATGGATTGCACCTGCAAACGTCCTCCAGTGTACTGTAAATGCCAATGCGGTCATACAGTAAAGTTCAGGTGTGCGGTGCAGCGAGATGAAGGGATGCACAAAAAAAAAAAACCAAGAGGCAGTTAGCGGCCACGCTTTACGGCTCTGCGGGCATAACACACACCATTACGCCGTGCGCCATCGGAGTGGAGCCACTACAGCTGTAATCGCACTGTTTGGAAAGAGAGGATGCACTCATTAGCATGCGGCCCAGATGGGAGAACGGTTCAGTTCGCTTGTTTTTATTTGACCTGTAGGAGCTGTGAGGTCAAATGGGATGTGGTATTGGTCCTGATGAGTCATAGCAGCATTGCTTGATATATAGTATAAAAATGGAAAAAATAGGGGACAAATAGAGATGTCCGATAATGGCTGTTTTTGCCGATATCCCATTGATTGATTGATTGAAACTTTTATCAGTAGATAGCACAGTACAGTACATATTCCGTACAATTGACCACTAAATGGTAACACCTCAATAAGTTTTTCAACTTGTTTCAGTCGGGGTCCACGTTAATCAATTCAACGATATTCCGATATTGTCCAACTCTTAATTACCGATTTCAATATCAACCGATACCGATATATACAGTCGTCAAAAATTCAAGCAGAAGCTTGCCAGAAGCTTGTGGATGGAGCTGTTTGGCCACAATACCCACAGTATGTTTGGAGGAGAAAAAGTGAGGCCTTTAACCCCAGGAACACCATACCTACCGTAACGCATGGTGGTGGTAGTATTATGCATTGGGCTTGTTTTGCTGCCAATTGAACTGGTGCTTTGAATTGTACAATGAAAAAGGAGAATTACCTCCAAATTCTTCAGGAAAATCTAAAATCCTCAGCCCGGAGGTTGGGTGTTGTGATCTGCCGTCCGGATCATGTATGGTTTTGGTTTCTGAGTCCTTTTGTGTTTTGTTGGTCGTTTTGGACTCTTCCTGTTCTTAGTTTTTGCACTTCCTGTTTTATTTTGTTTCCATGGTTTTTCATTTGTCACACCTGCTACTTGTTTCCCTTACGCACACTTGTTGGTAATTGTTTACTTCTGTATTTAAGCCTGCCTTCTCCTTTTGTTCAGTCTTGGTCTGGACTGCAACAGTCACGTTTGTTTTTTTCACTCTGTCGATGTATATACTATTGCTAAGTCTCGTCTTAGCTTTGGGTGTGCTCGGCACGTTACTGTTGGACCTCTGGACTCCCTGCTAAGTTAGCATTAGCTTCCCGTGCGTAGGCAGGCGCTTTATTTTGTCGTTTGTATCAGTGTTCTTTTCATTTTTATATATTAAATCAGGTCTTAACTGCTTCTCCTGCCAGTCTGGTCCTCGTGCATCCGGGGGTGACACAACTCGCGCATCACAATGCGTTCCAAACGTGACATTGGGTCTTGGGCACAGTTGGGTGTTCCAACAGGACAATCACATCCAAACACACGTCAAAAGTGGTAAAGGAATGGCTAATTCAGGCGAGAATGAAGGTCTTAGAATGGCCTTCCCAAAGTCCTGACTTAAACGTGTGGACAATGCTGAAGAAACAAGTCAGTGTCAGAAAAGCAACACATTTAGCTGAACTGCGGCAATTTTGTGGTCAAAACATAAAGCAGAAGCTTGTGGATGGCTACCAAAATGTAGCACCACTGCTAATATAGCATCATTTGAAAAGTCATCCGCTAGAGAATGAAGAGTGCTTGAAACTCCGCATGTCAACATCTCCATTTGGTGCCACACCAACAAAATGCCGAAGCAACTATTTCTAGATTAACACCGTATGAAAAAAATAGTCATTAACAGAAGTAGATAACGTCCACAGAAACCTACCACGTAGTGAAGGACATACACTATTTGATTTCCTATTATGCAGCTCATTTTTATTTGACACTTATTGAAATATCTTGTGTGACATCATGCACAAAAGTGCACTTTATTTGTTTTAAACTATTGTAGTGGCGTTCTGTACAAAGAGAAGAACTTTAATTTAGTGTTGTTTTGATATGTCATCCTAGTGACATCATGCACAAAAGTGCACTCATAGCTTGTTTTAAATGGTCTCTGACAATGTTGCACTTTCTGTTTTGGAAATGACATCAATGTTTGTGCCACTACTTAATAACTGTTTAATAAATTGACTTAGTTGAGATTTTCCTCTCTGCATGAAAGTTTAAAAGCAGCATACAAACCCCATTTCCATATGAGTTGGGAAGTTGTGTTAGATGTAAAATATAAACGGAATACAATGATTTGCAAATCATTTTCAACCCATATTCAGTTGAATATGCTACAAAGACAACATATTTGATGTTCAAACTGATAAACGTTGGGGTTTTTTTTGCAAATAATCATTAACTTTAGAATTTGATGCCAGCAACACGTGACAAAGAATTTGGAGAAGGTGGCAATAAATACTGATAAAGTTGAGGATTGCTCATCAAACACTTATTTGGAACATCCCACAGATGTGCAGGCTAATTGGGAACAGGTGGGTGCCATGATTGGGTATAAAAACAGCTTCCCAAAAAATGCTCAGTCTTTCACAAGAAAGGATGGGGCGAGGTACACCCCTTTGTCCACAACTGCGTGAGGAAATAGTCAAACAGTTTAAGAAAAACGTTTCTCAAAGTGCAATTGCAAGAAATCTAGGGATTTCAACATCTATGGTCCATATCATCAAAAGTTTCAGAGAATCTGGAGAAATCCCTCAACGTAAGCGGCATGGCCGGAAACCATCATTGAATGACCATGACCTTCCATCCCTCAGATACTGTATCAAAAACCGACATCAATCTCTAAAGGATATCAACACATGGGCTCAGGAACACTTCAGAAAACCACTGTCACTAAATACAGTTCGTCGCTACATCTGTAAGTGCAAGTTTAAGCTCTACTATGCAAAGCCAAAGCAATTTATCAACAACATCCAGAAACGGCGCCGGCTTCTCTGGGCCCGAGATCATCTAAGATGGACTGATGCAAAGTGGAAAAGTGTTCTGTGGTCTGACGAGTACACATTTGAAATTATTTTTGGAAATATTCGACATCGTGTCATCCGGACCAAAGGGGAAGCGAACCATCCAGACTGTTATCGACGCAACGTTCAAAAGCCAGCATCTGTGATGGTATGGGGGTACATTAGTGCTCAAGGCATGGGTAACTTACACATTTGTGAAGGCACCATTAATGCTGAAAGGTACAAACAGGTTTGGGAACAACATATGCTGCCATCTAAGCGCCGTCTTTTTCATGGACGCCCCTGCTTATTTCAGCAAGACAATGCCAAGCCACATTCAGCACGTGTTACAACAGCGTTGTTTCTCAAAAAAAAAAAGAGTCCGGGTTCTTTCCTGGCCCGCCTGCAGTCCAGACGTGTCTCCCATCGAAAATGTGTGGCGCATTACGAAGCGTAAAATACGACAGCGGAGACCCCGGACTGTTGAACGACTGAAGCTCTACATAAAACAAGAATGGGAAAGAATTCTACTTTCAAAGCTTTAACAATTAGTTTCCTCGGTTCCCAAACGTTTAATGAGTGTTGTTAAAAGAAAAGGTGATGTAACACAGTGGTGAACATGCCCTTTCCCAACTACTTTGGCTTGTGTTGCAGTCATGAAATTCTAAGTTAATTATTATTTGCACAAAAAAAATAAAGTTCATGAGTTTGAACATCAAATATCTTGTCTTTGTAGTGCATTCAATTGAATATGGGTTGAAAAGGATTTCGAAAATCATTGTATTCCGTTTATATTTACATCTAACACAATTTCCCAACTCACATGGAAACGGGCTTTGTATTTTGGTTTTTCGAATAGTGACCATGCTCGATGACAAGACTTCCTGTGATTAGGAACGACTCGTGCCTTCTTCCGAACTATTGGATGCATCAATAAGAGAGATGGTTGTTCGGGATTTATAAATTTAGCGACCTTTCCTAACGACGTACATGACTCATTGCAAGGCTTATATGAAGTCTCCTTCAGACAGTCACAACACAACCTCGACAATAAGTAATCTTCCATGATCCAAGTCCTGCTGGGGCCAGATTAAAACACAAATGAGCATCATTATCATTTGACTTTTTGACACGATATTAAACAACCGTTATCTAACACAACACTTCTGTGACAAAATGATCCCAAGCTGCCCGGCTCCTGTTTTCCTTCCAGAGTTGATGAGCTGTGGAGAACACTTAGAATAATCTATTTAGTGCGCTTCATTTGGCGTATACGGTCTCTGCCTGCAATAAATATGTCGCACGCTAAAACCGGCGGAAAAATGTACTTGCCTGCAGGCTTTCTTGGACCATCTATTAAACCGCTGAGGTATAGATCTCATCGTTGAGCTCAGTGACTCCTACAGTTCTGACTTTATGAACTTGGACATCCATCCAGCCATTTTGTACCGCTTATTCACTTCGGGATCTTGGGGGCAGCAGCCTAAGGAGGTAAGCCCAGACTTTCCTCTAGCCAGCCACTTCGTCTAGCACTTCCCGGGAGATCCCAAGGCGTCCCCAGGCCAGCCGGGAGACATAGTCTTCCCAACGTGTCCTGGGTCTTCCCCATGGCCTCCTACCGGTCGGACGTGCCCTAATCACCTCCCTAGGGAGGCATTCGGCTGGCATCCTGACCAGATGCCCGAACCACCTCATCTGGCTCCTCTCCATGTGGAGGAGCAGCGGCTTTACTTTGAGTTCCTCCCGGATGACAGAGCCTCTCACCCTATCGCTAAGGGAGAGACCCAAACTCATTTTGGCCGCTTGTACCCATGATCTTGTCCTTTCGGTCATAACCCAAATCTCATGACCATAGGTGAGGATGGGAACGTAGATCGACCGGTAAATTGAGAGCTTTGCTCCTTCACCACAACGGATCGATACAGCGTCCGCATTACTGAAGACGCCGCACCGATCCGCCTGTCGATCTCAAGATCCACTCTTCCCTCACTCGTGAACAACACTCCGAGGTACTTGAACTCCTCCACTTGGGGCAGGGTCTCCTCCCCAACCCGGAGATGGCACTCCACCCTTTTCCGAGCGAGAACCGTGGACTCGGACTTGGAGGTGCTGATTCTCTTCCTGCGAACCGATCCCGTGAGAGCTGAAGACCCTGTATTGTGGCCAGACAAATTTTTGTTTCATCTGACCACAAAACTTTCCTCCAGAAGGTCTGTTCTCTGTCCATGTGATGTCAGATGAAACAAAAATTGAGCTGTTTGGCTACAATACCCAGCAATGTGTTTGGAGGAGAAAAGGTGAGGCCTTTAATCCCAGGAACACCATACCTACCGTCAAAAATGGTGGTGTAGTATTATGCTCTGGGCCTGTTTTGCTGCCGATAGAACTGGTGCTTTACAGAGAGTAAATGGGACAATGAGAAAGGAGGATTACCTCCAATTTCTTCAGCATCAGTCTGGAGGTTGTGTCGTGGGCGCAGTTGGGTATTCCAACAGGACAATGACCCCAAACACATGTCAAAAGTGGTAAAGGAATGGCCTTCCCAAAGTCCTGACTTAAACATGTGGACAATACTGAAGAAACAAATCCGTGTCAGAAAACCAACAAATTTAGCTGAACTGTGTTACGGCACACACACAGTCTGTTTTTCCTTCATCTGCGGGAGCACCGAGGGGCTCTGCTGTGAGCTCCACAGGACACGCCAAGACGTCGCCGCAGCCGTAGACAATCAGCTATCAGCGCACCTGTCTATAATCAGACAAGCAGCATAACGACCAGTGGACCCAAGGATCCTTGTGGGAACTTAGTTTCTCAATGGTGTACCTACCCTCCGTCGCCCTGAAAGTGAGCTGTATGTCTCACTTCTCCCTGGATCTCCCTTTGGACTCTGACTGCCTCCCTCGTCCCTTGACTACTCGTTCACCCCCGGACTCTGACGCCTCTCTCTGCCCCACGGACCTCACGTAAATCTCGGATCCCTTCTGCGCTGCCCTCTTTGGTTGTGTCTGCTTCGTCGTTCAACATTTACGGTAACACTAAACAGCTAATCTACACACATAGTCACACACATACGCTCTTGGATTTTGTCACACACCATTCCGTAGTTTATTAGTATTGTTTATTATTATTTCATGATCAGGTGAACAGGCTAATTGGGAACAGGTGGGTGCCATGATTGGGTATAAAAGCAGGTTCCATGAAATGCTCAGTCATTCACAAACAAGGATGGAGCAAGGGTCACCACTTTGTCAACAAATACGTGAGCAAATTGTCCAACAGTTTAAGAACAACATTTGTCAACCAGCTATTGCAAGGAATTTAGGGATTTTACCATCCACGGTCCGTAATATCATCAAAAGTTTCAGAGAATCTGGAGAAAGCCCTGCACATAAGCGATGATATTACGGACCTTGGATCCCTCAGGCGGTACTGCATCAAAAAGCGACAACAGTGTGTAAAGGATATATAACCACATGGGCTCAGGAACACTTCAGAAAACCCGTGTCAGTAACTACAGTTGGTCATTACACCTGCAAGTGCGAGTTCAAACTCGACTATGCAAAGCAAAAGACATTTATCAACAACACCCAGAAACCCCACTGGCTTTGCTGGGCCCGAGCTTATCTAAGATGGACTGATGCAAAGTGGAAAAGTGTTCCGTGGTCTGACGAGTCCACATCAATATATATATATATATATATATATATATATATATATATATATATATATATATATATATATATATATATATATATATATACATATATATATAATACATCACTGAACATTACTTTCCCTGGTGTCTATGTCGTCATCTCCCTTCGTTAAACATAACAAACTTAACCAATTTTGTCAAGAGTGGTCAAAAATACAACCAGAAGCTTGCCAAAAGTGCCTTATTGCAGTGAAACTTGCTGAGGGACATGTGACCAAATATCAACATTGCTGTAAGTATACTTTTGACCCAGCACATTTGCTCACATTTTCAGTAGTGTCATGTCTGTTGATCATGTTTTTGTTTAGTCATGTTCTGTTTGTTTTTTGGCCACTCAGTTCCTGTTTTTGCACTTCCAGTTTTTTTTTGTCACCATGGCTACCCATTAGTTTTCACCTGTCCTCATGTCTCACACCTGTTTTCACTAATCACCACAGTATTATTTAAGCCTGTCTGCTTCTGTTCTTCGTCCTTGCAACATCACCTCCTTCACACCCTCGATCACCTGCTAAGCACCTTGTAATCCATGCCAATGATCCATGTTCCGTTCCCGTTCCGTTCCAAGTAAGTTTTCTTGTTATTTATGCCACAGTGCAAGTTTTTGTTTTATGTTCATACTTTTGCCTTAGTGCAAGTTTTTTTTTTTTGTACCGCCATTGTGCGCGCCTTTTGTTTGCCTTCTTTTGGTGCAGTTATAGTGTTAAAATAAAAGATGTCTTTACCTTCATGCCATCTCCGGTCCAAGTTCACTTGCATCTCGGGAAAACAACCACCTCATAGTCCAAGTATTGACAACTAAACCCATACAAAATTCATAGAAGAACCAAACTTCATGAATGTTTATTGTGACCAAGTATGTGCTCCAATCACTCTATCACAAAAAAATAAGAGTTGTAGAAATGATTGGAAACTCAAGACAGCCATGACACTTGTTCTTGACAAGTGTATGTAAACATTTTGACCACGACTGTATATTATGAACATGTGCTCTTCTTCAAACATGACCTCATGTCTGCTAGATTACAAAACCGCACACATTTTTAGTGAATGTAAGACTTTGAATAATAAAAGGAAATAATAAATACTTAAAAGGGCTGTTGGCAACCTTTACATAGCTGCCTAGAGGGCGCTAACAGTCCAAAATGTTGTAAACGTGATGTCTCGGCGCTTTGAGCATATAAACTACCCCCCCCTACCCCCCACCCCCACATAACACAGGTGTGTTTGCTTTATTTGGTGTCAACTTGCGAAAAAGTATATCATCGCAATGTCGATTAATTCCTTTTCATGCCGATCGCCTCTGGCTGATACTGCCTTTATTTTTAGTCCCCCAACCGCTAATTATGTGTCTCCATACTCAATGTGGAGCCTCGCCCTGAAGCTAATAATAACTAACTCCATTACGGCAAATAACTTGCATTGCTTTGTATCTTAAGTACAAAACCAGAGAAGTTGGCACTTTGTGTGAATGTGAAATAAAAACAGAATACAATGATTTGCAAATCCTTTTCAACTTATATTCAATTGAATAAACAGCAAAGACAAGATATTTAAAATTAATATTGGAAAACTTTGTTGAGTTTTGCAAATATTAACTAATTTGGAATTTGATGCCTGCAACATGTTTCAAAAAAGCTGGCACAAGTGGCAAAAAAGACAGAGAAAGTTGAGGAATGCTCATCAAACACTTATTTGGAACATCCCACAGGTGAACAGGCTAATTGGGAACAGGTGGGTGCCATGATTGGGTGTAAAAGCAGCTACCAAGAAATGCTCAGTCATTCACAAACAAGGACGGGGCGAGGGTCACCACTTTGTCAACAAATGCCTGAGCCAATTGTCCAACAGTTTAAGAAAAACATTTCTCAACCAGCTATTGCAAGGAATTTAAGGATTTCACCATCTACGGTCTGTAATATCATCAAAATGTTCAGAGAATCTGGAGAAATCACTGCACGTAAGCAATGATATTACCGACCTTTGATCCCTCAGGCGGTAGTACATCAAAAAGCAACAACAGTGTGTAAAGGATATCACCACATGGGCTCAGAAAGACTTCAGAAAACCACTGTCAGTAACTACAGTTTGTCGCCATATCTGTAAGTGCAAGTTAAAATTACTATGCAAAGCGAAAGCTTTTTATCAACAACACCCAGAAACGCCACCGGCTTTGCTGGGCCCGAGCTCATCTAAGATGGACCGATACAAAGTGTAAAAGTGTTTTGTGGTCTGACGAGTCCACATCAAATTGTTTTTGGAAACTGTGGACATCGTGTCCTCCGGATTAAAGAGGAAAAGAACCACGAACTAGGGCAATATTTGAAGTACATTTTAGATTATGTCTAAACTTTTTTTTTTTTTACTTTAAATGATTCGTTACACATTTCCTGATGACAGCATTTCACTATAATTGCATTGCTGTTTTTAGATTATTGTTTATATTGATAACTTTCGCCGTAGTAATTCATGTTGCTGTGGGCCCCTCACATTATATATATATATATATATATATATATATATATATATATACCGGTCGATCTACGTTCCCACCGTCACCTATGGTCATGAGCTTTGGGTCATGACCGAAAGGATAAGATCACGGGTACAAGCGGCCGAAATGAGTTTCCTCCGCCGTGTGGCGGGGCTCTCCCTTAGAGATAGGGTGAGAAGCTCTGTCATCCGGGAGGAACTCAAAATAAAGCCGCTGCTCCTCCACATCGAGAGGAGCCAGATGAGGTGGTTCGGGCATCTGGTCAGGATGCCACCCGAACGTCTCCCTAGTGAGGTGTTTAGGGCACGTCCGACCGGTAGGAGGCCACGGGGAAGACCCAGGACACAATGGGAAAACTATGTCTCCCGGCTGGCCTGGGAACGCCTCGGGATCCCCCGGGAAGAGTTAGACGAAGTGGCTGGGGAGAGGGAAGTCTGGGCTTCCCTGCTTGGGCTGCTGCCCCCGCGACCCGACCTCGGATAAGCGGAAGAAGATGGATGGATGGATGGATGGATATATATATATATATATATATATATATATATATATATATATATATATATATATATATATATATATATATATATATATATATACCGGTCGATCTACGTTCCCACCCTCACCTATGGTCATGAGCTTTGGGTCATGACCGAAAGGAAAAGATCACGGGTACAAGCGGCCGAAATGAGTTTCCTCCGCCATGTGGCGGGGCTCTCCCTTAGAGATAAGGTGAGAAGCTCTGTCATCCGGGAGGAACTCAAAGTAAAGCCGCTGCTCCTCCACATCGAGAGGAGCCAGATGAGGTGGTTCGGGCATCTGGTCAGGATGCCACCCGAACGTCTCCCTAGTGAGGTGTTTAGGGCACGTCCGACCGGTAGGAGGCCACGGGGAACACCCAGGACACAATGGGAAGACTATGTCTCCCGGCTGGCCTGGGAACGCCTCGGGATCCCTCGGGAAGAGTTAGACGAAGTGGCTGGGGAGAGGGAAGTCTGGGCTTCCCTGCTTGGGCTGCTGCCCCCGCGACCCGACCTCGGATAAGCGGAAGAGGATGGATGGATGGATGGATGGATGGATATATATATATATATATATATAGATATATATATATATATATATATAGGGCTTCACGGCGGCAGAGGGGTTAGTGCGTCTGCCTCACAATACGAAGGTCCTGCAGTCCTGGGTTCAAATCCAGGCTCGGGATCTTTCTGTGTGGAGTTTGCATGTTCTCCCCGTGAATGCGTGGGTTCCCTCCGGGTACTCCGGCTTCCTCCCACTTCCAAAGACATGCACCTGGGGATAGGTTGATTGGCAACACTAAATTGGCCCTAGTGTGTGAATGTGAGTGTGAATGTTGTCTGTCTATCTGTGTTGGCCCTGCGATGAGATGGCGACTTGTCCAGGGTGTACCCCGCCTTCCGCCCGATTGTAGCCGAGATAGGCGCCAGCGCCCCCCGCAACCCTGAAAGGGAATAAGCGGTAGAAAATGGATGGATGGATATATATATATATTAGGGGTGTGGGAAATAATTGATTCGAATACGTTATATATATGTATATATATATATTTATTTATTTATTATTATTATTATTTTTTATTTTTTTAAGTGTGTCTGAGGAAAACTATCACTTTGCACATAAACAAGTACTTTAAACTTATAACATCTTGTGTAAAAAGGTTTAAATAATATTAGTTTTCATTATTCTGCATTCTGGTTGTTTGTACAATCAAATGTAAATAGAGCATGTAGTTTTTTTATAGTTGCACATTAAAGGCCTACTGAAACCCACTACTACCGACCATGCAGTCTGATAGTTTATATATCAATGATGAAATATTACCATTGCAACACATGCCAATACGGCCTTTTTAGTTTACTAAATTGCAATTTTAAATTTCGCGAGGAAGTATCCTGCTAAAAAGTTGCGGTATGTTGATGTCTGCGCGTGACGTCACACATTTTAGAGGACATTTTGTTCCAGCACCGTTCACAGCTATAAATCGTCTCTTTTCATCGCATAATTCCACAGTATTCTGGACATCTGTGTTGCTGAATCTTTTGCAATGTGTTCAATTAATAATGGAGACGTCAAAGAAGAAAGCTGTAGGTGGGAAGCGGTGTATTGCGGCCGCCTTTAGCAACAAAAACACAGCCGGTGTTTCATTGTTTACATTCCCGAAAGATGACGGTGAAGCTGTATTTGGAACAGAGCGGTCAAGCGAACATGGTTCCCTACCACATGTCAACCAGCAGGTTTCGGTGAGAAAACGGTGGTAATAAGTCGGCTCTTACCGTAGACATGAGCGGAGAGCTTGCGTCGTTCCTCCTGCGCCTGTCAAAGAGGCAGCTGCGGACTCTCTTGCCTCCTCCCACCGGCCGCCCCCAACCATCGGATGCTTCCGCAGTGGAGGAGGGGAAAAAAAAAATCTCAGCCCGGCCCCACCTCGTCGAGAAACGTGGCTTCCCTCGGAGACACTGGCGGTCACCACACCCGTGGCCACACCCCTCCGACTTTCAGGTTGTACAGGTACGACCATATAATCTCACTAAAACACTAGTAACACAATAAGCAGATAAGGGATTTTCCAGAATTATCCTAGTAAATTTGTCTAATAACATCTGAATCGCTCTGCCGTCTAGTTTTTTTTTTTTTTCTAGTCCTTCACTCTCACTATCCTCATCCACGAATCTTTCATCCTCACTCAAATTAATGGGGAAATTGTCGCTTTCTTGGTCCGAATCGCTCTCGCTGCTGGTGGCCATGATTGTAAACAATGTGAGGATGTGAGGAGCTCTACGACCCGTGACGTCACGCGCACATCGTCTGCTACTTCCGGTACAGGCAAGGCTTTTTTATTAGCGACCAAAAGTTGCGAACTTTATCGGGGATGTTCTCTACGAAATCCTTTCAGCAAAAATATGGCAATATCGCGAAATGATCAAGTATGACACATGGAATGGACCTGCTATCCCCGTTTAAATAAGAAAATCTCATTTTAGTAGGCCTTTAACATACCCATGTATTTGCATCCAGTCACTGCCATTTCTGCATGTTCGACGTGTCTTTTGTGTTTCCCTCCAGTGCGGATGAGCGCTTTGACGCCACCTTCCACACCAACGTGCTGGTGAACGCTTCTGGTTACTGCCAGTACATCCCACCTGGCATCTTGAAGAGCACTTGCTACATCGACGTGCGCTGGTTCCCCTTCGATGTGCAGAAGTGCGACTTGAAGTTCGGCTCCTGGACTCACAACGGCTGGCTGCTGGACCTCCAAATGCTGGACGTGGACACGTCCACCTACATACCCAACGGGGAGTGGGATCTTGTAGGTAAGGTGCTGCGGGACGTAAGGGTCAGATGTCATTGACAGTGAGAGCAGACGTCCGCCATCCCATTGTTTGGCTTATCACGCTTTGGCTGTTGACATGCAAAACAAAATGCAATGTTGTGATGTACCGTGAATCATGTGGTTGTAGTTCTAAGTGGGTGTGGGTACCAAAATCAGCTAGAACTATAATACAGATAAAACAAGTTGCCAGAAAAAAATGGAAGAGATTGAACTAAGTTTGGTACATTCATTTCACATAAAAATGCAAGGCATTAAAAGTAGCTCTGAATTAAAACCATCCATCCATCTTATTCCGCTTATCCACGTTCGGTTCGCGGGGGCAGCAGCCTAAGCAGGGAAGCCCAGACTTCCCTCTCCCCGGCCTCTTCATCCAGCTCTTCCCGGGGAATCCCGGGGCATTCCCAGGCCAGCCGAGAGACAGTCTTCCCAACGTCCTACCGGTCGGACGTGCCCAAATCACTTCATCTGGCTCCTCTTGATGAGGAGGAGCAGCGGCTTTACTTTGAGCTCCCCCCGGAGGGCAGAACTTCTCACCCTATCTCTAAGGGAGAGCCCCGCGACCCGGCGGAGGAAAGTCATTGTACCCGTGATCTTGTCCTTTCGGTCATAACCCAAAACTCATGACCATTAGTGAGGATGGGAACGTAGATCGACCGGTAAATTGAGAGCTTTGCCTTCCGGCTCAGCTCCTTTTTCACCACGACGGATAGATACAGTGTCCGCGCAGGAAACATAGAACTATGGACATGGAACACTCACGAAACCGTGGCATGAAACATACAATACTTACAAGTAGGTTGCGTGAAGCATATAATGACGCCAGGGAGACTGACTGGCAAAGGCGAGCTTAAATAATGCCTTGGAAAAGTGGCTGACAGCAGCTGAGCATGGGACCACTAACCAGAGGCAGGTGAACCCAATTAATCCCCACGGGGACCAAAATAAACCCAGGAGTGCAACACAACAGGAACTAAGGGAGTCCAAAACTAACAGAACGTGACTAAACAAAACATGATCCGGACCACGGATCATGACACGTTTGTGGTATCATCCGAAACTAATGTAAAGTATCAAACAAGAGAAAAATAAGTGATTATTACATTTTAACAGAAGTGTAGATAGATAATAAGCAGATATTAACAGTAAATGAACAAGTAGATAAATATAAACCATGTTTCCATATGAGTTGGGAAATTGTGTTAGACGTAATTATAAATGGAATACATTAATTGGCAAATCATTTTCAACCCATATTCAGTTGAATATGCTACAAAGACAACATATTTGATGTTCAAACTGTTAAACTTTTTTTTTTTTAATTAATCAATAACTTTAGAATTTCATGCCAGCAACACGTGACAAAGAAGTTGGGAAAGGTGGCAATAAATACTGATAAAGTTCAGGAATGCTCATCAAACACTTATTTGGAACATCCCACAGGTGTTCAGGCTAATTGGGAACAGGTAAGTGCCATGATTGGGTATAAAAACAGCTTCCGTGAAATGCTCAGTCATCCACAAACAAGGATTGGGAAACAGTCACCACTTTGTGAACAAATGCGTGAGCAAATTATCAAACAGTTTAAAAACATTTCTCAACGGGCTATTGCAAAAAATTTAGGAATTTCACCATCTACGGTCCGTAATACCATCAAAAGGTTCAGAGAATCTGGATAAATCACTGCACGTAAGCGATGATATAACGGACCTTTGTTCCCTCAGGCGGTATTGCATCAAAGAGCGACATCAGTGTGTAAAACAACTGTGCAAAGCCAAAGCCATTTATCAACAACACCCAGAAACGCCGCCGGCTTCACTGGGCCTGAGCTCAGCTAAGATGGACTGATGCAAAGTGGAAAAGTGTTCTGTGGTCTGACAAGTCCACATGTCAAATTATTTTTCGGAAACAGGGACGTCGTTTCCTCCGGACCAAAGAGGAAAAGAACCATCAGGACTGTTCTAGGTGAAAAGTGGAAAAGCCAGCATCTGTGATGGTATGGGGGTGTATTAGTGCGACAAGGCATGGGTAACTTACACATCTGTGAAGGCACCATTAATGCTGAAAGGTACATACAGGTTTTGGAGCTACATATGTTGTCATCCAAGCAACGTTATCATGGACGCCCCTGCTTATTTCAGCAAGACAATGCCAAGCCACGTGTTACAACAGCCTGGCTTCATAGTAAGAGAGTGCGGGTACTAGACTGGTTTGCCTGTAGTCCAGACCTGTCTCCCATTAAATATGTGTGGCGCATTATGAAGCCTAAAATACCAAAACAGAGACCCCGGATGGTTGAACAATTTAAGCTGTACACAAAACAAGAATGGGAAAAGCTTGAAAAGCTGAAAAGCTTCAAAAATGTGTCTCCTTAGTTCCCAAAGGTTTATTGAGTGTTGTTCAAAAGGTGATGAAACACAGTGGTGAACATGCCCTTTCCCATTTACTTTGGCATGGGTTGCAGCCATGAAATTCTAAGTTAATTATTATTTGCAAAAAATAAATAAAGTTTATGAGTTTGAACATCAAATATCTTGTCTTTGTAGTGCATTCAACTGAATATGGGTTGAAAAGGATTTGCAAATCATTGTATTCTGTTTATATTTACATCTAACACAATTTCCCAACTCATATGGAAATTGGTTTATATATATATATATATATATATATATATATATATATATATATATAAACAATATATTTGCATACATAAGCTGCAAAAAAAAATATATTAACAATATATTTTCATACATAAGCTGCAAAAAAAAAAAAAAAAAAATACTTTAAAAACCGGCAGCTCAGTCACCAGAATATTACCGTAAAAGCAGTGGGTTTCTTACTGAATATAAAAAAATTGTAAAAATGGAATGGAAGGGAGAAACAATAGCACTGTTTTTAGTGGTAAAATTCAAGCAACAGAGCTGCCAGTTTTTTGTTTTTACCATAAAATGTTGTTGTTTTAATGTTCATTGTTTGTTTGTTTTTTTAATGTTTTCGTGTCTTACTGTGTATAAAAAATAAACAGTACCAAAGTTGATTTTTACGGTAAAAAAAACTCAATTCGGTGGAATTTAACCGTAAAATCTATTGTCAATTTTACAGTCTACAATTTGAAATCCAAAGTCGAGCAGATATTTAAGTACAGTATTTCCTTATTTTAACAAAAAAATATTTTTGGAATACACGATAATTAAATATTTTGATGATATTGAATTTTAAAAGATAATCAATTGCATGCAGTCCATGATTTTTAATGTCAAAATAGAAATAATAATATATTAAGTGAGAAAAGATTAAGCATTTTATTAACGCATATTATTTCCAGGCTTTCGCGGGCCACATAAAATAACGTGGCGGGCCAGATTTGGCCCCAGGGCCTTGAGTTTGACACCTGTGGATTAGAACGTTCTTTTTTAAACCTTTTTTAAGACACATAACAAAGATGACGTTTATGTCCCTCAGGTGTCCCAGCCAAACGCAACGAGCTATACTACGAATGTTGCAAGGAGCCCTACCCGGACGTCACCTTCACCGTCACCATGCGGCGCAGAACCCTTTATTACGGCCTCAATCTGCTCATCCCCTGCGTGCTGATCTCCGGCCTGGCCCTGTTGGTTTTTCTGCTGCCCGCCGACTCGGGAGAGAAGATCTCGCTCGGTAAGACGCTGCACAGATGTTGGGCAAGACATTATTTTGGTTATATTGACTCAGAACAAAAGCTGGGAGTGGCGGGGAGTCATACACTGGGCAGGTTTTGTGTTCGGTGAGGACAGTCCCGCTTTTTATGAATCCTTTGCATTTTTAATTGACTTGCTGCAGTGCAGTCTGTTTTTTAAACAGGAGAAACACTCGAGTTCCGTGGAAGGAAAAGGGTCGGACTTAACTCCTGCGTGACATTATAGTGCAGGGGTCCCCAAACTACGGCCGGAAACGGCCCGCCAGCATCCAAAATCCGGCCCGCAGGAAATCCCAAGTTAAAGAAAAAAAAAGTGTTTTAATTTTATTTTTAAATTTTATTGTTTTAATATATAACTTCTCAGAGAGTGAGATAATTCCTGGAAATGGCTGGTTGTCTTCTTTTAATAAATTTAATACAATCTTTGCAAGCCGGCTAACGTTTGCTGTGGTCTGGAACAACAACACAAAATGCAGCCAATATTACGTACAGATAATGTGTCATGAGACATGCAAATATAAACACACAGAGGACATAAGTAAAAGAAATTAAATGAGCTCAAATATAGCTACAAACGAGGCATAATGATGCAATATGTACATACAGGTAGCCGAAATAGCGTGTTAGCATCGATTAGCTTGCAGTCACGCACTTTTACCATGAATTGATTGACGTGGACCCCGACTTAAACAATTTGAAAAACGTATTGGGGTGTTACCATTTAGTGGTCGATTGTACGGAATATGTACTGTATTGTGCAATCTACTAATAAAAGTTTCAATCAATCAAACCAAATATGCCTGATTAGCACTCCAATGAGTCAATAACATCAACAAAGCTCACCCTTTGTGCATTCGCGCACAGACTAAAACGTTTGGTGGACAAAACGAGACAAAGAAGGCGTGGCGTAAAACATGTTCTTCTGTGGCAGCGTCGGGAAATGTTGCGCACGTAAACAAACTGTTAAGTCACAGTCCACCCAACGGTGAGTTCAAGCGCCGCTGAAATTAGTAGGACAAAACGACGCTCGGTAAATACTCTAATGGATGAAACATATTAAACAGTGGGCTTTCTAACAATTAGGAAAGTTTGTGTCGTGTTTGTCCTCCTACACAAACCGTCCGTCTATCAATTTTCTACCGCTTGTTCCTTTCGGGGTGGGGGCTGGAGCCTATCTTAGCTGCATTCGGGCGGAAGTGAGGCACGTGCACTAACCCCTAGTCCACCGTGCTGCCCTCTACACAAACCATATTACAACAAAAAACATATTTTTCACCCCATTTTTTTTCCGCCATTTCCATACATTTTTTTTTTAAAGCTCCATGGAGCCACCAGGGCAACGCTAAAGAGCCGCGGGTTGCTGCCTCCGCAATAATGGATAGTATTAACCTCTTAAGGCCCAAGTGATATATAGTGTATATACTTAGTATAGTCTTCAACTAAGTATGTCAATGGTTGGAATCTGCGCTTATAGATGACATACTAGTTACTGTGGTAATTTAATTAGTTACTGCGGTAATCTACGTCACCTTTTTGTAGTTGCGGACCGGTCAACGCTTGATCATTTGTCCCGCTGCCCGGTCGCGGGGAGGGGTGGGATTTTTATATTTCTTTTTTTTTTTTTTTTTTGTTATGAAAAAGGGAGGTTTTTCGGGCTGGTGCACTAATTGTAAGTGTATCCTGTGTTTTTTATGTTTATTTAATAAAAAATAAATAAATAAAAAATAAATAAATATATAAAAAATTATTCGGCTGCGCCCCGGTGGTTGGGGACCACTAATCTACGTCACAGCAGCTCAGACGAGGCACCAAGCAGTGTGGGCGGGTGGCGTTTCCACAGCCGCGGAAGGAGATTTTCACAACAAAGTTCTAAAGCTTAGTGATATAGTACTTCATTGATCCCTGGGGCAAATTCAGCAAATATCAAATATATCAGATTGTAGGTGGGTTTATTTTGTACACTTTGCGTTCATATTTCACTGTTTGTTGCGTTTAACTTGATTGTAAAATATGTCGATCGAAAGGGGGTGTGACGTTCATATTTTTTCAATATTCAGTATTTTATCATTCATAGAAAAATGTACAATTACATTATGTTTTTAAGGCGGTCTGTCATAATGTTTTTAGCATTCAATCATACATTATTGTGAGGTTTTATATTAGTGTTCCTAAAAATAGATATACCGGCCTACAGACACATTTTTTTTCTCTAAGTGTGGCCCCCGAGTCAAAATATATATATTTTTTTTCGGTAAAGGCATGCAATTTCAAGCAGTGCATATTTTTTTTCTGTCATAATTTTAAAAATCTATGACATTTTGTGAGAAAATGTGAAGTATTTTAATGACTCATATCATTTCCAAGTGTTTGCGGGCCAGATCTGGGCCCCCCCGGTGCCTTGAGTTTGACACCTGTGTTCTAGAAGGAATGCTGACATGACACTTTAACAACCTTTTTTCCCATGTAACATGCAGTCTGTGCAAACATTGCCATGAATCACGTGGCAAGGCATGAATAAATGCATGTAAAACCCCTTCTGAATAATTGAATCTCCCGGCGGAGTTCTGTCATTTCCTTGGAATTTGATTGACGGCAGCGTCCGGATGAGCGGCCCGCGTTTAGCGCGACTTAGACGGATACATTCTGGGGCTTGTCACCTGACAAATGGCTGTTGAGAAGATGACGTTCATAAGTAATTACGGGAGGGGATTTCATTTTCTTGTCTCTTTTCTGTTTCTGGAAGGAATCACCGTGCTGCTGTCACTCACCGTCTTCATGCTCCTGGTGGCTGAGATCATGCCCGCAACATCCGACTCTGTTCCTCTCATCGGTGGGTTCTGTGGACGTGGTCGACACTGTGTAGTTAATAAGACAAGAGAGAGGGCAAATAACGGGTAAAGGGGAGGGTAAAGGAACAGTTACCGTCTGTGTAGCTGCTTTTTTTAAAGATATGTTTTTAGAGTAATATACAGTGGGGCAAAAAACTATTTAGTCAGCCAACGATTGTGCAAGTTCTCCCACTTAAAATGATGACAGAGGTCTGTAATTTTCATCGTAGGTACACTTCAACTGTGAGGGACAGAATGTGGGAAAAAAATCCAGGAATTCACATTGTAGGAATTTTAAATATTTTTTTTGTAAATTATGGTGGAAAATAAGTATTTGGTCAACCATTCAAAGCTCTCACTGATGGAAGGAGGTTTTGGCTCAAAATCTCACAATACATGGCCCCATTCATTCTTTCCTTAACACGGATCAATCGTCCTGTCCCCTTAGCAGAAAAATAGCCCCAAAGCATGATGTTTCCACCCCCATGCTTCACAGTAGGTGTGGTGTACTTGGGATGCAACTCAGTATTCTTCTTCCTCCAAACACGACGAGTTGATATATATATATATATATATATATATATATATATATATATATATATATATCCATCCATCCATTTTCTACCGCTTATTCCCTTGTGGGGTCGCGGGGGGCGCTGGCGCCTATCTCAGCTACAATCGAGCGGAAGGCGGGGTACACCCTGGACAAGTCGCCACCTCATCGCAGGGCCAACACAGATAGACAGACAACATTCACACTGACATTCACACACTAGGGCCAATTTAGTGTTGCCAATCAACCTATCCCCAGGTGCATGTCTTTGGAAGTGGGAGGAAGCCGGAGTACCCGGAGGGAACCCACGCATTCACGGGGAGAACATGCAAACTCCACACAGAAAGATCCCGAGCCTGGATTTGAACCCAGGACTGCAGGACCTTCGTATTGTGAGGCAGACGCACTAACCCCTCTGCCACCGTGAAGCCCATATATATATATATATATATATATATATATATATATATATATATATATATATATATATATATATATATATATATATATATATATATATATATATATATATATATATATATATATATATATATATATATATATATATATATATATGTATATATATATATATATATATATATATATATATATATATATATATATATATATATATATATATCCATCCATCCATCCATTTCTACCGCTTAATCCCTTTGGGGTTTCGGGGGTGCTGGCGCCTACCTCAGCTACAATCTGGCGGAAGGCGGCGTACACCCTGGACAAGTCGCCACCTCATCGCAGGGCCAACACAGATAGAGAACATTCACACTCACATTCACACACTAGGGCCAATTTAGTGTTGCCAATCAACCTATATATATATATATATATATATATATATATATATATATATATATATATATATATATATATATATATATATATATATATATGACAAACAATAAAAATTGGGGCGCACTTTAGGTGAAAATTTTTTCGGCGGAAGCCCTTATCCCACAAAAACTAGGGTGTAGAAAACGTAGGATGTCACAATAAAATGAATACCTCAGTTAATACTGCAAGATTTCACCACATTTAAAACGGATATATATATATATATATATATATATATATATATATATATATATATATATATATATATATATATATGTATATATATATATATATATATATGTATGCATGTATACATACATACATATATGTTTGTATACATACATATATGTTTGTATATGTATACATATATATTTTATATATATGTTTGTATATATATATATATATATACACACATATACAACATATATACTACTGCGGGTGAATATTGAATACATTATGTAAGGGCTCTCCAAACATTTTCCACCGCTGACAGAAAAGTTAGCTTTGTGTTACAGGTGACTAAATAAATTAGTGTGGTATCTAAGCTAAAAGCAATCATTTTGTTTCTACAAAATGCGAAGGTAGATAAAAGATGCACTCTGGACTCACCTGCAGTGTGTACACTAGATGACCTGCTAATCAATACAACCAAAAACAAAACCGGCCATTATTATTTTCATAAATGCATACTTTGTCATACAACTTAGTGCTTCACTTTTTCCACATTTTGTTATTGCATGTCACAACCTTATTTTAAAATAAGGGAAAAAAATAAATTATTGTCCTCAAAATTCTACAAACAATACCCCATTATGTTGCAAATGTATTAAAAATAAAAATCACATGTGCATAAGTATACCCAGGCTTTACTAAATACTTAGTCTTTTTTAAACACGTTGCCACCAAACGGTTTCCTCTTTGCACCACCTCTCAAGCTCCATCAGGTTGGATGGGAGGTGTTTGTTTTCATCCAGGTTGTTTCTGTGCATTGCTGCATTCATCGTAGTCCAGTCAGGGAGGTGACCAAGAACCTGAGAGTCAGTCTCTTAGAGCTACAGCATCCCTCTATGGAGAGAGGAAAACCTTCCAGAACGACAAAACCATCTCTGCAGCAATCCACCAATCAGGCATGTATGGTATGGTAGCAATGACAGAAGCCATTTCTTAGTAAAACGTTTGCCAAAATGCACCTGAGAGAGTCTTACACCATGAGAAATAACATTTTCTGGTCTGATGAGACCAAGACTGAAGTCATCATGTTTGTAGGAAATCAGACCAATACCCTCCCTACATTGAAGAATGGTGGTGGCAGCATCATGGTGTGGGGATCTCTTTCAGCTGCAGGAACTGGGAGACTATTTAGGATAGAGGGAAAGGTGAATGCAGTAATGTACAGAGACATCCTGGAAAAACAACAACTATTCCCATCCAACCTGATGGAGCTTGAGAGGTGCTGCAAATAGGAATGGACGAAACTGCCCAAAAGATAGGTGTGCCAGGCTTATTGCATCATATTTAAAAAGGACTTGAGTCAGTTTTTGCTGACAAAGGTGCATCAACAAAGTTTTGAGCAAAGGCTGGGAATACTTATGTACCATAGGGCGCCCAGGATTATAGGGCGCATTAAAGGGGTCTGTCATGACTTGCACTACGGTGTGGTTTGTTTTCCCGTGGTGCAAAGCGACTGGTTCAGACACGATGTGAAAGTAATGACATATTTTAGTCTTAACTCAAAAAAGGAACAAATGAAAGGCGCTCACAGAGGAGGTACAAAAACTTGGCTATGAAACAACATTTTTACTACAACATAAACTATGGACATAAAACAAAACTTGCAAACTATGGCATGAATGACAAAACTTACGGGGAACGAGAAAAGAGCATGGATCATCAGCATGGAGCAAGGGTGTGTCGAGGATGATGTCGCCAGGCTGACTGCCTGGCAACTATAGGCTTAAATGGTGCTGTGGTTCTTGAAAACAGGTGTGAGAGTTCAAATGAATCAGGTGCGTGAATCATGGGGACAGGTGAACTGATTGGTAGGCATGGAAACAAAACAATGGAGTGAAAAAACAGGAACTAATGGACTCTTGAAGTAGTCTAACACAACTAAACTAAACATGATCACAGGGTCATCCATCCATCCATCCATTTTCTATTGCTTGTCCCTTTCGTATACATATATATATATATATATATATATATACATATATATATATATATATATATATATATATATATATATATATATATATATATACATGTAGGTGTGGGAAAAATCACAAGACAACTTCATCTCTACAGAACTGATTCATGAGGGGTTCCCTCAATCATCAGGAGATCTCCTGATGATTGAGGGAACCCCTCATGAAACAGTTCTGTAGAGATGAAGTAGTCTTGTGATTTTTCCCACACCTACATATTGCGCTCTACCACGGTATCGAGCACTATTCTCTGGATAATCCAATCAAGACATATATATATATGCATATATATATATATATATATTTTATTTTTATTTTTTTTTTCAATGGTTTTTTTTTTTTATTAAAAACACTTCCTTATGGTCCACATAACATGTCATGGCGGTTCCTCGGTCAAAATATATTTTTAATGGAACATATAGAATTTTGGTGTCGTTTACTTGAGCCAATTTGCAGTCGACACATATCTCTTATGTGTGACTGCCATCTACTGGTCACACTTATCATTTCACCATGTACCAAATAAAATAGCTTCTAGGTCGGTAAGCACAACCAGAGTTATGCCACACATTAGGAGCTACAAGGCGCACTGTCGAGTTTTGAGAAAATGAAAGGATTTTAAGCGCGCCTTATAGTCCGAAAAATACGGTGCATGGGATTTTTTTTTTGGTTTTGTTTGTTTTTCATCTTTAAAATATTGGCAAAACATTTTTTTAAATTATTTTTCACATTGTCCATCCATCCATCCATGTTCTACCGCTTGGCCCTTTTTTGGGTTGTCATTAGGGGGTATTGTCTATAGAATTTGGAGGAAAACATTTTTTTTCCAATTTTTTAATAAGGCTGTAACATAACAAAATGTGGAAAAATGTGTAGTGCTGTGAACACTTTCCATATGAACTGTATGGATTGAATCTTATTAAATGAAAAATTACCTAATCAAGCAAAAAAGCAACCTTTTTTTTTTTGGTTGGAATTTCAACAACAACCTGACCTGGTACATACTCGTGAGAGAAGTTAAGTCCCTACCTTTAGTCAAAAGTGATTTATGACCCCCCATAAAACAATGATTTATGACCCTCAAGGTCAAAGGTCAATGATTTATGAGGGGTCAAGTTCAAAGGTTAATGATTTATGAGGGGGTCAAGGTTAAAGGTCAAGGTTAAAGGTCAGGTTCAAATGTCAGGTTCAAATATCAAGGTCAAGTGGGTGTGGCTTACCCGGAAGAGGGTGGAGTTAAGACCTGCGGTGGGAGTGGTTAAACCAGGAAGAGGGTGGAGTTTTAAACAGAAAGAGGGCAGAGTTAAGACCTGCGGTGGGAGTGGTTAAACCAGGAAGAGGGTGGAGTTAAGACCTGACAGGGAACAGAGGAGGGTTCAGTTTTTTTAAGAAAGCAATGTCATCTGAGCAGCATGTGACCATATATTTGATAGTTTAAATGTTTACGATCGTTTGAAACAACTTCCAGATTTCGATGTATTGATGGCTGGGAATGTTACGTGTGGAGATGTGGACACGCACGCACTTCACACACACACACACACACACACACACACACACACACACACACACACACACACACACACACACACACACACACACACACACACACACACACACACACACACACACACACGCAGAGGATGTGTACAAAAGGGCGGTGTAAGGCTTAGTCATTATTTGGAGCTTTATACGTTAGCGTAAAGACTTTGTTCGATTCGGTCATGATTAGTGAAACGCCTGTTTCGATTTATAAAAATAATAAAACTTACATTGACGCTCCGCAAAAAAGTCGAGTGTTTCTAAATCGTATTCAGTTTTCAGCTAAAAGAAAGAAGAGACGGAAGCCCTTTCTCGATATTTTCATCGTTATCTACCGTGGATTGGGAAGTTTTTGGTGGACACGCACACACGCACACACACGCACACACACACACACTTCACACACACACACACACACACACACACACACACACGCACACACGCACGCACACACGCACACACACACACACACACACACACACACACACACACACACACACACACACACACACACACACACACACACATTCGTACGCACTGAAACAACTTCCGTACCTCACGAAAACATATTTAAACAGATGGAAAAAACTATCGCAGAACACAGTGTCACGTAGCAACTGGTCTTTACGGTCGTTTGAATCAACAGGTCAGTTTGGGGGACAAAAGGAGGGTTCAGTTTTTACTGACTTCCCATCTGACAGTTTAAATGTTTATGACCGTTTGAATCAACAGGACACGCACGCACACACACACACACACTCACGCACGCACACACACACACACACACACACACATACACACACACACACACACGCACACACACACACACACACACACACACACACACACCATTACCTCTGCTTTACCATGTTATTAGACATTGGTTTAACTCCATTTAAGCATTTAAACGTTAAAAGCATTGCACTTGTACGACGATGTAATACCTTTTTTTTTTTAACAGCCGATGACGACGAAGTGAAAGACGATGAACTTTGCTTAAACGGTCTTACAAAGTTGGAAGATGATTTTCGAGGTGTGTTTAAACCTTCAAATTATTTAATATTATGTGTATTCATTATTTAGTTTCATAGAGGATTTGCCGTAAGATCCTAACGCGATCGTTTTAACACAATCGCAGTCTGGTGAGTCAAATGATTCTCATTTTACAAGAAAAAAAACATGCGGTATACGATACATATATACATATATTTACTTACAGATTTTCCGTTTACATCTCTTGCTCACTGGTCTCCCTTAAAGCTGGCGGGTCCGTCAACGGCCGTTCCAGGCAGAGGAGAAGGCTTGATTGCGCCAAAGACTCCAGACATCGAATCCTTGCTCCGAGGGGAAATCATCGAAAACGACGGTGAATGTCCGACAGGCACCCGCTGTAAGTTTTTCTCGTTTTCTGTAAGCTTTTTAAGATTCTCAGGAGCTTTAAAGAGCTCCTCTCATTCCAATGTCTTTCGCTCAAATGAATTTCGCGCCTAAGGGGAATGGGCGGGGACTGATTCCGGAGGTGGGCGGTTGTTTCCGCCAAGCAACCTTCTGGTTGAAATGGAGTGTGGATCAAGATGGATCCCTACTCTATATTCTTTTATTTAACCCAATGTTTTTTAAATACGTGTATAATGCTTTATATCCTATGGGTTGTGAATTCCATCCTACAATATCTTCCAAGGAACCCAAAGAAATGTTACCACACCTCCCGCTTTATTTATTCTATAGATTGCCTGAACTATTTCATAAACTAAATCTTGTCTTGTTTCTGATGCTATGTTTTTTTATGCTCATCAATGCACTGTTGGACTGCGAGCACACAACTACTTTCCTTGCTTTGTTTTCCTCTATCCAGTTAACTGCCATATAAATTGCTACCAATTCCCCCGTAAAAACAGATAGTTTATCACTGATTATTTTATTTAATACTATGTTTCCTTGTGGGATAACTGCTACAGCTCTTACCTTTATTTTTTTTTATATAGTTTTTGATGCATCCGTATATATCATATCTCAATCCATTTTTCTATCCGGTAACTATTTAAATTTCTATTCTTTAGTAATTGCATGTTTTCTTTTGGGTTATCAAACATCCACGGTGGTATTGCAGGCATTGGTACTGTAGGACTAACTTTAATATTGTCAATTTTAACTTTATTACATATGTCTCCTATAATCCACCCAAAACTATTCTTTTTTGTTTTCTCTTTTTCTTGGCAGATTGGTAGCACTGGACAAGTCGGATATCCTTGCTTGGATCCTTTTAAAGTTGCCCGATAAACTGCTGAGAGTTGATCTCTCCTCTTGTCCAAAGGTTTTTCGTTCATTTTTACTTGTAATACTGGCACTAGGGTTGATGTAGTAGCTCCACAACATAACCTTAAAGCCTGTGACTGGATCCGGTCTATTTTCCCAAGTCATGTTTTTGAAGCAGATTGGTAAATAATGCATCCGTAATCAATAACAGATGGAATTAAAGTTATAAATATATACATGTATTGTTTTCAACGTTAAACCTATCAGCCCCCCAATCATTACCCCTCAAAGACCTCATTATATTTAACACCTTTTTACTTTTTCCCCTATTTTTTTTATTTTCCGGAAGGAACACTCCTGAAGGAATAAATAAAGTACTATCTAATCTAATCTAATCAAATCTATTTTGCTGATGTGGGTTGACTAGTTCATATTTTTATCAAACCATATTCCTAAATATTTAAATACTTGTACCTCTTCTATATTTTCACCTTAGAGTTTTTATTTGGAGCTTGTTTGGTACTTTTGTCTTTGTAAAATGTATGACTTTTGTCTTTCCAACAGAGAATCTTAAACCTCAAGCCGTTCCCCAGTCTTGAACATTATTTACCACTTTGTTAGTTTTTTGATTATTTCTTTTGACTCTAAATAATATACTAGTCTTTCATTAATCTTTTTTTTTTTTCCATTACTTTTCCCCAAATTTATAATTTCCTGCCTCTTCCGGGTCTTACCCTGACTTGCATATTGGAATTGTTACCGCTAATTTTCCCCTCTGCCGGTCATTCTCCTTCTTCATATATCCTGTCATATCATTTCAAGACCACTTCTTTGACGATGCCACCTAAGTTTTTGATCATTTGATAACCCGCTAGGTCTTTCCCCGGTGACGTATTTTTAACCTTTTTCAAAATTCGAACCATTTCATTCAAAGAAAATGTCATATCCATAGTGTTGGTAAAGCTATTAACGTTGTCTTCCATCATTTCCCCAATATTTAAACTCATTGTTTTTTCTCTCTTTTGTTTTTCCACATTTCTCAAATTATCATTACTGTGCACTTTAACAAATGTTTTTGCTAAAGGTTCTGCTGTTTCTTTACCCGTGACTACATCTTCTTTGATAAATGTGGCACATCATCCTC
The DNA here is from genome assembly GCF_033978795.1 of Nerophis ophidion. Classification (NCBI taxonomy): domain Eukaryota; kingdom Metazoa; phylum Chordata; class Actinopteri; order Syngnathiformes; family Syngnathidae; genus Nerophis; species Nerophis ophidion. Next base: position 20,181,021 of record NC_084615.1, read on the forward strand.
TTTACCCTTCATTCCTATCTTTACGAATCGTTATATATCCTTTTATTATAAAGTTTAATTTTGGCTTCAGCCCTGTTTCTTGAATACAAATTATACGTGGTTTAGTTTTCATATTTTTAATATATCCCTTTAATTCATGTTCGGTTGCTATCAAACTTCTGGCATTCCACCGGACCATTAACAGGGTGTTGGAATGTGGTGACATGACTCCGTCACGTCTACTCTCCGTAGTACAGCTTGCACCCGGTACCAAGATAGTTCTTTCAACAACTTTGATGCTGCTTTGACAATTATTTTGATCTTCTCAGTCTTATTTTTACTTTCATTTTGTATCAAAGCTGAGTTGTGCTCTCTGGTTTATTTTGCAAATGAACCGACAGAACATGATCATGTACAAGACTCGCCTACCCACAATGCACTGCAACCCAACGCTCCTGGTCGGATGTTTTTTTCGGGGTTCATGGAGAGATGCGGTAAAGAGTGGTAGCCAAGACACACGGTCACACACGGTCACACACGGTCACACACGGTCACACTCGGCAATTATTTTGACCTGGGGAGCAGATATAGAGGAAAAAAAATTTGTCTGGGGGGCCGGGATATCTGATTTTCAGGTACAAAAAACTTCACAATGACACAAAATAAACACAACAGTTAAACCTCACACTAAAAACAAGACATTGACTTGTACGTTCAAAAGACAGAATAGAACAAGTCAAGACATGCAATGCCATCTACAAAATGTTATGTAAATGTTAGTCATTACACACGCGGCTATGGTTTTGATGTATTTGTTGCAGACATGTTTACGTCAAGTAACATCACATGGTTCCATTTGCACCTTTCAACAAATCTGAAAAGGAATATTAAGAAGTAAAACTTATATTTAATCCTACCTCTTCTCCGAGCACACGGTGACCGTACATACGGGTCGAAAAATGTTGACCTAATTCAGCATTCCTCAAAGTGTGGGGAATAGAGACATGACAGGTGGGGCGCGAGGAAAGGGAGGAAATTTTTTATTTTTGATTTTTTTTTACTATGCTTTCATTTTCTATACACACTGTAAATCACTTTGTGATTCTGTCTGTGAAATCCGCCGTATAAATAAATGTAAATTACTTATTTTTCCTGTAGGCTTTAAATTTCTCGGCAGGAGCGAAAGTTTGACAGACATAGCAACAGTAACTTTTGCAGGCAGGTCTAAGAGGAACAAATTTTCGCGCGGATGGGTAGCAGGCTAATGTGCGAACCACAATTACACAAAATGGATACATTTGCAACTCGCACCTCAAAGGTCTGCGGAGAAACAAAAATATGACGGGTCTAATCAACCAAAAAGTCAACCTAAAAGAAAATATGGCGAAGGGTATCTTGCTCTTGGATTCACGGCAGCGGAGGTGGGGGCAGAGGAGAGACCCCTGTGTGTTCTTTGTCTAAAACGGCTAGCAGCAGACAGCCTGAGACCCAACAAAGCAAAGAGACAACTCGAGACCACACATGATGTCCAATAAATTGTTTTGTTGGGGCGATGGGGGTAGGTGGGCCTTGAGTCTAAAGTGGTGATGACAGAAAAAAAAAAAGTTTGAGAAGCCCTGACCTAATTGTACGGATCTCACTTTAAACGGGAAAAAGATCATTTAAATGTTTTCACTTTGAATATGAAACGAGGAGTAAAATGTACAATGTACAATATTATCAATTATTTCACAAGGACATGTTTTAAGGATATTGTACAGTATAATTAAATCTAAAATGAATGTGATCACTTTCAGGATCATTTTATTTTTAGCCAGTAAACAACTGTTATGTACTTTTGAATCGGGTTTTCAAAAAAAAAGAAAAAGGGAGGGACAATCAAGGATCAACAATGGCACGACTTTCACTAGCTTGCGTGAGGTCAAAAGACAAGAGATTTTAGACCAATGCTGCTTTGGATCTGTTCCTGCTAAACTAGTAAGTGACTTTCAATGCTCAAATCAGAATAATAATACAAATTTTAGCTACTGGAAATTTGTGTGGTAGCAATAAATACCCACCAGCGCGATACTTTGCAGTTCCACACTGACCAACCACGCAACAAACTCAAAAGAACTGTACAAGGAAAAAACAATGCAGTGACTTCAAACTGCAAATATAAGGTTTGAGTAAAATATGTAGGTTGGTGTGAATGTTGTCCGTCTATGTTGACCCTGCAATGAGGGGGCGACTTGTCCAGGGTGTACACCTCCTTCCACCCGATTGTAGCTGAGATAGGCGCCAGCGACCCCCACGTCCCCAAAAGGGACTAAGTGGTAGAAAACGAATGTAGGTTCCTACTGTGGAAAGTTCAGTAATACAGAATCATTGTGGCATTATCGTGTCAGTTTGACGCTATATGCGCTAGTCCTCATGGTAAATGTGGTTTTCCTTTTGGGAAAACGCCATCGCTTTGGTTCACTGGTGCGGCCAATATAAACCAAAACTGAAAGTTCTTAAGTGGGGGTTTAAGTAGAGTTTATAAATCTTGTATCTGTGCCACATATAGCCTTATTTCAGTGTCAACAGTCTCCAGCTTACTTGCTACACATGTTTTGGCTCTGCCCATCCCTGTGCAGTTATTGGACCGACATTTTTAATACTTTGTCTGTTGTTGTAATTACCTACTAGGCCTTCTTTGCCTTTATTTGTTGTTGTATCTTTATGTTAGCAATTGGGACTTTTTGAATGAAATTGTCTGTGGCTCCATGTTAACGAAGTTGCCTGTACTATTTGACTGATGCATTTTATTGATTGATTTATTATTTTTCTTTCTTTTTCGTTTTGTCTCCTCAGAAAAAAAATTTGGTAACTTTGTTTGTTTTACAACTTGTGCCAGGATAGCAGTAATTGCACAAAGGCATTCTTCTTCTTTTAGTTTTCTGACAGCACGTAGGCGTTCGCATCAACTTTCGTCTTTTTAACAAATGGGTAAAGGGGGAATGATGTATGCCGTAAAACTAGTTGGCACATTTAATATTTAATAATAATGAATATTGTAAAATTCTATAATTTTTGTTATTTAAAGGGGAAAACCCGATTCAAAAGTACATAACAGTTGTTTACTGGCTAAAAATAAAATGATCCTGAAAGTGATCACATTCATTTTAGATTTAATTATACTGTACAATATCCTTAAAACATGTCCTTGTGAAATAATTGATAATATTGTACATTGTACATTTTACTCCTCGTTTCATATTCAAAGTGAAAACATTTAAATGATCGGTTTGCCGTTTAAAGTGAGATCCGTACAATTAGGTCAGGGCTTCTCAAACTTTTTTTTTTTCCGTCATCACCACTTTAGACTCAAGGCCCACCTACCCCCATCGCCCCAACAAAACAATTTATTGGACATCATGTGTGGTCTCGAGTTGTCTCTTTACTTTGTTGGGCCTGATGCTGTTTGCTGCTAGCCGTTTTAGACAAAGAACACACAGGGGTCTCTCCTCTGCCCCCACCTCCGCTGCCGTGAATCCAAGAGCAAGATACCCTTCGCCATATTTTCTTTTAGGTTGACTTTTTGGTTGATTAGACCCGTCATATTTTTGTTTCTCCGCAGACCTTTGAGGTGCGAGTTGCAAATGTATCCATTTTGTGTAATTGTGGTTCGCACATTAGCCTGCTACCCATCCGCGCGAAAATTTGTTCCTCTTAGACCTGCCTGCAAAAGTTACTGTTGCTATGTCTGTCAAACTTTCGCTCCTGCCGAGAAATTTAAAGCCTACAGGAAAAATAAGTAATTTACATTTATTTATACGGCGGATTTCACAGACAGAATCACAAAGTGATTTACAGTGTGTATAGAAAATGAAAGCATAGTAAAAAAAAATCAAAAATAAAAAATTTCCTCCCTTTCCTCGCGCCCCACCTGTCATGTCTCTATTCCCCACACTTTGAGGAATGCTGAATTAGGTCAACATTTTTCGACCCGTATGTACGGTCACCGTGTGCTCGGAGAAGAGGTAGGATTAAATATAAGTTTTACTTCTTAATATTCCTTTTCAGATTTGTTGAAAGGTGCAAATGGAACCATGTGATGTTACTTGACGTAAACATGTCTGCAACAAATACATCAAAACCATAGCCGCGTGTGTAATGACTAACATTTACATAACATTTTGTAGATGGCATTGCATGTCTTGACTTGTTCTATTCTGTCTTTTGAACGTACAAGTCAATGTCTTGTTTTTAGTGTGAGGTTTAACTGTTGTGTTTATTTTGTGTCATTGTGAAGTTTTTTGTACCTGAAAATCAGATATCCCGGCCCCCCAGACAAATTTTTTTTCCTCTATATCTGCTCCCCAGGTCAAAATAATTGCCGAGTGTGACCGTGTGTGACCGTGTGTGACCGTGTGTGACCGTGTGTGACCGTGTGTCTTGGCTACCACTCTTTACCGCATCTCTCCATGAACCCCGAAAAAAACATCCGACCAGGAGCGTTGGGTTGCAGTGCATTGTGGGTAGGCGAGTCTTGTACATGATCATGTTCTGTCGGTTCATTTGCAAAATAAACCAGAGAGCACAACTCAGCTTTGATACAAAATGAAAGTAAAAATAAGACTGAGAAGATCAAAATAATTGTCAAAGCAGCATCAAAGTTGTTGAAAGAACTATCTTGGTACCGGGTGCAAGCTGTACTACGGAGAGTAGACGTGACGGAGTCATGTCACCACATTCCAACACCCTGTTAATGGTCCGGTGGAATGCCAGAAGTTTGATAGCAACCGAACATGAATTAAAGGGATATATTAAAAATATGAAAACTAAACCACGTATAATTTGTATTCAAGAAACAGGGCTGAAGCCAAAATTAAACTTTATAATAAAAGGATATATAACGATTCGTAAAGATAGGAATGAAGGGTAAAGAGGATGATGTGCCACATTTATCAAAGAAGATGTAGTCACGGGTAAAGAAACAGCAGAACCTTTAGCAAAAACATTTGTTAAAGTGCACAGTAATGATAATTTGAGAAATGTGGAAAAACAAAAGAGAGAAAAAACAATGAGTTTAAATATTGGGGAAATGATGGAAGACAACGTTAATAGCTTTACCAACACTATGGATATGACATTTTCTTTGAATGAAATGGTTCGAATTTTGAAAAAGGTTAAAAATACGTCACCGGGGAAAGACCTAGCGGGTTATCAAATGATCAAAAACTTAGGTAGCATCGTCAAAGAAGTGGTCTTGAAATGATATGACAGGATATATGAAGAAGGAGAATGACCGGCAGAGGGGAAAATTAGCGGTAACAATTCCAATATGCAAGTCAGGGTAAGACCCGGAAGAGGCAGGAAATTATAAATTTGGGGAAAAGTAATGGAAAAAAAAAAAAAAAAAAAAGATTAATGAAAGACTAGTATATTATTTAGAGTCAAAAGAAATAATCAAAAAACTAACAAAGTGGTAAATAATGTTCAAGACTGGGGAACGGCTTGAGGTTTAAGATTCTCTGTTGGAAAGACAAAAGTCATACATTTTACAAAGACAAAAGTACCAAACAAGCTCCAAATAAAAACTCTAAGGTGAAAATATAGAAGAGGTACAAGTATTTAAATATTTAGGAATATGGTTTGATAAAAATATGAACTAGTCAACCCACATCAGCAAAATAGATTTGATTAGATTAGATTAGATAGTACTTTATTTATTCCTTCAGGAGTGTTCCTTCCGGAAAATAAAAAAAATAGGGGAAAAAGTAAAAAGGTGTTAAATATAATGAGGTCATTGAGGGGTAATGATTGGGGGGCTGATAGGTTAACGTTGAAAACAATACATGTATATATTTATAACTTTAATTCCATCTGTTATTGATTACGGATGCATTATTTACCAATCTGCTTCAAAAACATGACTTGGGAAAATAGACCGGATCCAGTCACAGGCTTTAAGGTTATGTTGTGGAGCTACTACATCAACCCTAGTGCCAGTATTACAAGTAAAAATGAACGAAAAACCTTTGGACAAGAGGAGAGATCAACTCTCAGCAGTTTATCGGGCAACTTTAAAAGGATCCAAGCAAGGATATCCGACTTGTCCAGTGCTACCAATCTGCCAAGAAAAAGAGAAAAGAAATAAAGAATAGTTTTGGGTGGATTATAGGAGACATATGTAATAAAGTTAAAATTGACAATATTAAAGTTAGTCCTACAGTACCAATGCCTGCAATACCACCGTGGATGTTTGATAACCCAAAAGAAAACATGCAATTACTAAAGAATAGAAATTTAAATAGTTACCGGATAGAAAAATGGATTGAGATATGATATATACGGATGCATCAAAAACTATATAAAAAAAAATAAAGGTAAGAGCTGTAGCAGTTATCCCACAAGGAAACATAGTATTAAATAAAATAATCAGTGATAAACTATCTGTTTTTACGGGGGAATTGGTAGCAATTTATATGGCAGTTAACTGGATAGAGGAAAACAAAGCAAGGAAAGTAGTTGTGTGCTCGCAGTCCAACAGTGCATTGATGAGCATAAAAAAACATAGCATCAGAAACAAGACAAGATTTAGTTTATGAAATAGTTCAGGCAATCTATAGAATAAATAAAGCGGGAGGTGTGGTAACATTTCTTTGGGTTCCTTGGAAGATATTGTAGGATGGAATTCACAACCCATAGGATATAAAGCATTATACACGTATTTAAAAAACATTGGGTTAAATAAAAGAATATAGAGTAGGGATCCATCTTGATCCACACTCCATTTCAACCAGAAGGTTGCTTGGCGGAAACAACCGCCCACCTCCGGAATCAGTCCCCGCCCATTCCCCTTAGGCGCGAAATTCATTTGAGCGAAAGACATTGGAATGAGAGGAGCTCTTTAAAGCTCCTGAGAATCTTAAAAAGCTTACAGAAAACGAGAAAAACTTACAGCGGGTGCCTGTCGGACATTCACCGTCGTTTTCGATGATTTCCCCTCGGAGCAAGGATTCGATGTCTGGAGTCTTTGGCGCAATCAAGCCTTCTCCTCTGCCTGGAACGGCCGTTGACGGACCCGCCAGCTTTAAGGGAGACCAGTGAGCAAGAGATGTAAACGGAAAATCTGTAAGTAAATATATGTATATATGTATCGTATACCGCATGTTTTTTTTCTTGTAAAATGAGAATCATTTGACTCACCAGACTGCGATTGTGTTAAAACGATCGCGTTAGGATCTTACGGCAAATCCTCTATGAAACTAAATAATGAATACACATAATATTAAATAATTTGAAGGTTTAAACACACCTCGAAAATCATCTTCCAACTTTGTAAGACCGTTTAAGCAAAGTTCATCGTCTTTCACTTCGTCGTCATCGGCTGTTAAAAAAAAAAAGGTATTACATCGTCGTACAAGTGCAATGCTTTTAACGTTTAAATGCTTAAATGGAGTTAAACCAATGTCTAATAACATGGTAAAGCAGAGGTAATGGTGTGTGTGTGTGTGTGTGTGTGTGTGTGTGTGTGCGTGTGTGTGTGTGTGTGTATGTGTGTGTGTGTGTGTGTGTGTGTGCGTGCGTGAGTGTGTGTGTGTGTGTGCGTGCGTGTCCTGTTGATTCAAACGGTCATAAACATTTAAACTGTCAGATGGGAAGTCAGTAAAAACTGAACCCTCCTTTTGTCCCCCAAACTGACCTGTTGATTCAAACGACCGTAAAGACCAGTTGCTACGTGACACTGTGTTCTGCGATAGTTTTTTCCATCTGTTTAAATATGTTTTCGTGAGGTACGGAAGTTGTTTCAGTGCGTACGAATGTGTGTGTGTGTGTGTGTGTGTGTGTGTGTGTGTGTGTGTGTGTGTGTGTGTGTGTGTGTGTGTGTGTGTGTGTGCGTGTGTGCGTGCGTGTGTGCGTGTGTGTGTGTGTGTGTGTGTGTGTGTGTGTGTGAAGTGTGTGTGTGTGTGCGTGTGTGTGCGTGTGTGCGTGTCCACCAAAAACTTCCCAATCCACGGTAGATAACGATGAAAATATCGAGAAAGGGCTTCCGTCTCTTCTTTCTTTTAGCTGAAAACTGAATACGATTTAGAAACACTCGACTTTTTTGCGGAGCGTCAATGTAAGTTTTATTATTTTTATAAATCGAAACAGGCGTTTCACTAATCATGACCGAATCGAACAAAGTCTTTACGCTAACGTATAAAGCTCCAAATAATGACTAAGCCTTACACCGCCCTTTTGTACACATCCTCTGCGTGTGTGTGTGTGTGTGTGTGTGTGTGTGTGTGTGTGTGTGTGTGTGTGTGTGTGTGTGTGTGTGTGTGTGTGTGTGTGTGTGTGTGTGTGTGTGTGTGTGTGTGTGTGTGAAGTGCGTGCGTGTCCACATCTCCACACGTAACATTCCCAGCCATCAATACATCGAAATCTGGAAGTTGTTTCAAACGATCGTAAACATTTAAACTATCAAATATATGGTCACATGCTGCTCAGATGACATTGCTTTCTTAAAAAAACTGAACCCTCCTCTGTTCCCTGTCAGGTCTTAACTCCACCCTCTTCCTGGTTTAACCACTCCCACCGCAGGTCTTAACTCTGCCCTCTTTCTGTTTAAAACTCCACCCTCTTCCTGGTTTAACCACTCCCACCGCAGGTCTTAACTCCACCCTCTTCCGGGTAAGCCACACCCACTTGACCTTGATATTTGAACCTGACATTTGAACCTGACCTTTAACCTTGACCTTTAACCTTGACCCCCTCATAAATCATTAACCTTTGAACTTGACCCCTCATAAATCATTGACCTTTGACCTTGAGGGTCATAAATCATTGTTTTATGGGGGGTCATAAATCACTTTTGACTAAAGGTAGGGACTTAACTTCTCTCTCGTGTGGTTGTGACCCCTCGGCTTACTTCCCTTCATTAAGTGAACAACTACACTACTTTATGTAACACATGCACTAAAAAATACCTTACTAAAGCACTTTGAGACTGATGAGGTTTGCTGTGTGCGTCTTCCAGCTCAGTACTTTGCCAGCACCATGATGATCGTGGGCATGTCGGTGGTGGTGACCGTTATCGTCCTGCAGTTTCATCACCATGACCCTCAGGGGGGCAAGATGCCCAAGTGGGTAAGTGGCATCTTTTCACCTTGAGAACCATGCTCACACATGGCAAGGCTTCTTTTATTTCTTTTTTTTTTTTCTCCAATGTATAAAACCCAAACCAGTGTAGTTGGCACGTTGTGTAAATGGTAAATAAAAAGAGCATACAATGATTTGCAAATCCTTTTCAACTTATATTCAATTGAATAGACAGCAAAGACAAGATATTTAAAGTTCGAACTGAGAAACGTCTTTTTTTTTTTTTTGCAAATAATCATTCATTTAGAATTTAATGGCAGCAACACATTGCAAAAAAGTTGTCACGGGGGCATTTTTACCACTGTGTTACATGGCCTTTCCTTTTAACAACACTCAGTAAACGTTTGGGAACTGAGGAGACACATTTTTGAAACTTTTCAGGTGGAATTCTCTCCCATTCTTGCTTGACGTACAGCTTAAGTTGTTGAACAGTCCGGGGTCTCCCTTGTGCTATTTTAGCCTTCACACATTTTCAATGGGAGACAGGTCTGGACTACAGGCAGGCCAGTCTAGTACCCGCGCTGTTGTAACATGAGGCTTCGCATTGTTTTGCTGAAATAAGCAGGGGCGTCTATGATAAAGCTGCTTAGATGGCAACATATGTTGCTCCAAAACCTGTATATACCTTTCAGCCTTAATGGTGCCTTCACAGATGTGTAAGTTACCCATGCCTTGGGCACTAATACAGTCCCATACCATCACAGATGCTGGCTTTTGAACTTTGCACCCATAACAATCTGTGTGGTTCTTTTCCTCTTTGGTACGGAAGACACAACATCCACAGTTTCCAAAAACTATTTGAAATGTGCACTTATCAGACCACAGAACGCTTTTCCACTTTGCATAAGTCCATCTTAGATGATCTCAGGCCCAACGAAGCTGTCTGCGTTTCTGGGTGTTGTTGATACATGGCTTTGGCTTTGCATAGTAGAGTTTTAACTTGCAGATGTAGCTACAAACTGTAGTTACTGACAGTGGTTTTCTGAAGTGTTCATGTGGTGATATCCTTTACACATTGATGTTGCTTTTTGATACAGTACCGCCTGAAGGCTCAAAGGTGCGTAATATCATCGCTTACGTGCAATGATTTCTGCAGATTATCTGAACCTTTTGATATTACAGACCGTAGATGGTGAGATCCCTAAACTCCTTGCAATAGCTTGTTGAGAAATGTTCTTCTTAAAACGTTAGACAATTTGCTCACGCATTTGTTGACAAAGTGGTGACCCTGTCAGGCTTTCCCCTGACAGTTTGTCTATGTTTTAGTTTTTTCCTCTGCATTTGTCTGTTTCCTCTGTGTTTAGTATCTCCTGTCTTTAGTTCCTGTCTAGTGCTCCTATTTTTCAGCTTCCTGTCTTGTTCCCTGAGTGCTGTGTTTCTCCTCAGCTGCGGCTGATTGGCACCTGGCCACACCCGTTGCCAATCAGCCTGCTCCTTGTACCTGCTTTGTCTTGTGTCAGTTGCTGGATCATTGTATTGTCGTTTCCTCATGTCACTCTTGTGTCTTTGCTACCTGTCGTGTCTGGCATCATTTCAGCTATTACCTGTCGTGCTACATCTTGTCCTGGCCGTTGTAGCGGTAAGCTGTTTTTGTTAGCCATTAGCTATTTCCAGTTTTTCTGTTTGTTATCCTCTAGCTTCCATGCTAAAGTTCCTTTTTGTTTTTCTATCTCCCAGTGCTAGTTCTCTTAGTTTATTCCGCCCACGTGCGTGCTTTTTGTTTGTTCTTGTGTAGTTTTAATTAAATCAGGTTTTCATATACCACGCCTGCCTCCATCTCTGCATCTCGGGGTTCGACAACAACAAATACCTCTGACAGACCCTCGCCCCGTCCTTGTTTGTGAATGACTGAGCATTTCATGGAAGCTGCTTTTATACCCAATCATGGCACCCACCTGTTCCCAATTAGCCTTTTCCAAATAAGTGTTTGATGAGCATTCCTCAACTTTCTCAGTCTTTTTTGCCACTTTTGCCAGCTTTTTTAAAACATGTTGCAGGCATCAAATTCCAAAAACAATTTAAGATTCTCAGTTCCAAGATTAAATATTTTGTCTTTGCAGTCTATTCAATTGAATATAAATTGAAAAGGATTTGTAAATCATTGTATTCTGTTTTTATTTACCATTTACACAACTTCACTGGTTTTGGGTTTTAGTACTTGGTGTAAAGCTGAGACATAACTGGAGACGTGCAAAGCTTCCTGGCAGCCGTCTCTCAACAAGACTACTTATTAGAAGGGGGATTCTAACACTTGGTTCTTTCCAGAATCATCTGTGTATTCGATAACTTTTTTTTTAAGACTGGGGCAAATATGATTACCTCCGCTTAGTGAGAAGTAGACCTGTAAGTACTGGCAAAACTGCAGCTGTGAACTGAAAGGAAAATGTCCATTTAAAGGACAAATAACCATATTTTTCCTGCATGCGTGGTCAAAATATAGTTGGTACCTTTATTCCAAAGAAGGAAAAAACAATTAGAATAACTTAAATAAAAACATACTAACCAGATAAATGTACTAAAAGTTAACAAATGGCAATCAGAGGTGCTATATAGGTAATATATTGTTGTTGTTGTTTCCATATGAAGCACACTGCATCTTCTGCAAGAACACTTTGGATCATAATGCATGAAGGCATTGGAATTTATTGGAAAATGTGAAAAATGCCAATATTTTATTATATTAGCTATGTTAAACACTTTGCTTTCCAATGTAGATGAATTTATAAATGCAATTAATTCTGACGGATCTCTGATTCTCCTTCAAGTCCTTGTACTTTTATGTCGGTATGGGTGAGAAATGATCTTACATTTTATCTATTATACGGTATTTTTCGAATTTTAAGTCGCTCTGGCCGAAAATGCATAACAAAGAAGTAAAAAAACATATATAAGTCGCACGAGAGTATAAGTCGCATTTTTGTGGGAAATTTATTACAAACCCCATTTCCATATGAGTTGGGAAATTGTGTTAGATGTAAATACAAACAGAATACAATGATTTGCAAATCCTTTCCAACCCATATTCAATTGATTGCACTACAAAGACAACATATTTGATGTTCAAACTGATAAACATTTTTTTTTTTGTGTGCAAATAATCATTAACTTAGAAGTTGATGCCAGCAACACGTGACAAAGAAGTTGGGAAAGGTGGCAATAAATACTGATAAAGTTGAGGAATACTCATCAAACACTTATTTGGAACATCCCACAGGTGTGCAGGCTAATTGGGAACAGGTGGGTGCCATGATTGGGTATAAAAACAGCTTCCCAAAAAATGCTCAGTCTTTCACAAGAAAGGATGGGGCGAGGTACACCCCTTTGTCCACAACTGCGTGAGCAAATAGTCAAACAGTTTAAGAACAAGGTTTCTCAAAGTGCAATTGATAAAAATTTAGGGATTTCAACATATACAGTCCATAATATCATCAAAAGGTTCAGAGAATCTGGAGAAATCACTCCACGTAAGCGGCATGGCCGTGACCTTCCATCCCCCAGACGGCACTGTATCAAAAACCGACATCAATCTCTAAAGGATATCACCACATGAGCTCAGGAACACTTCAGAAAACCACTGTCACGAAATACAGTTTGTCGCTACATCTGTAAGTGCACGTTAAAGCTCTACTATGCAAAGCGAAAGCCATTTATCAACAACATCCAGAAACGCCGCCGACTTCTCTGGGATCGGGATCATCTAAGATGGACTGGTGCAAAGTGGAAAAGTGTTCTGTGGTCTGACGAGTCCACATTTCAAATTGTTTTTGGAACCATTTGACATTGTGTCATCCGGACCAAAGGGGAAGCGAACCATCCAGACTGTTATCGGCGCAAAGCTCAAAAGCCAGCATAAGTGATGGTATGGGGGTGCATTGGTGCCCAAGGCAGGGGTAACTTACACATCTGTGAAGGCACCATTAATGCTGAAAGGTACATACAGGTTTTGGAACGACATACGCTGCCATCTAAGCGCCGTCTTTTTCATGGACGCCCCTGCTTATTTCAGCAAGACAATGCCAAGCCACATTCAGCCCGTGTTACAACAGCGTGGCTTCGTAAAAAAAGAGTGTGGGTACTTTCCTGGCCCGCCCGAAGTCCCGACCTGTCTCCCATCGAAAATGTGTGGCGCATTATGAAGCGTAAACTACGCCAGCGGAGAACCCGGACTGTTGAAGGACTGAAGCTCTACATAAAACAAGAATGGGAAAGAATTCCACTTTCAAAGCTTCAACAATTAGTTTCCTCAGTTCCCAAACGTTTATTGAGTGTTGTTAAAAGAAAAGGTGATATAACACAGTGGTGAATCTGCCCTTTCCCAACTACTTTGGCATGTGTTGTAGCTATGAAATTCTAAGTTAATCATTATTTGCAAAAAAATCTCACCATCCACTCTTCCCTCACTCGTGAACAAGACTCCGAGGTACTTGAACGCCTCCCCTTGGGGCAAGATCTCCTCCCCAACCCGGAGATGGTACTCCGCCCTTTTCCTGGCGAGAACCATGGACTCGGACTTGGAGGTGCTGATTCTCATCCCGGTAGCTTCACACTCAACTGCGAACCGATCCAGTGAGAGCTGACGATCCTGGCCATATGAAAAGCAGAGACCTAATCCTGCAACCACCAAACCGGATCCCCTCAACACCCTGACTGCGCCTAGAAATTCTGTCCGTAAGAGTTATGAACAGAGTCGGTGACAAAGGGCAGCCTTGGCGGAATCTAACCCTCACTGGAAACTTGTCTTACTTATTTGTATTTGCAAACCTTACAAAACACCTCAGTCTCGTAAAAATCCTTCCATTTTCTACCGCGTGTCCCTTTTGCCAACACAGATGGACAAACAACATTCGCACATAATCACACATATACATTATTCCGGGCAATCTTAGACATTTTGCATGTTTAGTTTAGGAGTTATGCTTAAATAACTGTCATAATGAGGTTGACGATTATACTGTCATGTTGAGTAAAAACCCAATTTTGAATTTGCAAACCTTACAGAAACACCTTATTCTATAAAAACTCACATAAATAAATTTTTTCCAACCATTGGAAGGTTTTCTTGCATTTTTTGCAGAATGTCTATTGATTTAAATCCTAGTCATATTTTACAACAGCTAAGTATGGGCCATGCATAGACCTTGAAAGTTGGAATGTAGCGAGAAGTCATAACACTCTTCTTATCTCAAATGTCCCAGGCTAGGAGGAGGGTGAGAGGAGAAGAAGGGGGGCGAGTGAGGGGGTGTAAGAGGGAAATTCCGTAGTATAGTCAGATCAACTAAGGCGATGCGATTTGAAGGTGTCGTGCATAGATTTGGTCTCCCAAAGCTTTGGTAATAAAATATCAAGATAAGCTACTCTGTCTCATGAATTCATTTAAAACCAGCTTTTGTGTCATCCAACAAACTCTGGGGGGTGACCAGCAGAAGACCGGGTCGGAACACAACACTATGTAGGAAATGCCTTCCAAATTTTTTTACATATGTACCATCATCTACAAAGATACAAAGAGTTGCTATTCTGACATCTAGTGGACACATTTAGAACAGCAGTTTCTTTCATTCAAAAATGTCGGCTCATTTTCATACTTAGCCTACTCATCCCCCAGGCCCCAGGCCTGATAAAACCTGAGAAACCTAAGATGACTTACCAAAAAGCTCTGGGTTTGTCTCACGGAACATTCTAGTTTTGTGCTTTTTTCCAATGATTTCCACAAGAGTACCAACAATTTTATCCACGTGTGTGTAAAGGCTTGAAGTACATCTGAAAGACTGATTCCCTTCCAGGTGATTATGTTTACGGTGTGTCCAACATGACATTCTCAGGTGCGGGTGGTGCTGTTGAACTGGTGCGCTTGGTTCCTGCGCATGAAGCAACCCGGCGACGAGCGCCGCCGCCCCGCCTACAAATACCGGCCTACGTCCCAACACCGCTCCAGCACCAACTCCATCGAAATGGGCGCCGTTCCCAGCCTCTCCGTGCCACTCTCCCAGACTTCCTGCCCGCCCTGCGCCTCGGGCACCTCCAACGGTTCCATGAGTCTCTATTTCGCCAGCTACCACCCCATGGAGAGTCCGCACTGCCCCCCTTCGAGCGACTCGGGCGTGGCGCTGGGGGGCCGGGCTCACAGCTCCCCCGGTGACGAGGGTGCCGAGCCGCCCGGTGTCTGCGGCGGGGCTTTGGGACTGGGGGTGAGGATGCCGCCGCCGGAGATCCAGCACATCTTGGAAGAGGTGACCTACATCGCTCAGCGCTTCCGGGACCAGGACCAGGCCGAGGCTGTCAGCAGTGAGTGGAAGTTTGCAGCAGCGGTGGTGGACCGCCTGTGTCTCGTCGCCTTCTCGCTCTTCTCAATCATTTGCACCTTCACCATCCTCATGTCAGCGCCCAACTTCATAGAGGCCGTCTCCAAGGACTTCACATAGTTGTGTTTATTCCTCTTGTCAAGATTATTGTTCCGTGTAAATACCATTACGCTCAAACCAAATACATTTGTACCAACGTACCAAATCTTCACGTACCCAAAATATCTTCATATTCTTAGTTTACACTGCACACCAAATCTAATGGGGTTTTTTTACCCCAAGCGACACCGATCAGATTTTTTTTTGTCAGTCCATAAACTCCAAAGTGCTTCAAATCTGATCGTTTCTAATCTGAATTGGTCCACATCAGGATGTATTCTAAATCACATTGGAATCTGAACTTTTCCCAAATGTGACTTCAGTTTAAAATAGGGGTGTCTAAACCTTTTGTCCTGGCTGACTAAATACTTTCTTGCCCCACTGTATGTGTGTGTATATAAAAAAAAAAAAAAAAAATTTTTCAATAAATTATATATGTATGTATATATATATATCTATCTATATATATATATATATATATATATATATATATATATATATATATATATATATATATATATATATATATATACACAGTGTTTCCCACAAGTCAGGCATCTCCTTGTGGTGGTGTGGTCGGGCGGCGGGGTTGGGGGGCGTGGGGGCGGGGGGAGTGAGTCAGCGGTGGCGGCGATGACCAAGAAGAACGCGGAGTTGGAATATAATTACAACACCTTATGTACATATTTATATGCATATTTATATAATATTTACATATTTATATAATATGTAACTACAAGCTCCATTCACAGACAGAGTCCCATTGGTTTTAAGAGTGGTCGAGCGAGTCAAAAACCGTAAAAAAAATAATTAAAAAAATTTAAAATAAAAAAATAATATTTTTTATTTATTTATTTTTAATTTTTTTATTTCTGGCGGCCGTAATTCTTTTGTGGCGGGCCGCCACAAATACATGAATGTGTGGGAAACTCTTTATATATGTGTATGTGTGTGTGTACACATGTATAAATATAGATAGATATATATTTATATATATATACACGTATATATGTGTATATGTATATGTACAAATATATATGTATATATCAATTAACACACATATGTGTGTATATATAAATAAATAAATATATGTACCCATATATATGTATATGTACATATATATGTGTGTACACATGTACATGTACATATACATATATTTATATACACATATATATGTTCATATATGTACACGTATATATGTGTGTATGTATATGTGTATATGTATATATATTAACACACATCTGTGTATATATACACACACAAATGTATATGTATATGTGTACATATATATGTATGTATGTATATACACATATATATGTGTACATACATATATACATACATACATACACTTATAGATATATGTACACATATATATGTGTTTGTATATGTACACTTATATATAGATATATGTATACTGTATATGTACACATATATATGTGTATGATGTGTATGTATTTGTACACATATATACGTATGAATATATATATGTATGTACACATGTATATGTGTATATATGTACATATACATATATATGTGTACACATATACATATATATGTGTATATGTAGGTGTGGGAAAAATTACAAGACTACTTCGTCTCTACAGAACTGTTTCATGAGGGGTTCCCTCAATCATCAGGAGATTTTAATGGAGCCATTCACATACAATGGTTTATATAGGGCACAGAGTGGGTGGGTACAGGCAGGCGTAGGGTGTGGTGATTGGCTCATGTGTTACCTAGGAGGTGTTTCCGTCTGTGGCGGCATGTTGAAATGATTTCACTGCGCTTGTTGAGGGATGATAGATCTGGATGATATATAATAAACAGTTTCTCCTTTAAGCATAGGTTGCATCTTTTATCACCACTGTTGTAAGGTGTGCTGGATGCAAGAATTTGCCATGTTATTGAATATTCAACATTATTGTCTCTGAGGTTCCAAATGTGTTTGCTGAGTTCTGTAGAATTCCGCAAAGTCTGGTTTCTAAAGGAGGCGTTGTGATTATTCCATCTTGTTTTGAACGCTCCTTCGGTTAATCCTGGCTCATGTGTTACCTAGGAGGAAACACCTCCTAGGTAACACATGAGCCAATCACCACACCCTACGCCTGCCTGTACCCACCCACTCTGTGCCCTATATAAACCATTGTATGTGAATGCTTCCATTAAAATCTCCTGATGATTGAGGGAACCCCTCATGAAACCGTTCTGTAGAGACAAAGTAGTCTTGTAATTTTTCCCACACCTACATATTGCGCTCTACCACGGTATCGAGCACTATTCTCTGGATAATCCAATCAAGACATATATATGTGTATATATATATTTACACATATATATATACATATATATGTGTATTTAAATACATATATATGTGTACATATGCATACACATATTTATGTGTACATATATACATACATATGTATATATATTTACGTATATATGTATATTTATATATGTATGTATACATATGCATATAAATGTGTGTGTATGTACATAAAGTATGTATATGTGTCAATAAATGTGTGTGTGTGTGTGTATATATATATATATATATATATATATATATATATATACACATATATATATGTAAACAATATATTTGTAAACATAAACTGCACACACACACAACGCATTTTTCGGACTGGATTATAAAGCGCACTGCCGATGAGCGGGTTTGTTTTTAAACAAAAAGGCACACCAGATTATAAAACGGATTAAAGAGATTATGATTTTTTTTTCTAAATGTAAAATACTTTCTTGTGGTCTACATGACATGTGATGGTGGTTATCTGGTCAAAATATTGCATAGATGATGTTTTACA